>NC_063334.1:58076280-58100348 GCF_021869965.1 Rhincodon typus
TCGAGGGCCGAAGGGCCTGTACTGCGCTGTAATGTTCTATGTTCTATGGTTTGGTTAACCAACAACTTTAATAGTAATTTGGTAAGTTGAGCCATCTACAAGGAGATTGACAAGCATTAATCAGGTCAATGATGTTTTTATGAATAAAATTGCATTTGTGAAGTAATGTCCAATTACATCCATTTTACACAGGCTGACATTGAGTTATTCAGCACCTATCATTTAGAAAAATAGACAAACCCTTCATTCTTCATGTAGCTTCATTTGCTTTTTCTTTGATTTGCAATGTTAATCTCTCTTATTAATAACAGAAAATTCTTAGCTTTATCATTTTTTTACTTCCATTTGCCAATTTTTCCTCACACATTCTTAATATCTAGGTACTTTGATTTGATTTATTATTGTCACATGTACCCAGGTACCGTGAAAAGTTTTGTTTTGCATGTCGTGCAGGCAGATCATACCATACAAAGTGCATAGGGTAATGGAACTGAGCGGGGAATACAATGTTATGGCTGCAGAGAAGGTGCACAAAGAGCAAGATCAACATTAGATTTAAAATTTGAGAGGTACATTCAGAAGTCCAATAACAGCAGGGAAGAAGCTGTTCTTGAATCTGTTGGTGTATGTGTTAAGCATTTGTATTTTCTGCCTGAAGGAACAGATTGGGAGAGTTTATAACTGGGAGGGGGCTTTGATGATGTTGGCTGCCTTCCCAAGGCAACGAGAAGTATAGATGGACTCAATGGATGGAAGGTTGACTTGCATGATGGACTGGGCTTTGCTCACAACTCTCTGTAGTTTTTTATTGACTTGGGTAGAGCAGTTGCCATACTATGTTGTGATGCATCCAGGTAGAATACTTTCCATGCTGAATCTATAAAAATTGGTAAGAGTCTTTAAGGACATGCCAAATTTCCTTCTAATTAATTTACTATTTACTTCTAATTCTGGCTTCTTGTGCATCCATGATTTTAATCACTTCTACCATTGGTGGCTGTGCCTTCAGTTGCTTCAGACACAAGATCTAAAACTCTGTTCCTAAATCTCTCCTTCTGTCTACCACACTTTTGTTCTTAAAGGCACTCCTTAAAGCCTACCTCTTGAAATAAGCCTTTAGTTGTCTAATCGGATATCTTTTCATGGTTTCACATTGTGTTCTGTCATGCTCCTGTGAAGCACCTTGAAACATTTTATTCCATTAAAGGTACAATAGAAATATAGGTTGTTGTCCGTCTTAAAAGAACACTTCCAGAAGATTTCTGAGGCTTTACAGGATTATTCAGTCTGTTCTGACCTGTAGCACCTTGAGCCTCTACACAGTACCAATAAGTTACAAGGGGTGGTGGTGAGAGAGAGTGTGATGTGTTTTCATCCATTAAAAAAAAACTCTCCAGTGACAGAACATGAAGGAGATATGGCACTGATCCCTTTACACAACAACAGAAAAAATAGCAGGAGCACAGCCCTCAGTGACAGCGGTTTCACTGAGATGAAAGTTACTTCAAACGTCAAAGTGTCACATAGTAATGTTGCAGTCAGCACCTCTCAACCTGCTTTCACTCACAGAAAGTGCCTTGGAAACATAATAGTCAAGGAGTCATGTTTAATTGTTCACCTTTGAAATTCTTGCTATATTTTAAAGATTACACTGAAAAGTAAAATATTGACAGTACCAATTCATTTCTCAGATGGTTACAGTGTAGTGAACTGAACTGATGAATGGTGAGGATGTGATGTTTTTAACTGAAACAATATAAAGAAAAGGGTAGGTTAGAGTTTGGGTTACTGATAAAAGAAGAACAGACACAGGTTGTATGTGCAAAAATCTGGCAAAGGTGGCATGACAAGTTCAGAAGGTTGCTAAACTAAACATATGGGTTCTTTGGTTTTATTCATAGAAGCTTAAAGTACAAAAGCAAGGAACTTAAGCTAAACATTTTTAAAAAATACTGGTTCAGCCCTCAGCTAGAGTATTCTGATCAATTCTGGGCACCATCATTTTGGAAGGAATTATCCTTGGAGATGGTGCAGACAAGATTTACTAGAAAAGCACAAGGGATGAGGAACTTCTATTATACATAAAAAGGCTGGAGAAGCCGAGATTGTTTTTCTTAGGACAGAGAAGATTAAGAGAAGATTTGATAAGGATGTTCCAAATCATAAACTGTTTTGTTAGAGTAAATAAGGGAAAACTGTTTTGTGGTGAAACAGTCCATGACCAGAGGACACAGATTTAAAGTAATTGGCTCACTGTAACATGCAATTTTCTATTTAATTGTGAGTTGTTCTAACGTGGAAAAGACTGAAAGTGTGGGGGAAAGATTAAGTAGAAACTTTAAATTAAATGAATTGGATAAATATTTGAAGGGGAACATAAATAAGAGCTATGTGGAAAGAGAAAGAAAATGGTATTACTGAATTGGTCTTCTGAACAGCTGGTGCAGGCATGATGGAGCAATTGAGTGCCTTTGATGCATCTATCTACAATTCTGTGATACTCTAAGTTCCTTGTGTATGTATCCAGCTTCCCTTTAAATCCATGCCCTTGAGTTATGTGGTATTCATTCTCTGGGGTATTCTAGGTTTATTTTGACTCCAATGACCTCCCACATCCCTGCTGTTTTCAGATCAATGTTACTATTCTCAGCTGATGTTAATATTTTTCTCCCAGGTTTGCTGTACTTCTTCCGATTCCTATATGTACAACTTTTACTTTTTAAGCCTTTTCCCAAATTTATTTTTCTCTTTTTTTGCCCTCACACGTTCCATTCTGGTGTGTGATTCCAGTATCTCAGCCTTGCTGTTTCTGTTAGTATTTTAGCATCATATTTTAGTATTCCAATCCTGGCTCTGTCTTTCAACATGTTCTGTAATTCAATCCTCTGATTTTAATGTTTCTTCAGTTGGCTAACTGACTTCATTCATACTAATGGGTTGCATGGTTTAATTAGTCAACAGCAAGCATGCATAGGACGTAACAAGGATCCTACTGAAGAGGACCACAATCTCCCACTAACACTGCACACCAGAAAAATGAATTGTGGTCACTTGCGGATTAGAGTAGCCATGAAAGTACCTCTCTGACCCTTCCCTAAAAACAAAACTAGCCCAGAAGATTTATTGTATAAGGATGTAAAGTGTCTGAAAGAGTTAATGCTGAGGAGTACATTAAGCACCACCTTATATGTTAATGTCAAATGGACTTAGACAGAATACAGCTTTCAATTTGAAAAATGTCTGACCTAACATTGAACCGTCCCTCACAGTCTCAGTAACAACACCTCTATCGTACCAATGTAACTGGGTATCATGCCATAACCTATCTTGTTTCCGATAGAAGCCTTGCCCATTTAGACGACCAAGTAGCTTTCCTCTACCACATGAGACCAAGCAGCTCTGTAGATCCTAGAAAAGGAGGTAATAGTATCAATGTGCCAACTGGATCTTACACTAAAAAGAACAATGGTGAGGATCCATCTTACTCCAGATCCAAATGTTAAATGCTCTTAACTCCTAGTTTTGGGTTGAATGGTCTCAGGGAACAATGTCAACTAAAGAGGTCGGCAATGAATTTGGACAGATTCCCTCCTCCATCCTCTGTTAAATTCAAAGGGAATTGGGAATGGGTGGCTGGATTTAAATGTAACAAAGAGTTAGTGCAACTTGCACAAAGGGATTCAACATCATGAAAACAAGCAGAAGCTGGAAATTTTTGATATAATGCAGTGGATGAAATTCCAGCTTCTATTTCTTCCCTTACTTAAACATCATCTTCCTGTGATCTCACTGGATTTCATTGCATTTCATCTGTAACATCCTCAGATAAGTGGAACACGGAAGGAAACAGGTCGTAATCAATGGCATTAGATATTAACATACATTTTTGAATGGTTCAACCCATCTCTGCCAAAGAACACTCATGAACATTCCAGGCACACAATTTTAAGTTGGAAATTATCCCTTTCATTTCATCTGACAAATCTCTTCCATCACCGCCATGTGAAAATATTTATCAAACAATTGCTTGCTGGAAAGAGACGGCACAGTTCTAGAACTGAATTATTTTCATAAGCAGAGTCAAATGAAAGAGTACAGGTCACAGTAAGAATAGTTTTTTTTTAATTAAAAAGTCCATTCAATAATATTCAGTGCAGCGAATGTGACATTAGCCTGCTGTTTGCAACCTGAGTCTCATTATGAAGAGGTCAGGTTCATGCCTGATTAAGGTGAATAAAAGATAGTGATCAGCAGGAAAACTGGCTTGCTATATCTGCAAAACTGATTATCAAACCCTTAACAGCCTTTTAATATTCCCAAAGGGTGGGTAGCATTTCAATATAATAATAAATTCAAATGATATTGCTGCAAAATTGAAACAAGTATGAACAGCAAGCTTATTTCAAAACATAATTCATTGCTAGTTTTGTTATCAGAACAATTGCACATAGCATAACAAAATTGACAATGAATGATGTGAAGCTGACTCACAGTGCTTATTTGAATTTTACATGATCTTCATTTTCACAAAATGTACGCACAGGGATTTTAAAGCTTTGGAAGTTAACAGAATGATTTAGGTAGCAATTCACAAAAGCATTATCACTTATTAAGGGCTCTTTTGTTCTGTTGGAAATGTAAATTAATTCACTACCTCCACCCCACCCCACCCCACCACCGAACCAAAGTACAAAATGATTACATTTAATATTATTCTTTGTGCTCACCATCCTGATTATTCACATGTTCAACATAATCTGAAAGTGTCTTTTTAGTGAAAAATATCTCCAGGTCTTAGATTTAAGAAACACACCAGAATATCTTGTATCTCTCTAAAGATATTTTTGAGGCAATTAACTTAGTTGAATTCATGTTTTTCACGTTTGTTTCAGATATAAATAAATGTATCACTGCTGACTTTTGACTTGCTGTTCTGTTTGGTTACAAACAATTAATAAGTGACCAGAGGTCTAAAATCCCATTGGGAACAATGGCAGTGCTGGCATACTTGCCCCAAAGCGTTCATATATCTCACACACAGAGGTGCCTCCTCTAGGGCCTCTAACGTGTACTCTCATTCAAGCAAGCATGATGCACACAATGGGAATGCAGCCTGATGAGGGCCGAATTTCTCTGAGCAGGGCAAAAACATTTAGCTTCAGCTCACTTTATGTTCCAGAAAAGAAGCCTTTGTTCTACTCTGTGTGTTGAGCCAGATGTATTCTAATTCTGAGGGATTGTCAGAGCATGCAAACAATTCAAGTAAGAGCAGGAGGAGGCCACTCAGCCCCTCAGGCCTGCTCTCCCATACAACTACATCATAGTTGATATAATTATGGCTTTATCTCCTCTGGCTGCTTGCTTCCCACTAACCCCCACCCCTTCACTTCCAACCACACAATCTCCTCACCCCTCCATGACATTCCCTATAACCTTGACTCCCTTATAAATCAAAGAAGTTATATAACTCAGCTTTATCCATATTCAATAACCTAAACTGCTCACCGGCGGAGAGTTTCCCAAAATCTCACGACCTTCTAAGTGAAGAAATTTGTTTTCAACTCTGACTTAAATGGAAGAACACTTATTTTGAAACCATACCCCTAGTTCTAGATATCATCAGGAAGGGAATCATCCTCTCTGCATCTACGCTTCCAAACCTCCTTGATGTTAGGAACTCATGAATTTGTGGTACCTTGGTTGGGAAAGCCTCCTTCACTGAGATTGCACTGCAGCTCGTGATTCAGAAGATTATTGAAAGAGATGCATCATTTTTAAATATGAGGATTAGATCACCCTACTCATCACAAAGCAGCAAGGGATTGCTTGTAAATTTCTAGGTATAAAGAGGTCATTTTTCCTGATGAAGAAATTTGCCAGGATAAATATTTGTTTTACATGTGTCTTAACACGTGTGGCAATAGTGTGATTGCAAGACATAAATTTGCCTTTAACGTAGAAATTTCTCACTGATTCAACTTATCATATATGCAGTTGGACAGTGCATGTATTTGCATACCAGCCTCGGGAAATGTTGTGGACAATTAAATGGCTATGACAGGCCTTGGGAAACAATTAGCATTTCATCACAGCCTTCATCAGTTCAAGAAGGAGAAGACTGAAACGTGAGGGACAAGCTTAAAACTGAAATCTGAAACTAGTAACGTGGCTTGAAGAATTCATCCTGGTCAAAGGCACAGTTATCCACTGGTCCCTCTCTGTGAGAGGTATGCAACGGATGAATTTGAATCAATAAGTTACTGCTCAGTCTTATAATTGTCAATTCAGACAGGGAACTTGTCCTTCAATTCCACCTTTTACCAAAATCTTCCATCAGGTAGAAGATACAAGAGCTTAAACACATGTACCAACAGATTCAAGAATAGCTTCTTCGCTGCTGTTAGCAGACTTCTGAATAGTCCTCTCAAATTTTAAACTTAAATGTTGATCTCCCTCTATATATACCTTCTGTGCAGTTGTAACATTGTATTCTTCGGTCTGTTCTATTACCCATATGCACCTCGTATGGCATGATCTGCCTGTACTGTACACAAAACAAAACTTTTCACTGTACCTAGGTACACGTGACAATGATAAATCAACTCAAAAGAAAGGTAAAATACCTGCACCACAACACGTGGCATTCCTAATGAGTGCTGTCCAGCTTCTGTTATATAAATTTTTCTGGTATATTTCCATATTAAAAAACAATTTCAGGTCCAGGTGCATTGCCCATCCCATCTCACTGTGTTACTCAAAATGTCACATGTGTCAGTGAAGAGTGATTCTTCGAAAAATAAAGTTGGAAAAGGAAGTACCAGCTAAAATACACAGTATGAGTAATGTAGGCGTGCCAGTGGGCAGAAGGCAGCAGGAGAGCAGACTTGCGGATCCAATCAAGTGGCCTTCAAAAATTGAGTTCTAGGATTGGTATAACCTAGAAATAACATTTACTTTTGTAGATCACTAATTCATCAGTTTTTTTGGAAGTGTGCATAATACCTGATCTATACATTTCAGTGGAGTGACCTTCACTGTATCACACAATAGCAGTCCACCTGGAGCACATGACATCTCTGATACTGTTCAAAGATACGGTTTGGTTATGGCTGATCTATACCTCAAGAACATTTATCCACTGTTGATCCATATCATTTGACACCTTTAGCTGACAAAGATCTACTGATCTCAAACTTGAAAATATCAAATTATCCAGCCTTTTGCAGGAGAGAATTCCATGTTTCTACTGCACTTTGTGCTTCCTGATATCACATTTAAACAGTATCCCACCCCACTAATTTATTTTGCTGCGGTTAGGCAGTTTTCTCGGTGTGAAATACTTTAAAATTCTTTTACCAGCCATGCAGCTGAGGTATTTAAAATGCAACACGTTCTGCATGGTGCTTTCCAGAGAAATTACGCATAAATGGCCTCACATTAATTTTAAAATTATGGGCAGAATTTATCCCTCCCTGATTTGGTATGGGCAATGGTGAGGAATTTGGTAAAATGCAGTGGGAATGAAAAAAGTCAAGATCTTAATGCCAAGGAAAGTTTTTCCAATTTTCCCCTTAAGCCTTAAATGGCAACTTCAGAGCAACGATTACTTCATTTCTATGTATTTATGTCTCATTAAAAGATGAACTTCCCTTATTTCCACGCCACAGCCAACTCTCCACTCTAGGTAGGTACTCGATGCAGGCAGTCCACTAAATGCTTGATTTGGCCATTGTGCTGCTATTTCCTCACAACAACACTGTATACATGTTCCATGCCCACCAATCTTCTCACCATTTTATCCACACAAGCCTACATTGGCAACAAGCAGCGTTTTCACAACAACATGCATGCTCTCTCACTAACATTATTTTTATTTTGGGGATGTGGGTATTACTGACTGGGTCATCCTCGGTTGCCCTTGAACTTCTTCATTGAATGGCTGCAGCCCAAATCCATGATAGCATTGGTGGAATAGTAGCATTCGGGCTCCTGTTCACTTGTTGTTTTCTTCTGTCCATTTCTCTTTTACTATTTTTTTCTTCTTTTCTTTCTACTTTTCTCTATAGTTCTCTCTTACCTTTTGCCCTTGGGGAGCTCAGCTGCAGCTCAATACATTGGCGATGGCAGTGACTGTGGGCCCAGCAGCAAGAGAAAGCGCCAGAGCATGGCAACTTCAATGTTGGTGGGCCCAGTGTAGGACTCGAGGCGGTGGTGACGGCGGTAGTACTGGCATCGACAGCAGCTCTGACGTCAGTGCTGGTTTCAAAGGACTCTGACACTTCAATTGGCTCCAAGATGACAGCAGGGAGGTGGGTCCAGCGGCGAGTGATATTGTTGGAGTGTGGAAACTTCAACGTTGCTGGATCTGGCACGGGTGGGGCAGGGCACAGGACTTGAGGCGATGGTATCAGCAGTGATGAAGTGGCAAATGTAGCGGTGATGACACCGCAGTGCTGCTGGATCCAATGCAAATGGCATTGGCGAGTCCAGATCAAGACTCATTTTCTTTTCCTTTTGTTTCTGTTTCTTCAATTTCAGTTTTTGTTTTTAATTCTAACTATTGTATTCTAAGATGGCCCTGGAGAGTGGTGACTGTACACTTTTCACTGTACTCCTGTACTGTTGTAGTCAGGTAAATGTGACAATAAAATCTAATTTAATCTAATCTAATCATTTGGTGTAGGTAGACCCACAACGAGGAAGGGAGTTCCAGGGTATTGACCCGATGATACTGAAGGAATGAGTCAGGTTGGAGAGTGGCTTGGAGGAGAATTTGCAGATTATGATGTTCCTATGTATATTGAAGCCTTCCCCTTCTAGATGGCAGCAAATGTGAGTTTGGAAGGCACTTTCTCAGGACCCTTGATGAATTTCTGAAGTGCATCTTGGACATGGTACACAGTGTGATGACTGAGCATTAGTGGTGGAGGGAATGAATGTTTCAGGATGTGATGTCAATCAAATGAGCTTCTTTGTCCTGCAAGGTGTCAAACTTCTTGTATGTTATCAGAGCTACACTCATAAATGCAAATGAGGAGTATTCTTTCACACTCCTGACTTGTGCCTTGCAAATGGTGGACATGCTACAAAATCTCTAGCTTCTGATCTGTTTTTATAGCCACAGTATCTATATAGCTAGTTCAGTTCAGTTTCTGGTCAATGGTAAACCCACAATGTTGCTCTTGGGGGAATTCAATGATAATAATATCATTGAATGTTCAGGGTGATGATTCAATGCTAATTGCTAAAGATGGTCACTGCCTGGCAGTTGAGTGATGAGTAATTACTTACTACTAGCCAGCCCAAGCCTGGATGATGTCCAAACCTTGTCGTAATTGGATATGGGCTGCTTCAGTCACTGAGGAATTGTGAATGGTGTTGAACATGGTGGAATCATTGGTGAACAACCTTACTCCTGACTTTGTAATGGAAGGAAGTTCATTAATGAAGCAGCTGAAAATGGTTGGATGTGGGACATTCCTGTGCAGGTGTCCTACAGCTGAGATGACTGACCTCCAACAACTAGAACTAATGTCCTCTGTGCCAGAAATGCATTTTGGTAAGGCAAACTAGGGCAGGACTTATGCAGAGATAGTAGGCCGAAACGTCAGCCTTTCTGCTCCTATGATGCTGCTTGGCCTGCTGTGTTCATCCAGCCCTGCACCTTGTTGTCCAGGACTTATGCAGCTTATGGCAGGGCCCTGGACAATGTTGTCAAACAAAGACACCTAGGGGTGCAGGTGCATTTTTCCTTGAAAGTAAAGCTGCAGGTAGACAGGGTGATGAAGAAGGCATTTGGCATGCTTGCCTTCATTGGTCAGAACATTGAGTTTTGGAGTTGGGGCGTCACGTTGATGCTGTACAGGATATTGGTGTGGCCACGTTTGGAATACTGCATACAATTCTTGTCACCCTTCTATAGGAAGGATGTTGTTAAACTTGAGAGGGTGCAGAAAAGATTTACAATGAAGGTTCCAGGACTAGAGGTTTTGAGTTTAGGGAGAGGATGAAAAGGCTGGGGCTACTTTCCCTGGAGCGTGGGAGGCTAACGGGTGACCATACAGAGGTTTATAAAATCATGAGGGGCATGGATAGGGTAAATAGCCAAGGTCTTTTTCCTAGGGTGGGAGAGTCCAAAACTAAAGGGCATAGCTTTAAGATGAGAGGGCAAAGATTTGAAGGGACCTAAGGGGAATCTTTTTCATGCAGAGGGTGGTGCATATATGGAATGCGCTACCAGAGGAAGTGGTGGAGGTGGGTACAATTACAACATTTAAAAGGCATCTGGATGAGTATCTGAGTAGGAAGGTCTTAGAGGGATATGGGCCAAATGCTGGCAAATGGGACTACATCAGATTGGGTTGTCTGGTCAGCACGGACAAGTTGGACCAAAGGGTCTGTTTCCATGCTGTAAAACTCTATGACTTTATGTGACTCCAAGCAGCAGAGAGATTTCCCTAATTCCCATTGATTAATTTGTCAGGAGTCCTTGATCCCACTGTCTCCTGATTCATTAATGCCAATTATCTGCATTCAATTTGTCCTTTATCAGCAGTCCATTCAATGCTCAAGAATATAAATCAAAAATTATAGCCTCAAACCACCAGGACATTGCATTGTATGCACTAATTACCTCCTTAACATGTTATCTAAACACGTGTAATAAGAGAAAGTACTGACGTTCTCATTGCTAGCATCCATTGTTAAAGAAGAACTAGCAGGATATTTGAAAATCCTTAAACACAATAGAGACAATGCAGTTTAGTAAAAGGGAAATTATACTTGACTAATTGGCTAGAGTTTTTGAGGATAGAGCAAACAGAGAACCAATAAATTTGGCTTTCCATAAGGCATTCAATATGGGAACACATAAAAGGTGATTGCACAAAACTGGAGGTTATGATATAGGGTAACTTATAAGCATGGGTGGGGATTGAATAACACAGATGAAAAGAGAGTCAGGATTAATGGGTCTTTTTCAGGTTGGAAAGATATCATCCTTTCTGCACAGGCAGCTAAGTACTCACTTATGCCAGAGCCATGAGAGTTGACTAACTTGGCTGGCCTCTTTACACATGGCCACTTGGAGCATTATCTGACTCTGTATCTCTAACATGGTTGAGTACAGAGATTTATCATCTACATTGGGCTGAGCAGGGCCCTGAACTCCAGCAGTTTTCTGAATGTTATTGTTTCTTCTGTCAGCAATGAACATGTATCAGTGTTGTGCTCACTAAGCTGTGAGTCAAAGCCTAATCCAGACCCTAGACCCACTGAGGTGAATGCCTTCTCCTGGTGTAGGCTGGATGCTGTGCCAGTACATCAACTGAGGTCTGAGGACTTCATTCTCAGAAATTAATGTGGTGGAGCTAGAACTAGAGCCTGAGGAGAGGTGGGAAGCAGAGCTGGGAGAGAAGGCTGTCTCCTCTTCTTTCTCTGTTGTTGTCCACCTTGAATGGAAAAGAGAAAAAGATTGGCTGATGGCAATGCACATTCCCTTATCAAGACCATGTCACACTCTATCAAAATAACAGACAATAGCAGATTGGAGGCATCTTCACTTTCTTCTTGTGACAATCTTATCTCTACAATGTCAGAGACACAGTCAGATCTCTCCCCTGCGATGCTTGGCACCAGACTTAGATTCCTTTCTATGTCAGTCCAGTTGAGGTGATGTTACACTAAAATTGCTGTGCAGACCCACTAGCATTAGTGCAAACATAATATCACTTGTGAATCAGTAAAATAGAGCAACCAAGTTGATCAGAATTGATTTGTAAACAGAACAACATCACAAAGAGTAGTGGGATTGCAGGAAATGAACCATTCTTCATTTTTTTAAACAAACTAGATCAGCTGACTGACTTAATGATCTTGGTTTACTTTTTAATTGTTTTCATTGACTCCTGGTTACTTGCTGTCTTAAATTAACTAATCACTTCAGCAGAGTCAAACACTCTCATGCAGATTCAACTGACTGCAGGTCACAGGTCTTGTATAGTAAAGGCTGATCAATTTAAAGTAATTTCAAGTAATCACAGCAGCAGGAGAAACAGGTCTAGATCAGTATTCAATCAACCAGCTAGGGCTTATAGCCAGGCTAGTCTGAAACTGTAAGCTCTCAGAAGCTAAGTAGGCTCGGGCCTGGTTAATGTTTGGATGGGGAAACTGTCTGGAAATACCAAGTGTAGTTGACTATTTTTTCTGACAACAGTGACTGCTCATATCACCCCACTGCACTTGTGTTCTGCCATACAATCAAGCAGCAGGTTATTTTACCTCCAGCCAGACTAGTCTGAAAATGCCTTGAGAGCTAAGCAGACTCAGCCCTGGTTAGTGCAAGGAATACTAGGTGCAGTAGGCTTTAGGTTCCCCTTGTAGCATATTGGTAATGTTGCTGGACTGGGTAGGTCTGGGTTCAAGTCACCTATTAAGAGGTGTGAAGTAACATCTCTGAACAGGTTGATTAGAAAAATAGGTTATAAGAAAACAGTGGGCTGAATGGCCTCTTTTCAATACACTGAAGTATAAATTGAATAACTCCATTTTGAGTTAGTGCCTTCTCTCTATTTCCCTACCCCTCCTTCAATTTTGATCGTTCACATTGACCATAATGGGTCTTGCATGTAAATGTCTAATTGGCTGCATGAGTGATTACTGATGGTAGTTAATAGTTAAAAACAAAAAAAAAAATGACAACGTGACTGTAGGAAAGTCTTCCAGTTATGTGTAATAACATTTCCAGATATAAGAGGGGGGAAAAAAAGAAAAAAAACAAAGTAAACAGCTCAGGGATTCTTGTAGCACAGTCATAATTGCTCCAAGTATGTATCACAACATCTCTGAAAAGGTTGATTTAAAGAAACAAGAACTGCCTGGGATCTCTTGCGATGCAGTGATTGTGTCCCTACCTCTGAGGTAGGAGACTTGGTTTCAAGTCCTATCTGCTCTAGAAGTCAGGTTGATTATGGAAGGTGGTGAGAAATGATCTGCCCAGACTCCTTTTTGATTTATTCCCCTCCCTCACCTTTGGTAGTCTACATTGCCCTTAATGGGCTTAACATCAAAATTGATCAACTGGTAAACACAGGGGACTTACTGGTGATGGTGATGGTTAAGAGATGAAAGAGTACTATGAGTGATTTTGGTGTTAGGAAAAACAAAATTAGTTGTTCTCAAGAGTACTTCTGGATATGAAAAAAGGACTGCTGGTGGTGGGACATGGCCTTATGGTATAGTTGGTAGTGTTCCTACCTCTGAGCCAAGAGATCCAGGTTCAAGTTCCAGAGGTAAGTCATAAGTATTATTAAAAGTAACTTTCAAACAAAAACAAACTGTTGGTCACTGGAGATAAAGGCAATTAATGCAGGATGAATGTAACCATAGATGTCTAGGCACCCAACATCTGATTGTAATATCATTAATTTTCCCAAATATGAACATTTAATAGAAACTCACTATTCCCTCTGGGGGACTAACCAGTTTTGCAGACATGGACTCTTTAGATTGAATGAAGTTTTGAATCTCAGATGTTAAGAGATTGGAGATACATAAGCATGAAGTGATTACAGTCGCTCTTCCAATTCCTTAATCTTTAGCACTCTTTCATTCAATTCACCCAGACTGAGTTGGGAAAAATTACACAGAAAACTCAAGGGTTCCAGAATCGACAAATAATGCAGATTTTTTTTTTTCATCAATTTTAAATTGGATGCTGTCAGAGAATAAATACTAATTCATTTCTTGGATAGGCATTTTACTTTCATAACGCTGTCATGTTCCTGGCTGCATTGCTTGGACAGCAGTTAAATTTTAGACCAACACTACACTCTATCTGAATTGAAATTTCACATTGGGATTCGAGGTCATATTCTTTGAGTTGATAGTCAAGTCAACCAGAATGAGAGCCGAATAACTTAACCGCTGTGCCCCATATCTTTAATGTTGAAAATGAATTGTAATTCTGTTGAAGTATTTTATTGAGTGTAACTTGAGTAATGTTAAGATTATGTGGTTAGTTTTTAACTTTCCACTGATGATTATTAAGAGTCAACCTTATTATATGTGCTAATACTAACTTTATAGTTGCATCCTGTGAATTGTTGTTAATAGAGTAATGTTATGAATAAAACTTTGTATGCCTTAACCTTTGATATCTTTGAAGTGTTGAAGTTAAGCTGCAATTTAGTCAGTGTTGCTTTGTTATTGTACTGTGGGCTAATCTGATTTGTCAATGACCTACATTGTTTGGACTTTGTTACACAATAGTCTGACACAAATTAATTTAAGCATCATATGCAAGATCGGATATCACATCCAAATCTAACTCATAAGCATAAGAATTATAAATAGAAGGAAGAATCTTCATCACAAAGCTGTGAGGCCTGTACATGTTTCATAATCTGCCAAAAACTAACCAACACTTTCTTGAAGATGACGTGGCATGTGTCAGCCTTGGTTCAGAGTTAGCACACTTGCTTCAGAGTCATAAGGTTAAGAGTTTATGTCCCAGCCTAGGCATTTGAGCAAACAATCCAGGCTGATGTTTCACTGCAGTAGTGACAAAGCGCAATACTGTCAGAAGAGCTTCTTTTTGGATGAGATGTTATCCCAATCATCCAAATCACCATTCCTATTATATGAATACTAATCTTACATAGTTTATAATCATGTGTTGCTTCTCACTTCAGTTGAGTCAGGTCATTTGCAACTAGTATCTGACAAGATGCACTTAATTGACAACAATAAGCAATGTAATACAGAATTAAATTACTCCCAGAAATGCCACATAAATATGTGATAAGGAATAATATAGGGTGGAATGCATTTCAGAAGAACAGGATTTCGTGAAATTGAAATACATTATTAAACTATTCGAAAGGATATCTCACTGTTTATTATACAACCTCCACATTCCTCAGCGTTGTTGTTTTGTATCATACTTCAGGAAACAAATTATCCTATGTACATCTGTGCAAATGCATAGAAAGCCTAGTCAAAAAAATTAAATATATTACTGTCTAAGGATCTAAATGATAATATATAATTTGCAAGCCTATTTTTAATAGTAAAATAAATATTCATTATGAGGCACATTCCGTGCTCTAACACTTTCAGAAAGCAGCATCCACAGCAAGCACATTTCAGGCACACAGGCTGTGATTTTCTGCCCATTAAATGTAATGGATGGAAAATTACAGACTGTTCACCAATAATTCCTGCATTGTGCCTCCTGCAAGTGATACTCCCCTCTGGGAGTACAGAATTGATCTTTGTTATTTTTTAATGCATGCAGATAACACAAAAATGATTTAAGAGCTCTTTGATTTGCACCATCATTAACCAAAATTCAAAGCTGTCGAACATATAACATTCTTATTTCTGAGAATGGATATGAAATTGTGTTTTTTTTTAAATAGCCCTGTAAAGTTGTAGCTGGTGTGTAATCAGAATTTGTTTTGAACATCGATTAAACAGTTTGCAGAGAGGAATATTTTAGCAGCATGAGCAAGCACAAACCAATTAAGTGTAGATCTGTTTCAAAATGGACTAGCCAAACCGTAGTCTGCATCAGTAGACATTTCTAATTATGTAAGACATCATTGCAGGTAAACAATATTCAGCTAAGAAAAGGAAAATCCTTTTATCCTTTTTTTCAAAGCTGGATAAAACTCCATCTTTAATTTCAGTGTAAAATAAGCTCTATACTACTCTCAAGAGAAAAGAACATAATAAATCATCTAATGATTTTGTTTAAAGGTTTTCATTGCACTGACTTTTTATGCTGTCAAGCAACACTTAATATCTAGTTTCTCTAATCCAATGTTGCATAAAGGGCTTCATTATGTTAAAATTATTTGAACAAAAATATCAAAACAGCATAGGTAGAACAGATCTGAAACCAGATACTGTTTAACCTTTATATCGTGAAAATGTTGTCAATCTCATAGCAGAATCTGTCTCACATTGCCCAGTTTCAATGGCACACTGGATTTGCTTTCAGTGAGAGATAGCTTTAATTGGATAGCTCAAGAACAGGTTCTAAGATCTACCCAGGTTAAAAGCATTTTTATCCTAGGCTGGCATGTGGATCACATTACTCTAACCTGACACTGTCTGCTACACACACAGCATCATTTATTCATGAAAAACGTGGAAAAATCTCTGCTCTGTTGATGACTCAAACCATTCTCACATTCTGTTCAACACTGGTTTTATTTGTATTGACATGAAAGTTATTAGAACACACTTATTTGAATAGGATCCTGATAACAGGCTAATGCACCGCAGACAGAATGTGGTATAATTGCATTGTTACAAAAGCTAGCCTCATAACCATACCACATCATAGAATCATTAGAATCCCTACAGCATGGAAGCAGGCCATTTGGCCCATCGAGTCCATACCGACCCTCCAAAGAGCGTCCCACCCAGACCCATCCCCCCTATCCTATCCCTGTAACTCTGCAATTCCAATGGCTAATCCATCCAGTCTTCACATTCCTAGACACTACAGGCAATTTAGCATGACCAATCCACCTCACCTGCACATCTTTGGACTGGGAGAGGAAACTGGAGCTCCAGAAGTAAACCTGCACAGGCACAGGCAAAGGAAGAATGTGCAAATTCCACACAGACAATCGCCTGGTAGAATTGAACCCTGGTCTGTGGTGCTGTGAGGCAGCAGTGCGAACTACTGAGCTCAGTGTAGGGTAATGGGGTGGGTCTGGGTGGGATTCTCTTTGAAGGGTCGATGGACTCGATGGGCCGAATGTCCTGCTTCCACACCATAGGGATTCTATGATTCTGTCCAAGGGAATAAATTGAATTAAAATCTACCTTGTGTGTCTCACTCTGACTGTTAGAAGAAAGGAATCCAATTACATCATGACAATAATTGAATTATTTAATAAATAAATCAAACATTATTAATGAATCACAGCCTATCCCTCAGCCTTAAAAGTCAAACTTATCATTCCTCAATCGTTGCATCCTGATGCATTTGACCTTTTTTCCTCCTCCTCTTAGTGTTGGTCATGCCCTCAGTAAAGTCTCTGACCCTTCATTCAGCATTCTTACCCCCTTAGAGTAATTAATCTCAGTAAAAGACAAAATTTAGAAAAATTGAGCTGTGTAAATATCACATGATATAATACATAGTATACTTACAGCTATGAAAATTTAGAAAAATTGAGCTGTGTAAATATCACATGATATAATACAAAGTATACTTACAGCTATGAAAATTTAGAAAAATTGAGCTGTGTAAATATCACATGATTTAATACATAGTATACTTACAGCTATGCCCTTCAAATGAACCTACAGCACACTTGCTTTTTTTAAAAAAAAAATTATTCTTGGGAAATAAGCATCACTGACAAGGCCAAAATTTATTGTCCAAGCTAAATTGCCCTCAAGAATTTGGTGTTGAGCCATCATCTTGCAAATGTTGATATCAACGATTTGTAGGTGCATGAACGCTGCCATTAAGAAAGGAATTCCAGGATTTTGACTCAGCAACAGTGAAGAAATGATAATGCTTTTTCAAGTCAGAAGGATCTGTGACTTGGAGGGGACTTGCAAGTGGTAATACTTGTTTCCCTTGTCCTTGTAGGTGGTGGTGGTTATGGGTTTAGAAGGTGCTGTCAAATATTGACTACTGACTTTATGCTCAGGAAAAATTTTCCCAATTTAAAACAGGTTTTTTTTATGATGATCAAGCATGAGTATAACTTGACGAAATCTCAACTCCTCTTATTACGCCAAAGTACAACATTTTAGATATGCATTAATACATTAAACAATTACACCATCAGAAATTAGTAAGGAGAGCTAACTCCAAAGCAATTCTTACTCTCAGGTACAAAAAGTAGCTATTTGACTTAGTTGCCCTTCACATTCTGTATGCACACTACTAGTTTAATTAAAGATGGATCCAAAACTTCAGCACTCTGCAGGTGACATACCTATTTTCATTATGAAGGTGGCACAGGAATATTATAATGCTACTTTATGATAACTAGACAAAACAACTACAATAATGCAAGATTTATTGCTTTATATTCCATTTCATATTCACAAATATAACTTTTTTCTAAGGTAAAAACTAACATTAAAATGATGTAAATAAAACAACAGTTGGACATCTAAACTACGCAGCTATGACAAAAAATGAACTTAGAAAACAGATACAGCATCCAACATATTTGAAGCAACAGTCCTTAACTTGATGTATCTTTTCAAGCTAATTTATGAACAATGCTTTTTTACAGCCTGTTTAAATAAGAATGAGTTCAACATTCTAACCTATGTGACATTGTAAAGTAGATCTAAGACTTGTAATATCTTTCATTTGCAATGACTTTGCACCACAAGCATCTAAATGCAGCATAGAAGTCCATAGTTGATAAAGTTATCTATTTTGAAACACTAGTTTAAGAATTATGACATGAATTAAGCATTACCCAGTAAGAAAAATAAAGGATGCAGAGGCTCAAATTTGAGATGAAAACTTGACGCAGTTGTATAAAAAGAGATAGTGAGAACCAATAGCCATACAAAAATAATTGAGAACATCCCAAATTAATGAGATAACATGACATGGAAAAAATATTTGAGGATGTGGTGCCACTCCTGAATTGTGCCTTATAGATGGTGAACAGGATTTGGGTCAATATAGTGTGGAGCTGTAGGAACAGAGCTGGTCAGGCAGCAACAGAGGAAAAGGAAAGTCAACATTTTGGGTTTATACCCTCCATCAAAACGTCGATGTTCTTGTTCCTCTGATGCTGCCTGACCCATTGTGTCCCTCCAGCTCCACATTGTCTTGACTCTGACTCCAGCATCTGCAGTTCTCCCTATCTCCGTAAGGGTTTGGGACCTTACTTGCTGCAACATTCCTGGCCTCTGACCTGTTCTTGTACCAACTGTATTTGTATGGTAGTTCCAGTTCAGTTTCTGGTTAATGGTAACCCCAAGATATTGATAGTGGAGGATTCGATGCTCCGAGGACAGCAATCTCGTGCTTCTGTCCGTGGAAGCCGGCATCCGACATGTACTGCACTCACTCAATTACAGTGGTTTATCTCAAATCAACTTACAATGCAGATTTGCACTTTATTGTTACATTTTGGAGTGCATGAGTTACAATACTGTTGCATGACACTTTGTGCAGTGACATGGATCTAGCTCACAGATTGGACCAAGGATTTTCTTAGATATAGTAGGAACTGCAGATGCTGGAGAATCTGAGATAACAAGGTGTAGAGCTGAATGAACACAGCAGGCCAAGCAACATCAGAGGTGCAGGAAGGCTGACGTTTCGGGTCTAGACCCTTCTTCAGAAATGGGGGAGGGCAAGGGAGTTCTGAAATAAATAGGGAGAGAGGGGGAGGTGGAGAGAAGATGGATAGAGGAGAAGATAGGTGGAGCGGAGACAGACAGGTCAAAGAGGCGGGGATGGAGCCAGTAAAGGTGAGTGTAGGTGGGGAGTTAGGGAGGGGATAGGTCAGTCCAGGGAGGAATGACATGTCAAGGGGGTGGGATGAGGCTAGTAGGTAGGAGACAGGGGTGGGACTTGAGGTGGGAGGAGGGGATGGGTGGGAGGAAGGACAGATTAGGGAGGTGGGGACAAGATGGGCTGGTTTTGGGATGCGTTAGGGGGAGGGGAGATTTTGAAGCTTGTGAAATCCACATTGATACCATTGGACTGCAGGGTTCCCAAGTGGAATATGAGTTGCTGTTCCTGCAACCTTCGGGTGGCATCGTTGTGGCACTGCAGGAGGCCCAGAATGGGAGGGGGAGTTGAAATGGTTCGTGACTGGGAGGTGCGGTTGTTTAGTGCGAACCGAGCGTAGGTGGCTCGGAGGTACGCCGGTTCACAAGCTTCAAAATCTCCCCTCCCCCTATCGCATCCCAAAACCAGCCCAGCTTGACCCCTTCTCCCTAATCTGTCCTTCCTCCCACCCATCCCCTCCTCCCACCTCAAGCCCCACCCCCATCTCCTACCTACTAGCCTCATCCCACGCCTTTGACCTGTCTATCCTCCCTGGACTGATCTATTCCCTCCCTAACTCCCCACCTAAACTCACCTTTACTGGTTCCATCCCCGCCTCTTTGACCTGTCTGTCTCCGCTCCACCTATCTTCTCCTCTATCCATCTTCTATCCGCCTCCCCCTCTCTCCATATTTATTTCAGAACCCCCTTCCCCTCCCCCATTTCTGAAGAAGGGTCTCGGCCCGAAACATCAGTTTTCCTGCTCCTCTGATGTTGCTTGGCCTGCTGTGTTCATCCAGCTCTACTCCTTGTTATCTCAGAGTTTCTTAGGGCTGCCAGTTAACTCTCATGCCTTTTAGTGCCTTGCTCCCTCAGCTAATGTTTAAAGGCTCTCAGTTCTACAGTCTTGCCTTGCTGTTCAGGGCAGACGCAAAGCCAGGCAGCTTGTCATGGATGTCAGAACCTGGAAATGCATCTTAAGTGCTGTAAACTGCAGGGTTATGAGCCATGTGCAGGAAGATTGGATTAGAAAGGGCATCTGGGTGACTTTGGGTCAACATGGACAAGCTGGGCCAAGTGGCCCCCTTCTGTGCTGTACCATTTCTATGGTTAGTGTGATCATTCATGGCTATGGACAGTTTGTGTATGGCACCTTCCTATCTCAGTGTCATACCTACAGCATGTGCCAGCAGCCTACACAGCAAACATATTTCATATGTATCAAACAAATGGCCATATCTCAAAGTCAAACAGAAGCAGTACTCAGTCAAGGCTGGTGAGGGGGCAGTAGGGGTGGGAAGGGGCAGGGAGTAAGGGTGGGGGAAGTGTGGTGCTGCAATCAGTCAGGGGGTTTCCAGCATAATCCATCAAAGGCTTTGTCCGATATCAGTCCAGGAGCATGGGCACGGTCATTTTCTGCTCTGAATGGCCAAGGTCAGGATCCTCTCCTCAAAGTGGGTAAGAAGTCAGGAGGTATTCATTGCAACACTTATCTCTTTCTGCTCTAGCATGTTCCTCCTGGAATGAGACATTGGGAAGGATTGAGTGAGCTAAAGGCATTGAGCGATGGATTGTGATGTGTCCTAGGTGAGTGATAGGGGGGCAGGAGCCATGTTAATCACCTCAAGGGATTGGGTGAGAGTGAGTGAAGGAAGATGTTGGATGTGGCACTGACAGTAGTCAAGCCAGAGCCTTGGGGACAGGTGGGGATGCAGCAGCATAGAATGAATGTGCGGTTGCTGAGACAAGACGGTGGCACTTACCCTAGCAGATCAGAGAAGTTTCAACAATTTCCCGCAGTGCTGCTGTGCATTCCCACAGTTGGTTGAGATCACACTAGCCTGGACAGCAAACACAGAGCAGGCTGGAAGAATCTGGAGTCATGGCCTCTTCTGCCAATTCTGAGGAAGAGGAAGGCCCTCTTCTGCACTACTCTATCCACCAGAACTTTGAGGTCGCTGCCTGTAAAGTTAAATGTCATGAGCTGTGCAGGGCAGCTTGGACTGATATTGTGTGCCAGAGTGCACAACTGCCATTTAAAGATGGTGCTAGGAATCCTGGCATGTCCCAATCGTGTTGAATTTCCCACAGCGAGTGGGAGAAGCAGGCTAGTATTGGATGAGAGACAAGTTTGGGATAAACATGAGGCAAGTTTGGGACAGTTGTGGGAGAAACTCACTCTGCCTTGAAGAGAGAACGCCTCCATGAACCCATAAAAATGGCACTTTGGCAAAATTAGGGAATGCTCAGCCCAAGGACTTTGCAAGGTCAACAGGATTGAGTTTGCTATCATCATTCCCATTGCATAGAGGAGGCTGGGTGATGCATTCAGTTTTATCACTTTGAGGCTTTTTAATGGTTAGATACAACTGCTTGCTCAGCCATTGCAGAGTGTAGTTAAGAATATTTATGTAATATAAACCAAGTAAGGACAGCAGATTTCCTTCTCTAGATGGCTTTAGTGAATGAGAATTTTGGTTTAACCACAATTGATTTTAGGTCATCATTAGGCTTTGTATTTTCAATTTCATTTTTACCTAAATTCAAATTTCACCATTTGCCATGGTGGGGTTCGAAAACTCATCCCCAGAGCATTACTGGGGTCTTTGCATATTAATATCACAATACCATTTCTGCCCCATACTGCAGTACATCTCGCCTACATAGATTTCAAAAAGGTACTTGACAAGGTCCCACATTGCAGACTGGTCAGGAAAGTAAAAGACCATGCGATACAAGGGTTACTGTTGAGTTGGATCCATAATTGATTCAGTTCTCACAAATGGAAAACATCTGTGAATGGCATTCCACTGGACTCAGTGTTGGATCTTTGGCTGCTTGTTGTACATTAAATGTAGAGACGTTGTTAGGAAATTTGAAGATAACACAAAAATCAACCGAGTAGGTGAGAGTAAAGAGGATGTCTGTCAACTTCAGAATGGTATCAATGGTTTAGTTAAGTCAATGGAAGGAGACAAATAGTATTCAATTCATAGAAGTGCAGGGTTTGCATTTGGAGTGGGCAAACAAAGCAAGGGAATATATAATAAACAGGAGGATAGAATGAGGGTAGAAGATATGAGAGACCTTAGAATGCATGTCCACAGGTCCTTGAAGATGGCAGGACTGGTACATAACAATATAAAGAAAGTTTATGGAATGCTTTCATTTATTGCAGGAGGCATAGCATACAAAAGTGGGGATGTCATGCTGGAACTATGTAAAATGCTGGTCAGGCTACAACTGGAATATTGTGTAAAGTTGTTGTTGCCACACTACAGGAAAAACATAATTGCTCCAAAGAGAGCACAGAACAGATTTATAAGAATCTTATCGGGACTTGAAATTTGCGGCTATTAGGAAATATTGAATAGGCTGGCGGCTGTTACCCTTATAGCAAAGGAGGCTGATGGGTGACTTAATTGGGCTGTACAAAATTATGAGGCACCTAGCTAGAGAGGATAGGAAAGGTCTTTTCCTGCAATGGGATTGGTAAAAAGGATTCGAGGGAACATGAGGAAAATCTTTTCTATACAGAAAATTGTCGGTGTCTGGAATTCACTGCCTCTTTTAGTGGAGGAAACAAAAATTCACAGGTCATTTGAAAGGTCTGCATCTGAAGCACTGTAAACTGCATGGTTGTGGACCAGATGCTAGAAGTTGGGTAGCAGTATTTTTTTCAGTTCACACAGTCATGATGGACTGGATGCCCCCTTTCTGTGCTGTAACTTTTCTAATGCTCTGCGGTTCTAATTCAATATAGAACTGGAGGAGTGGGTATGAAATGAAATAATTCTCAAGTTATAACATTGAAGAATTATCAGATGTTTACAGTAGAACTTGATATTGATCCATGCATTGAAAAACCTGTATTTAAAATTGTGCAGAATATAAAACTAAACATATGAAATTTAGCTCTACTTATGCATGATGAGAAATCACATAAATATAGAACACTGATGAGCTTTTTTTTGCACAATGTGTCATATAACACAGGCATATTGTGCACTGCGTTATCACGGAATTATTCTCAATAAAATCTTATACTGAAAGCATTCATTTCTAAGGCTGACAAATTATGCATCGAGATGATGTGCCTGAAAGGATGGTGCAAGCAGACTTAATTGTAACTTTCAAAACACACTCAAAAAAAAGAAAATGTTGCTGGATTGTATGGAAAGAACAAAGGAGTGAATCTAGTTGGATAGCTCTTTTACAGAATGGTTCAAATATGATGGATCAAATGACCTCTGTCATTTGAGTAATTACATCTTCCCAATTGGCACCAGAAAAATGATTCACAGAGTCAAAACACAATTTTCATCAGAAATTCCCGTAAACAAAAAGTGCCAAATATTTTGGAGGCAATTAAAGGTCCACTCAGAATGACCCACAGTGTCCAGACAGAAGGATCCAATCCACATTGGTTTTGGATTTGTAAGATGACTGCAAAAAATGGGAAGACAGAAGTAAACAGAAAATATGAGACAACAAGGTGCAGAGCTGGATGAACACAGCAGGCCAAGCAGCATCATAGGAGCAGAAAGGCTGACGTTTCGGGCCTAGACCC
>NC_063334.1:58100748-58163222 GCF_021869965.1 Rhincodon typus
TTGTCTCGGATTCTCCAGCATCTGCAGTTCCTACTATCTCTAAACAGAAAATATGTTTTATTTTGACAACTTGAACGATGTTATCAGTAAATAAACTTTGAGATAAATTTTGAATCAGCTTTGAGAAATTCAGGCTTCTGAGTTCTGAAGTATTATTTCATTGAGACTTACTCCACAGGTGTTACATTACAGGAGCAATGGAGCTCAATGTGAAGCAAATAGTGCCTGCTCCATTCCCTACAGAAAAAAAACTTCAAATATCTCCACATGTCTCCTGCAGTGATACCCTGCAACAACATGGGGCAGTGTTGTTGATTTTCCATCAATGTGGTGAGTGTAAGGATTATATAACTTGCCTGCTTTGTTAAATAGTTCAGAAGATAACAACAACTTGTATATTTGTCAAGTCTTTAGCATAATGAATTGTCTAATGTGCTTCAAAGGAGCATTCTAAAGCAAAATTTGAACTGAGCCACAGAAAGAGATACACTGTAATCCGTCTCATACAGAAATCTTTAATTCAGAAACACAAGCTATCTGATGCATTTTTCAGCTGAGCGGTCCCGGGACCCCAAGCTCTCCTCCTTCCAAGGTAGCAATTGCAACAATGGAGTGGAGGCTACCCGGTATAGAGACTCTGGAGGCACAAACCTGGACCCACAAGATTACTGCTGCCAAACAGCAAAGATGAACCCAATATCTGTGGACCTGCACACCCAGATCCCTCTGCATATCAATACTCCCAAGGGTTCTGTCATTCCCTGTATAATTTCCACCTGTACTTGACCTTCCAAAATGCATCACCTCATAGTTGTCCAAACTAAACTCCACTGTCTGGATTAATCTCTTTAACCTGAGAATACACTGTTATCAGCAAGTACTGAGCATGCCCTAAATGATTGTGTGCCAACATATCTCAATACAAGATCTAAATCTATATTGCATACAGCCATCAGATTTCCCTATCCTCTAACATTGTTTTATCTGTTATTTTCCAAGATTCCCTGGATCCAGGATTAAAACTTCAGTTAGTGAGCATTTACATCTGTCCCACTCAGTTGTCCATATGCCAACAAGCAAAACTGAGTTAAATGCAGAAGTCATCTTGCTCTTGTTGCTTCCTAACATGCCATGTTTTAACTCCTGTTTGCACACATTTGACCCACCTCAGCAGGTTAAAATTCAGCCCAAAGTATTTGAATTCTTTTGTTCCAAGCAAAATAGCAAGTGTACAAAGGTAGCCTGGTGTGGTAGCCAAGTTCTTGAGTTGGTTGCTAAGGTCTTGCAAAAGATTTCACTAACTTCAGGGATCCTAAAGGGATATTGGAAGCAAGATTTAGACTATTCACTGAAATATTGCAAGACTTCTGGAAAATTGAAAATTCCTCTAACCATTACCTACATCGTCAATAGAATGAGCATTCATGATATATGGTGGACATTTTTTCTGGCTTTTAATAATATTTCATTCTTAATACTCATTATAACATTATCTTATTGCTGCATTTTTCATGTTTCATTTGATGCTCTGTTAGGGGATATTTACTATAAACAGGCGTCTCATTATAATGTGTAAAATGCTTGACTCTTGAGGACTGTGCTATAATGAGAGCAGAGTGTACCCTTCAGTGAAATAAACTATTTATTGGAATTTTTTTCTACATTTCTGGCATAATCCCAGGGAGCTAGAAGAAAGCATCAAATATTAATGCTGAACATAACAAAATTATGGCAACAGTTTTAGTATGCATCTACATGGCTTTGTGACAAATGAAGCAAGTATATTTAATTTTTAACAAGCCCTTGCTGTTCTTGTTTTCCCTTCTGTGAAATACGTGAAGCATATAAATTTATTCAAGTTGAAAGAAAGGCTAAGTACCAGTCAATCACCACTCCACCACATGGCAATACTTAATTTCTAAAAAGCTATTTGCTTCAAAAGGGAGGTAAAATGATGATCTATAGTAAACACATGGGATATATTCATCAAAATGTGGGTACATTTCAGGAAAAAAAACAAGTGAATTTCCTGAGGTAACTGTCCTTGACCTGGGTCTTTAATCGAGTGAAATTTCATCACTTTATCTAATATCATGCTTCATGCTTTGGGCTCGCAGCAATTCTATTTTAGTGTGGTCTAATGGGCAGCTGACATATCCACTCAGCACCAGACTGTGCAATATGTGCTGACACACAATGTAGTGTGCACTCTAGTTAGAGCTGTTTAGTTGTCCCCCAGTTGGAAGAATTCCGAGTTCAGAACCTTAGAAAAATTGTGTTAATCTAAATTTTGAGGATGTTTACAAACTGTTCATTCCTGGGCTGGGGATATAAGGATGGGGGAAGGGAGAACATTTTTATAGTATTGAGGTTATTTCAATTCCAGTTGTTTTTCTAGACTGGAAATCACATCCTGCATTCACTGGGTATAACTGCAATCCAAGAATAAATTGGTAAATCATGAGTGCATGTTTAACTGCTGCCTTGTGTCAATTCAGAATTTATACTTGAATTTTCAGTTATGATTTTTCTAGCCAGCCTTTTCAGTCTTCCTTGTGAATAACAACAAGAAATAGCCAATTGGACATTATGGGCACTAAATCAGCACTGTTAGTTTATGTTTTTTTTAGTTTTGGCTTTTTAAATTCCATTTTCAAAGCACCTGCATTTGTTCACTTTTTTGTGCAAATTCTTGAGCCAATAAGGATGTTTGATGTCAATATTGGAAATACTTTTGGTTTTGCTGTTGAACCTCAGCACAAAGAAAGAAAATGTGCATTTATATAGCTTTCTTCATGACCACAGTAAAGAAGTCATCACTTTCGGAATATAGGAAATGCAGCAGCTAATTTGCACTCAGCAAATTCCACAAACAGCAATGTGATAACGGCCAGAATTGTTATTTCATAATACAGGTTGATGAGTAAATATTGGCCAGGACATTGGAGATAGTTCCTTGGCATTTCTTCAACATAGTGCCATGGGATCTTTTGCCTCCACCAACAGGCAAACTGGCTTTCAATTTAATGTCTTAAAGAAAGACGCAGTTCCAATGTTGCAATGCCCTCCTTATGTCTGTGAATAAAGTGTAAGTAAATATCATCAAATAAATATGAGCTAATTTAAAAGCAATATATAACTCTTTTAACATGCATGTATATCATGCTCTATTTGTTGTACAACATAATTTAAATGAGTTGTGAATATTAATTAATTTGGAAAGTTGTCCTTGAACTAAAATGATTGACTACTACAACTGTATCCAACAATGGATTTAGTCCATCTTCAAAAACTGATCTAACTATTGCATTAGTGTAATCATAGAATCACAGAATCATACAGTACAAAAAAAGCCTTTTGACACATTAAGTCTGTACCAACAAAAGCTACGAAATAAGACAAGAGCCTATGAAGTTAGGGGCAAGGTGCTGGTATGGTTGGAGGACTGGCTGATTGGCAGAAGGCAGAGGGTAAGGATAAAGGGGTCTTTTCCAGAATGGCATTCAGTGATTAGTGGAGTTCTGAAGAGGGCCATGTTGGACCCACAACTATTCATGGTATTTATTAATGATTTGGACGAAGGAACTGAGGGCATTGTTGCTAAGTTTGCAGATGACACAAAGATAGGTAGTGTGACAGGCAGTGCTGAGGAAGTGGGGAGGCTGCAGAAAGACTTGGATAGGCTAGGAGAGTGGGCAAAGAAGTGGCAGATGGAATACAATGTGGGAATGTATGAGGTTATTCATTTTGGTAGGCAGAATAGAGGTGTAGGCTTTTTTTAAAATAGGGAAAGGCTTCAGAAATCTGAAGTGCAGAGTGATTTGGGAGTCCTAGTTCACACTTCTATTAGATTAACATGCAAATTCATTTGTCAGTTAGGAAGACAAATGCAATATTAACATTCATTTCAAGAGCACTGTAATACAAGAGCAGAAATGTACAGCTGAAGCTATATAAGGCTCTTGTTAGGCCACATTAGGAATAATGTGAGCAGTTTTGGGCCCCATATCTAAGGAAGGATGTGATGGCATTGCAGAAGTACCGAGGAGGTTTACAAGAACGACCCAAGAAAGAAGTGCAGGTCATGTGAGGAGCGATTGAGGACTCTGGGACTGTACTCAATGGAGTTTAAAAGGATGATGGTGTGGGGAAGAGGCGTTGGAGGACTCACATTGATACCTACATAATACTGACAAGCTTGGAGAGAGTGGGCATGGAGAAGATGTTTCCACTGGTAGGAGAGACTAGGACCTGAGGCCACACCCTTAGAATGAAGGGACGATTCTTTAGAACTGAGATGAGGAGGAATTTATTCACTCAGAAGGTGGTTAATCATTGCCACAGTGGGTTGTGGAGGTTAGGTCATTGAGTATATTTAAGACATGTTCTGGATTGGTCAGGGGATCAAGGATTACAGAGAGAAAGGAGGAGAATGGTGTAAAGAAACAGATCAGCTATGATTGAATGGCAAAGCAGGCTTGATGGGCCAAATAGCCTAATTCTGCTCCTATGTCTTATGGTCTTACTCTAAATCTACTCTAATCCCACTTTCCAGCATTTCTTCCTTTTTCATAACAAACTCAAAACGTAAGGTATTGTAGTTGCAATCATTAAAATGTCTTCCCACGATGACCCTAAACATGTTTCCAGCCTTGAGCCCCAGAATTAAGTACAGCACTGCTCCATCTCTTGTTGGACGTTCTACATGTTAATTTAGAAAAGCTCTCTTGAATACATTTCAAGAAATTTGGCCCCACTGAACTTTTTACACTGTGACTCTCCAAATTATTGTTGGGACGTCTGTTCAAATGCTCATTTAAGCATAAAATTATCTTGTTCAATGCCCTGTTCTTTATACATTAAAAAAGGCTAAAATTGTAAGTATAGGTTGAATCAAAATACTCTCTGGTGAACTTCTTTCATTGGTAGGCCATCTGGTGTTGGTCAGTATGGATATTAGTATTTAGTTTCAATAGAGTACTTTGTTGACATTTCCCAAGAACTTTCATTACAGTTCAAGTCATTGCGAATGTATGGCAGTTTTCAGAAGTTACTAAAATACATCACAGAGAGGGAGCAGAATTCAAATTTTGATTGACGTGTTTGAGGTTATTCAACAATTAGCTCTCTTTGAAGTTATTATTGAAAATAATTCTTATAACAGTTCAACACACATGAATAAGAATATTTTTCAGCATTACATATGTATGTTTGACAGATGTATTAGATTGCTGGAAGGTTTTTATTCATCACAACATGCTTACTGAAGGCTGGCCATGATGAATATTGACTCAATGGCTACTAAGGTGGCATGTTGATATGAGATTACATGGAGATAGGAGGTGGCATGGAGGTGGTATGGAGGTATGGGTTGGCATGGATGGCTCATGGAAGTTTTAGGGCTTTGGGGTGAGTGAGGAATCATGAATTGCCATGTAGAGGCCATTAGTAGTGGTTGACAGGATGATGTAAAGAGAGGGCTATGCAGTAGAAAGCCTAAAAGCATCTGAATCAACTGGGACAAAGTTGCATAGAACCATGTCAGGCTTTTTAACTATTCACCATTGGCACTTGCCCATCCCTGTGGCCACCTATGATTTCCCTCTGGGATCATAGGATGCAAAACTATCCAGGTCCCCACCTCCCTAAGGTGAAAACTGAGAATTACTGTCTCTCTAAATCAAGGCAGATCTGTCAAATTGGTAAATTTCCTAATTTTAGTGACCTAGAATGGTAACCACTCTGAAGAGCAAAAAGAAATAACTAACAGGATTTTTTGAGAAAGGCACAGCAATAATCATATGTGATTTTCATTCACGTGTAGATTACATGAATTCAATTTGTAAATAAACTGGATGATGAGTTCATGAAGTATTTTTGGAAAAGTTTCTCAGAGTAACACTTTCTAAAGCCAACCAGAGAGGAGTCTTTACCGTAAATGATAATGTGCAATGATACTGGATTAATTAATTACCTAATAATGGAGGCACCTGAGATAGCAGTGATCATAACATGATTAAGTTTCATGTTAAGTTTGTAGGTCTGTGGAGTTAATGTAAGCCTAGTGTTTTCAAATTAAATAACAACAATTATGAGAGCATGAAGCCAGAGCTCGTTAAACTGAACAAGAAGGTTAGGTTGATAGGTCAGTCAAGATGCAATGGCAGTTATTTAAGAATACTCAGAAAAAGTACACCCCAGCAGTAAGAATGTATAGAGGGGAAGGCAAGCAATCCGTAACCAACTGAGGAAATTAAAGACAGCATCAAATTGTGAGTAAAAACGTATAATGCTGTAAAGACAAATGTAAGGTCAGAGAGGGAACAAAATACAGATAACAGCAAAGAATGAAAAACATGTTAAGAAGAGAAAATATACAGTTTAGAGAAAACTATCTAGAAATATGAAAACAGACAGCAAGAATTACTATGGGTATTTAACACAAAAAAGTAAAGTGAATATTGTTCCTCTAACAAGTCAGTTTGGGGAATTAGTAATGGAAAATAAAAACGTTGGATGAATCGAATGGGTATTTTGAAATTGTCTTCATTGCAGTGGCTGCAGATAAGATCCCAGAACTAATTGAGAATCAGGAGGTGAAAAGGAGGAAAGAACTTAAAAAAAATTACAATGACCACAGAAAGGATACTGAGAAAGTGTTTTGAATTAAAACCTGACAATCCCTGGGTTCTGATAAACATTAATATAGCAAGTAGTTATCAGGTAATTGCTGTTAATTGATGTCTGTTTACATAAAGGGTAAACTAAGGGAGTCTTGTACTGTAGTGCTGGTAGCCCTACCTCTGTGCTGAATGAAAAAAAAACCTTGGCTGGGAATTTTCCTACTATTGCCTTTGCAAAGTAGTTTTGAACTGAGATTTCTGATTGGCAGTTCACTGTGGCCCATGCCAATATTTCTCATGCAATCTTCCACTCTGCTGATCATTAATCATGCAACTGGCCTCTTCGGAGTCATACAGCATGGAAGGTAGAAGTGCTTGCTGCAGGTGGGACTTAGCAATGTTCATGCTGCCAGAGCCATATTTAAATCCCAGTTCCATATCAATCGAGGTGATGTAAATCAGAAAGTACCATCCACACTCTAGCACTCCTTTGTCATTAACAGAAGTGGGTTTCAATGAGGTTCTATCCGATTTCTCACACTTGATGAGAATGTGAGAGGGATAGAATCATAGAATCATAGAATCCCTACAGTGTGGAAACAGGCCATTCAGCACAAAAAGTCCACACCACCCCTCCGAAAAGCATCCCACCCAGACCCATTCGCCTAATTTCCCATGTCTAACCCACCTAACCTAAACATCCCTGGGCACTACGGGCAATTTAGCATGGCCAATCCACCTACCCTGCACATTTTTGGACTGTGGGAGGAAACCAGAGCACCCAGAGCAAACCCACACAGATAAGTAAGTTTGCAGATGGCATAAAGACTGGTTGGGTGGTTGACAGTGAGGAGGACAGTCTTAGGTGACAGGGTGATATAAAGGGATTGAACAGATTGGCAGATCAATTGCAGATAGAATTTAACCCTAATAAATGTGATGTGATACAGTTTGAAAGATGGAATAGGACAAAGGAGTACTGGATGAATAGCAAGACATTAGGAAGCTCAGAGGAACAGAGGGATCTTGGGATGCTTTTCCACTGAAGGTGGCAGGACAGGTTAATAGGGAAGTTAAGAAGGCCTATGGGATGCTTGACTTTATCAGTCATGACATGGATTATAAAAGCAGGGAGGTTATGTCAGAACCTTAGGTAAGATCTCAGCTGGAAAACTGTGTGCAATCCTGGTCACCAAACTGTATGAAGTATGGATGGGTGCAAAGATGATTCGACAGGATGTTGCCTGGGATGGAGCACTTCAGCTATGAAGAGAAGCTGGAAACGTTCAGATTGCTTTTTTATTGGAGTAGAGAAGGTTGAGGGACAACCTGATAGAAGTGAATAAGATTATGAGTGGCATGGACAAGATGAATAAAAAGCAACAATTCCCCTTAGACGTTCAATTACAAGGGAACATAATTTTAAAGTGAAAGGCAGGATGTTTAGAGGGAATTTGAGAAAAGACAGTTTCATCCAGCGGGTGGTAGTGCATTGCTTGGGAGGGATCGTTGAGGCAGGAAACCTCACAACCTTTAAAAAGCACTTGAAGGAGCACTTGAAATGTTGTAACATTCAAGGCTATGGGCCTTGTGTGGGTAGTAGTATATTTTTGGCAGCCCAGACTTGATGGGCCAATGGGCCTTTTCTGCACTCTGTGATTCTATGATTCTAAGAGCTCTTAATGTAAGAGTATTGATAGAGGACTGGTTAGCTAATCAGCCAAGTTTTGCTTTTACTTGAAGAACTATGCTGACAATCAATTTAGAATTGACAATTAGGCCGACAGTGTGGTACACATATTTGTGCTGGAAACAACATATATTAACACATGGAACATGTTCTTTGGAGACAGAAAAGGAAACATGTACACACTGTTTTTGTTTCAAATTAACAAAATAGGTGACAATCATTCTCTGAAATGTTTCTTGACCAATCAGTCAATTTAAGCTGATTTAAAGTTTAAACAAAGCTTGGCAGTAAACTGAAATGATCATTTCCTGATGCATTCTCCATGGTAATACTTCTACCAATCAGAGCCAACTTGCCAAACATTCGGCGTTCTCCTCTCAAATAATATAAATGTTGTCTTGCCTTTACTTTGCTTTGAATTGGCCAGATGACAGCTAAATCAAAAGTTTTGACAAAATGTGTATTTTTTTTTTGGAAATTGTCAAATTCCTAATTACTAAGCAACCAACTGAATAAATAGTCGTGCTAAATCAGCCCACATCAAAAAGTTGAATAGCGAATTTGACACAGACAATAGAACTTAAAAATGTGGCTAACAACCAATAAAAGTATTGAACAAATTGATGGATAAAGTGTGAGGATGTTTCTTTAAACTGTTTTTGTTTGCATGAAATCTTTCAACTCTAACGTTCAAGGAAGGAACATTTCTTGACAGACCGCTATAAAACCCATTATTGATCAAAGCACCTTAGCACACAGCTATCACTGAAGCTGACAGTGATGTGAAAACTGCAAGGTTGACTCTACAGGAATTACCTGAGTAACACAGGGCAAATTTTGCAGAAACAAAGTAGCCGAAAAAATTCCGTCCATGCCCAATAGGACAAGATAATAAGTAACCAAAACCAAAAATGAATAATTTCAATGAGTTAATACCTCACCTTGAAGGACCAAGGGATTGATTATAAAATCAGATTGAATTGTTGAAGTTGTACATTATTCCTCATGACAAATTATATCTACTATAGCTAAACTGATACCTTGCAGAAATTCATTTTCGAGCAAACCACACTAACTTACATTTCACATGAATTTTGAGAAATGCCCATTATTTCCAGTAGGAACTGTTTTTATTGAAAAATGTAAGTGGGAAAAGGCTAAAACTATGGGGGTTATGTTATGACATAACAATGTGTAGAGCTGGATGAACACAGCAGGCCAAGCAGGAAGGCTGACGTTTCAGGCCTCGACCCTTCTTCAGAAATGGGGGAGGGGAAGGGGGTTCTGAAATAAATAGGGAGAGAGGGGGAAGCGGATAGAAGATGGATAAAGGAGAAGATAGGTGGAGAGGAGACAGACAGGTCAAAGAGGCGGGGATGGAGCCAGTAAAGGTGAGTGTAGGTAGGGAGTTAGGGAGGGGATAGCTCAGTCCAGGGAGGAATGACAGGTCAAGGGGGCGGGATGGGTCTGGTAGGTAGGAGATGGGGTGGGAGGAGGGGATGGGTGGGAGGAAGGACAGATTAGGGAGGAGGGGACAAGCTGGGCTGGTTTTGGGATGCGGTTGAGGGAGGGGAGATTTTGAAGCTTGTGAAGTCCACATTGATACCATTGGACTGCAAGGTTCCCAAGCGAAATACGAGGTGCTGTTCCTGCAACCTTCAGGTGGCATCGTTGTGGCACTGCAGGAGGCCCAGGATGGACATGTCGTCTAAGGAGTGGGAGGGAGAGTTAAAATGGTTCGTGACTGGGAGGTACAGTTGTTTGTTGCGAACCGTTCCACTAAGCGGTCCACAAGCCTCCGCTTGGTTTCCCCGATGTAGAGAAGGCCACATCGGGAACAGCGGATACAGTATACCACATTAGCAGATGTGCAGGTGAACATCTGTTTAATGTGGAAGGTTTTCTTGGGGCCTGGGATAGGGGTGAGAGGGGAGGTGTAGGGGCAGGTGTAGCACTTCCTGCGGTTGCAGGGAAAAGTGCCGGAGTTGGTGGGGCTGGTGGGGAGTGTGGAGCGGATGAGGGAGTCACGGAGAGAGTGGTCCCTCTGGAAAGCAGATAAGGGTGGCGAGGGAAAAATGTCTTTGGTAGTGGGGTTGGATTGCAGATGGCGGAAGTGCCGGAGGATGATGCATTGAATCCGGAGGTTGGTGGGGTGGTACGTGAGGACGAGGGGGATTCTGTTTTCGTTTCTATGTTCTATGTTCTATATTATTGCGGGGAGCGGGTGTGAGGGATGAGTTGTGGGAAATGCGAGAGACACGGTCGAGGGCGTTTTCAACCACTGTGGAGGGGAAGTTGCAGTCCTTGAAAAATGAGGACATCTGGGATGTCCGGGAGTGGAATGCCTCATCTCGGGAGCAGGTGTGGCAGAGGCAAAGGAATTGGGAATAGGGGATGGCATTTTTGCAGGAAGGTCAGTGGGAGGAGGTGTATTCCAGGTAGCTGTGGGAGTCGGTAGGCTTGAAATGTATATCGGTTTCCAAGTGGTTGCCAGAGATGGAAACAGAGTTCCAGGAAGGAGAGAGAGGTGTCAGAGATGGTCCAGGTGAACTTAAGGTTGGGGTGGAAGGTGTTAGTGAAGTGGATGAACTGTTCGAGTTCCTCATGGGAGCACGAGGCAGTGCCGATTCAGTCATCAATGTAACAGAGGAAGAGGTGGGGTTTTGGGCCAGTGTAGCTGCAGAAGAGGGATTGTTCCACGTATCCTACAAAGAGGCAGGCATAGCTTGAGCCCATGTGGGTACCCATGGCCACCCCCTTTGTCTGTAGGAAGTGGGAGGAATCTGTAATATTTTAGGGTCTAAGTGACGTTACTTTTAGATTTGTGACAGAATTGGATTGGAAGTCTGTGAGGTCGATCTCAATGTTGGGAGCATATTTTTCCAGTTTTTTATGTTTTTGCTGAGTGGCACAGTGAGTTTCTCTCTAGGTAGCAGCAAATTGCCAATTAAGGAGGATTATTGCTTGCTAAATGCCTTGTGATGCCAAATCACCTCATTAATATTCGGCTTCCCATCTTACTAAAATTGCTAAATAGACTCGACATTGAGAAAACTCGACATAGAAACTAGAACCAGGTGCTCCTGCTTGCTCTGAAGGATCTGCATGTTGGACACTGGGCACCAACATCTGAGGGCATCCTGCACTGGCACCGATCATTTGAAGTCCATATTCACAGTCACTGCCATCTGATGTGTGCCAACCACTAAGAACCATTATGGCAACTCTCTGATTGACTTACAGGACATTTCTGCACTTCAATATCGCACCTCCACAGGTAACGATCATTGTAATGTCACTGCAAGGACACGCATGGGCAGCTCATGCACTACACCAGGTTGCATCTCCAGACTCTTCACTCATTGCACTCATTCTGAGTGAACTTCCTGGATGCTCACAGCATCGCTGCCCTTGCAATTTTGTGCTTTGCACCCTCTTCTAGAGGTATTCCTTTTGACTTGCCTTGTCATTTAGTGCAGGCACAAAAGACATAAGCTTATCATGGTTATTAGCAGGCCTCAAGCAAGGGAAGAAGGATAGCCTTCATTCGGGGTCCTGGCATAGTGAAGGGCAGCTTGGACATGATCAGTCAGTCATTCAGGGTGGTTGAAGTCAGGATGTTCTCCATCTAAGGGACGAGGAGCAGTATGTTGGGCAGTCCACCAACCATCCTGAGTCTGCTTCCCTCCTGGAATGAGATAGAGGAAGGTATTAAGGCAGATGAAGTAAGTGTGGATGTGTACTGAATGAGTGAGTAGACAACGTGGTCAGCATGCAGCATTGGGGAGAGCAACTGAGTGAAGTTGTTGCAAGGAATTGTAGGGTTTTGGTTTACACTCTGTAATTTGTTGACTTGTTGGTGTTTTGAATCACCCCCAGATCCCTGGTTCTGATACTGGGTCTATTTAGGGAATGTGAAATGAAGAAGATAGTAGACAGGTATTTCAAAAATATCTCTGCGTTTATTTAAAATACAAAAGGTACGTGTAATACAAGAAATAAAGTTAAATGCAACAAACAGTGAAATTGATACTATCAATTATGCAGAGGACAATAATTAAATACATTATTAAATTAAACAAAAATTAAACACTATAAGAACCTAAACAGCAGTTTTAATCACAGAAACTTTAATCAGGTTTCCTACTCCTGGGGTGCCATGCATTGTCATCACCCGCCTTCCCCTCCCTGCTAACTAGTCCAGAAACTTTGAGGTCTCGGGAGTTTAAGCTCACCACTGGGGAAAGCATGATTTTGAAGTACAGCCGACTGTTGTCGGTTCTCTTGGTTTGGAACAGGCCGAAGCCTGGAAGCTCTTGTTCAGATAGCACTTGGTTGGCTTACCCCCTCTCAGATGTCCTTTGTTCCAATGATGGTCTTGGTTTGGCTTCCCAATTCAGCTTATGATGTCTCATAGACTCATAGAATCCCTACAGTGTGAAAACAGGCCCTTCGGTCCAACAAGTTCACACTGACCCTTAGACCCATTCCCCTGTAACCCACCTAATCTACACATCCCTAAGCACTACAGGCAATTTAGCATAGCCAATCCACCTAACCTGCACATCTTTGGGCTGTGGGAGGAAACCGGAGCACCTGGAGGAAACCCACGCAGACACGGGGAGAATATGCAAACTCTACACAGACAGTCACCTGAGGGTGGAATTGAACCCAGGTCTCTGGCACTGTGAGGCAGCAGTGCTAGCCACTGAGCTACCATGCCACTCTTGGTTCCAAAGCTGCTTGTTGGGACTGGAAGCCTGTGGGGAAGCTGTTTGTGTAGAAGCTTGTTGTTGAAAAAGCTCTCCCCTCAGGTCAGATCAAGGTTAGCAGTTATACATAACACAGTGTGGAGGTGGAGGAACACAGCAGGCCAGGCAGCATCAGAGGAGCAGGAAAGCTGACATTTCAGATCAGGACCCTTCTTCAGAAAAGCAGTTATACAGACTGTGTGCCCTGTTATCTTTGGTTGATTATTCTTTTAGAGTGGAGGTGTAAATTGGAATTCTATGTTGGACAATAGTCCCAGTCATTCTGGCTCTGTGTGTATTTGTTGCAACCTGAGCTCAGGCTTTTGTCCTGTACTTTAGCTGCTAGAAAAGTCCAGGGTCTTGTCCAGTAGTTTAGATGACGGGGATTTTTGCTCAATCCTATCGCAAGACTCTCAATGCCTATCCAAGTTCACAACAGTCTTTCAAAGATGGTGCACGGCCAAAGGATGCTGGTAAATTTTGGGATATCTGCAGTGTGGTGAGTGTGGCGAGATGGGACCAGAATTAGATGTGGGGGCACCATAGGGTTGGGGCAATGAGGTGAGTAAGATTGGTAAGATAGTGAGAAAAATCACGCGGCCTCAAGGCAGAAATCCCTCCAAAAAAGCTTGATACAACTCCGACTTAGCCAAAAACCATGTAATTCTACCAAATGTCTTTTTCTCAGTGTCTGAAATGATAATTGGCCATTAATTATATGACAATCAACTTCCTGCAAAGCTACAATGTTAATTAAACAAAGCAGGGCAACTATTAATTGAAATTCTTTTGTAACTAGAAATCACCTATTTAAACAATTTGAAATTGTACTTCAGAAGACAGAGTAAAACCTGTTTATAATCAAGTGCACAGATCTTTCACAAAGACTAGGTTAGTATTACTGTTTCTCATATCTAACAAGTTCTGATTATAACAGTTCTCTGCAGTGTTCGCAATGAAAAGAAGATGAAGATACAGGTCATTTGTCTTCCCTTCTCTATAGTAAACATATCCAAAATAGCTTGGGTGCACTCCACTAAATCAATTTCTTAGCTCAAGAATTCTGGAAAAGAGTGTAATGATTTTGTGATGTCTGCTCAGTGAAGTGCAGTGATCTCAGTACTACAGCAGCAGATATAACACTGTGAAAGGGAAGATTGTAGCACAGTCCATTAGGACTGAAGTTGACTAAGTAACTGACTGAGGGATATTACAACTGTCCTTGAAGTTTTCCCAGCCACATTTTCATGTACATCTATTTTCATCACAAAGAAATACATTTATTATTACAGTTAAGATAAAATAAATGGAAATTGGGTGTCAAAGATCATGGTTATTAATGCAAAGTGTAATCTGGAATTCCTAAAATGCTGTTAACTATTAATGACAGTAATGATTATTCCAGGCTGTGTCATGCTGAAATACAAAATTTTAGAATTACAGCTCATATTTTAGTTTCCCATTAATCGGTCCCTAAAATCTCCATTACATTTTTCAATATTTCCCTAATCATTCTTATTTGATCAATAACATGTCTTATTGAAACTTTATAAAAGTCACAAGAAGTTTACATGAAAATTACATTTTATTATAATCTTCACACACAGCCTGCTAAGAAATGGGTTTAGAGTACCCTTTGAATGTGCTTTGACATCAAAATTAGCATAAAATATGGTAAGTCACTGATAAATGCAATTGGCTTATGTTATATAGAATTTAATACAAGAGTCTTGTATATTGATTCTCAGGTTGAGGGAAAATTTACATGGAAGTACCATATTATTTTCATTCCACACTTGCCTTTGCTTCTTTTGGCTAGCAAACTGAACATGACAATAACAGCCTGAGATAGTAAGAACTGCTGATGCTGGAGTTAGAGACACAGCAGGCCAGGCAGCATCAGAGGAACAGGAAAGTTGGCCTTACAGGTCAGGACCCTTCTTCGGTGTCATAAGATCATGATCATTATTTTTTCTGGTACAACATACAAAGAGTTCCACATACAAAAATTCACACTTTTCCTGTATGCAATCTAGAATCCACTGCTTTTTCCCTCCTAAATAGCTGTCTCCAAGTCTCTCTCAATTGATGTTTTAGGCTTCCTTTACCAATTATAGATTTCACAGCAACTGCCACTTCATACTTCGCATGAAGAATTCAAATTTAAATCATATCCAACGTTGCTGCCTTGCCAAATTATCTTTATTCACAAGTAACATGCTAAGCTTCATTCATAGACCCAAAGCTACAGCTAATGCTTCAAGTAAGCTCAAGGTTTCATCCATGTCTATCTCTCAAGGCTACCTAAATGCCTTTGGATTTCTGAAAGAATGCTCCATGTTTTTATCATATTTACTCTATAAGCATCACCTTACAAAGTTAAAGATGTCAAACCTAATGGGCTCTTGTATACTTCTCCTTCCATCTTCAACCACTGGTGAATTATTTCAGCTTTATTTTATCACTAAGCTAATTACACAATTTCTGTTGGATAATTATGTTTTATCCATTATCTTTTCCCCTTACTGAACAGAGTGGAGGCTATTGTTTTAATGAGTTAGAGTTATTCATAGAATCCCTACAGTGTGGGAACAGGCCCTTCAGCCCAATAAGTCCGCACTGACACTCAGAGCATCCCACCTAGACCCCATCACCCTATAACCCACCTAATCTACACATCCCTGAAGACTATGGGCAATTTAGCATGGCCAATCCACCTAACCTGCACATCTTTGGACTGTGGGAGGAAACCCACACATGGGGAGAATGTGCAAACTCCACACAGACAGTCACCTGAGGGTGGAATTGAACCTTGGCCCCTGGTGCTGTGAGGCAGCAGTGCTAACCACTGAGCAATCGTGTTGCCCAAAGTAAAGGAGCCCTTCACCTCCACCAACTTTCCAGTTAACAGCCGAACTCGTTAACCTATGGCGCCACAGAGACCAATATATTTCAAACAGTTACATAGAAGCAGGACAAATTGAGACTCATTGAATTGTTTATCTGAAATCCATGCTGGGCAATATTCATAAATAAAATGTGTTTTTTTAGAATGAAGAATCATTATAGACACTTACAACAGCAGATTCTGATTGACTGCGACCTCCCTCTACTCTTCATAGAGCTTTGGGCCTCTATTTACAGCCCACTAGTACTGAAATATTAGTGAAGTTAGGAGCAGAATAAGTGAGATTAAAAGAAGAACAAAATAGAATATGGAGTTATTGTTTGAGAAATCTGTGAGGTTGGCCTTTGAGTAAATCTTTGCTTAGGCCTATAAACTTTGACAAATTGTGATTGCAAATCCCTAAATTAAATCTATTAAAACCAAAGGATTGAATTATTTTATCTCAATTCATTTTGAAGCACAATAAAATTGAAATAGCATAAGTTTAAATGAGTTCTAGGCAGACTGCTTTATTGACTGAGTTTTATAAACAAACAGGCAAAAATGCAAGTTAATAAGTCTCTTAATTTTTTAGTGATTATAGAATTGTAGTGGTAGCAGAACGAGCTTTATTAAACATCTCTTTGTTAAGTCAATCATACCCAAGTGCACACTTTATACGTGAGGCATGAACAGTGTTCAGTGGGCAGGATCGAACAACGGAGTGAGTTCTCTTGGCCATTAACTTCCAGAGGAGAGTGGAATGATAGTAAAGGTAACCGAATGTTATAGATAAAGTTATGCAACCTCACAACCGATGGATAAAGTTAAAGTTCTGCAACATTCAGTCAGAAATGGTGGTGGTCAGTAAGACAACAACCAGAATAGGAGACTCAAAAATATTTCCATCCTAAATGATGAGGATAGGGTCTGCCAAGACAACATCGAACCACTCACAACTACCAATCGGCTAGAGGGTCAGTTGCAGTATTCCTACCCCAAATATGTTTGAAATCAGTTAACTTAGATTAATCATTATTCCTATGATTCAGTTGCTTACTGGCCAAGCTCACTGAACATACATGTTAGTCAATCATATTTCCCATTTGTATCTCTCATAGAATCTTTTCAAAAAAAAAAGTCAAGAAAAATTGTTTTAACCAATGTCCAATACTTTTGGATAAAATTAATATTTAAATAATCAGTGATATGATTTAGAAAAGTAATCAAACAGTGACAGCAATGGCAGATAAAACTGGAATCATTTTCATTCCTCGGATCTTGACTGGAATTGTGTTTCATTTCAGAACCAGTTGCAGTGATGCTATCTCATGGCATCAGAGCAGCTGGCTTAACTTCAGTGAAAATAAGGAGCTGTTACAAATAGGTAGAATTTAGACTTTGATTCTTTCAAGTCATGTTTATGCCTCTTTAGTTGCCATTAATAAGCACATAAAATGAACCAGCAGGAAGGAAATAGCTCAATAAAAGTTGTGCATCTTACATTGGAAAGATACATTGGATGGAATTCTCCCCTCCCTAATGTGGAGTAGGTAATGGTAAGATAGTTGGAAAAATACAACTTGAAAGTAAAAAAAGTCAGAATCTCAACATTATTTTTCTGTTCTAACCCTAAATGGCAACTTGAACATCTTGCTGTTGAGTGGGGACTACCTTTTCTCATGCATTTGTATCTCAGTAATAGCCAATCTTGATTTATGTCTATGCGACTTCCAATTTGCTCCTTCCCCAAATAACTGGGCAGCATAAATTCGACAGGTAAACCAGAGCTTGCAGATTGTTTATCATGGCCATCTTCCAAACTTTCTCTTCAGCAACATATTCCTGCATGCTCCACATCACCATACTCCTAGCGCAGTGGTCTTTGACCCTTTTAAGCATAAGATCATTTTTTGAATTTAAGTGCAACCCATGGCCTAACCCTAAGAAAATATAGATTGAACAGTTTAGTTTTAGTGCCAAATGAATCTAAAACCAAGTATATATAATTATTCTTTTTGACCTTTACTCACCACTTCTCAGTGTGACCCTGTGACTGCATATTGTCTGCCAATGCCTTGAAGTCTGGGTTAAGGTTTGAGATTTCTAGTCATACAGAGTCGATTAAATGAGTTTCTCTGAGGTGGACAAGATACTTGAACATGATTATCTTCATTTGGGAGAACGCTGAGTCACAGAGGTATGTGGAACCAATGTAAGCTTTCAGTTTAAAAGTACAGGATTATAGAATTGGGTATTTGCCTGTTTATGTAACATTATTCCTTGATCGGACTTTCAGCTTAATATCATTTTGCATAATAATTGTCTCTTTATTAACTTCACTGCTTTGTAAATCAAACAAATGATGAACTTTGGTAGCCAACTCACACACGTCTGTTTAAAGAAATAGATTTGAGATAAACATGATGATATTTTTCCATCATATCAAATTCCTGAAATCACGTGTTAAGTTGCTCTGCTAACTTGTTTAGGCGTGCACAGATGTTTTCTGGGTGGAACTATTTTCTTTCTTGATTATTTTTGTACTATTTTCTCCAGACTTTGTAAGTATTGCATTGTTTTATTTTTTAAGTGGGAGAACTACCAATTTGAATGCTTCATTCTGAAGAAGGGTCATTGGACTTGAAACATTAACTCTGCTTTCTTTCCACAGATGCTTCCAGACCTGCTGAGTTTTTCCAACAATTTCTGCTTTTATTGTTGAATGCATTCACAGCACAGATTGCAACATGCTAAGTCTCAGTCTTTTCCCTGCAGTCCACAGTTCAGTTTGTTCAGTTTTGACATTATACCTATAAGGATCCCAAAGTTGAGCAATCACACGTTGTCGACAGATCAATATAAATTTTATTCCTCAAATAGGGAAAAGTGATGATTTCTATTTCACCACATCACATGAGCATGGAGAATTAGTTCACCATAGGCAGCATCGACTTCCTTTTGTAAGGATTTAAACAAATGATGCTGAAGGGCTTTTTGCTAATCAAGTTTACAATCTTAACAACAACTTTCATACATAAGAAAAGTCCATAACCTTACTGCTAATGCTTACTGGTGTATTTTACGGTTGTAATAGGCAAAAGTGGGAAAATTAGGATCATTTCTACAAAAGGCAACAAAAAAGCCCACATTTGCACCAAACATAGCTAATGCAACAGCAGTTGTGATGGAAACCGCTTCCTTGATTAAACTTTTCTCACAAGCACATACCTTTTAAATTTGTTGTAGAAATGATCACCCCTTGTTCTCTCTTTTAGGAGGAAAAGGGTAAAGAGATCCACCTGAATTGTTATGACCTTAAAAAAATGCAAAATAAAATCAGCTGGGCTGAGTCAATCATCAGTGAGAAGCATTCACAGTCCTTCAGGTCCTGCTCTGGTTGCTGAAAGATGTCTATGGACAAAGATTGCACTCATTTTGCTACTGTGGAAGCACCAAATGATTTGCTCTGAATTACTATTACTATTTCTTCTTTGTTCTTAAAATCTTTGAAGAGTCAATGGCCACAGTCATTGCTTCTTTAATTACATCACCATCAGTGAATGGTTTTTTCTGTTTTACCCGAAGTCGGCAGTACAGTTTTTACCTTTCACTGTTAGTTTTAAACACAAACCAACTGTGGAGTTTTCAAAACATCCAGCAGCGCATTAACTTTAAATAAAAAAAAAAAGTGCTTGAGAAATTCAGCAGGTCTGGCAGCATCTGTGGAGACAAAAACAGAGTTGGTGTTTCAAGTCCAGTTTGATTTCTTTGAAGAAGGAGATGTGGAATTTATGCAATGGCATTGAGATCAATGTGTGTGTGGTAAGGGAAGGCAGGGAAGCAGTGAGATCTACCATCAAAGATTCTATGATCGACCGTTTGATCATTATCCATGTGTTGGGGACCATAGTCCTAGAATCTTAGTCTATACAAGTCACCATGAACAAACTACTACCTCATCAAATTCTCATGCCTGCTCTCAGACCAAGGCTCGCAGCACTATAGCCCTTCAACATTTTGTTTTGGAGCTCAGGGACACCTATGACTTGCATGTTTTTGTCAGATTCCTTTGTGTGCAGGAACACAGATGATGCATCTCATTCATCCACATAGGATGCACTTTGTGACACTCAGCTTGCTTTCTCAGCATTCACTCACTTTGTGGTGACATGGCAGTTGCTATCCTCTGTAAATGTCATATTAATTTCTTGTTGTCATTCTTCTGAGCCACTGAGTTACAGGCTGCCAGCCTCTGTCGCTTGCATTGCTTTTTAGCGAAGGTTGAAAGGCAGACAATGTGTCACAGTAGGGAGCATTAAACTGGCAAGGAGATGGACATGTTGGCATATAGCAATGGGTTATGTTAACGTCACACCTGTATCACATGTCACAGCTCATGCGACTAGATTACTGTATTTATTCAACCAAATGACTAAGTGTGAACACCAAAGGGAAAGAGACTTAAAGTGGTCAAGGGGTACCAAGACAGTCAGGGAATTCCAACACAGTCACTTGAGAGGTTCATCCCACTCCAGCCAAGAGGTTGGCTATGGTCAGCATGGTGCTCGGTCCTACTAGAGTCAGGGGAACTGTGTCCTTGCAGCTATGGGACTGAGCCACGGTCACTTCAATAGCTCAAGCACAACTAGTCTGTGGGTTACAGTAGGGCTGTTGAGCTGATGTGGAGATGCCAGTTTAGGAACCAGGCCATGTTCAGTTGGTAATGCTCAGTCGGTAATTATTCTTGGAGTAGGTCAATGTTGCTCCTGGATGTTTTTGAATTAATAGTTGGGGGCTTATTGAGGGCAATCTGCAGAGAAATTGCGAAGTTCAAGTCTCGGATGGGCTTCACTGGGCTGACTCACAGAGGGAATGATTACAATGAAAAGGGAAAATTCTTGATAGCAGAATGGGACTTCAGAGATTGGAAATGGTTTGTGAGCTCCATGACTAAGAGATTGTCACAGGTCAAAGTCATTCAGACATTTGAAGAGTGCAGGGGAAGCTATATTTACACATGTTCCAGGGTTATTTTCAATGATGTGTCATCTATGCTGCAATGTGCCCTCAGTAAATTTATTTCTTCTTCTCCCTCCCTCTGTATCTAAGTGCAGCCCCAGCATCCACAGAAACAGTGGAGAAGATTGTTGTTGACTCTGTTAACCTGAAAAACTTCGGTCATCCCAAGAGTCTAGTAGAGGGCCCAGGCCTGCTGAGAGTGGCCTACCCAGACGCAGGTTCAACCTTCATGGCTTTATCTTCTGCAGGCTTTGACATCACCAGTGGTGGGGGCTAGTTTGTCATTAGGCTCACCATCCCTATGGGTGTCAATTGGCACCATCCCTATCTCTCTGAAAGTTGGAGGCAACTGGACTGAAGTCAATGTCTCTCATCCTCTTCTCATCTTGCCATTGATGCTGAGCACCATGGCTAGAGCAATCTGTGTACAAATCCGGCAAACACCACATATGCAGGATTTAGGTCTCCACAGCAGTTGCTGAGCTGTCCATTGAGACAGCCAGATGCACACATTTTGGAGCTAAAATGATAACAATAATAGTCATATTAACCTTATAGACTGTGCACAGGCTTTGGGGAGTAAGAAGACGAGTTACTCGATGCAGGCTTCCTAGTCTCTGACCTGCTTTTGTAGCCACAGTATTTATAAGGGCAGTCCAGTTCAGTTTCTGGTCAGTGTTAATAGTCATGGACTTCTCTATCCTTTGATCTCATTTACTAACATCTCAGAGAATCTTACTTGTTTGCTGTGCTTCTCTGTGTATTTTGACCAAGTCATTAGTAGCCAAGACCAGAGGATCATCATCTGACTGGGGCTGAGCACGTGTCTGATCTCTGGCAATTGTTGGTGGGCCAGCGACCTGGTGTGTTTCTATTTCAGTCATAGCTTGAGAGACGTATCCCCCATGATGTGCTCAGCAGATTGTCCTCCCAAGTCCAATTTCAGTAAAAAAACAAACCAAGGTGAAAGTCTTGGAGCTGGTGGAAGATGCAGATGAAAGCATTGCTGTTGCATCCTCTGAGGGTGTTGTGCCTTCTTCCTCAGAGTATTACTGAAGAAAGACCTATTTTTCACAAATTTTCATTGTGCACTCATCAAAATATTCCATAAAAATACCCAATTCAAGGGGAAAAATAAAACTAACATTTATACAACATGAGAGGTGAGTGCTGATTGGTCAGAGCAATTGGACTTTATTTGGTCAAGACTTTGCCATGGAGAACGCACTTGTTGATGCTGATTGACATTTACCAGTCAGGATTTGTTTAAAATTTTCTGATTGGCTGGGACACTCTCCCGAGAATTGAACCAATGACTGGCTGTCATCTAATTTGTTGAATTGAAACAGGTACAGTGCACGTAGATAGAGTCATAGAGTCATACAGCGTGGAAACAGACCCTTCAGTCCAACCAGTCCATGCTGACCATGTTCCCAAAGTAAACTAGTTCCACTGCCTTCATTTGGCCCGTATCCCTCCAACATTTCCTATTCATGTGCTTACCCAAATGCCTTTTAAATGTTGTAACTGTACCTGCAACTGTCTCTTTCACCAGCAGTTCATTCCACTCTCTATGTAAAAAATTACCCTCATGTCCTTTTTAAATCTTTCTCCTCTTACCTTAAAAATATGCCCCTACTTTTGAACTCCCCTGTCCCAGGGAAAAGATCTTTGCTATTCACCTTTTCAATGCACCTTCATGACTTTATAAACCTCTATAAGGTCACCCATCAACCTCACACTCCAGTGAAAAAGGTCCGAGCCTAGTTTTATAACTCAAATTCTCCATTCCTGGCAACATCTTGGTAAATCTTTTCTGAACCCTGTCCAGTTTAATAGTATCCTTCCTACAACAGGGTGACCAGAACTGCACACAGTACTACAGGAGAGGCCACACCAATGTCCTGTAAAACCTCAACATGCCATCCCAACTCCTATACTCAAATGTCTGAGTAATGAAGGCAAGTGAGCTTTGAGCCTTCTTGACCACCCTGTCTCCCTGTGATGCAAATTTCAAACAAATATGTACCTGAACCTCCAGGTGTTGAAGATGGTAGACATTTCTGCAACTGACCAATGTGAGTGGCGGGACTGAATATTTGTTGTAGTGATGCTCATCAAATGAGTTGTTTTCTCCTAAGAGTATCAAGCTTTTGAGTGTTAATAGAACTGTGTTCATCCAGGCAAGTGGGAAGCACTTCATTACATTCCTAACTTGAACCTTATAGACTGTGCACAGGCTTTGGGGAGTAAGAAGACGAGTTACTCGATGCAGGCTTCCTAGTCTCTGACCTGCTTTTGTAGCCACAGTATTTATAAGGGCAGTCCAGTTCAGTTTCTGGTCAGTGTTAATCCCAAGGATGTTAATGGTGGGGGATTCAGAAATGGTAATGTCAGTGAGTGTCAAGGGGCGATGGTATGATTCTCCTGTTGGGGATGGTTATTGCCTGGCACTTGTGTGGCATAAATGTCACTTGCCACTTCCATGTTCTGGTGTCTGCACGTAACAAGGCCCTGTGCATTCATATATTCTGCTTCTAGCACATGCAATTGCACCACACTGAAAGCCTGAGTCGCAATCCTAAATTGGTTGTCAGTCGAATTCCTCACATGTTCGGGATCATGTTCTTTCCAGTCAAATATTCAAGTAGTAAACTCAACAGAGTGGCTCTGGTTTAATTGTACATGTACAGAACACACAAAAATGATATAGGTTCAGAGACTTTGGGCCACAGATGAAAGCCATTCAGCCCGTCTGGGCCATGTCAGCTCCCTGTAGAGCAATCTAGCCAAACTCATTCCCCGCTGTATTCCTGTAGCCCTGCAAATTTATTCCACAAAACATTTAAAACAATTTTCTTTTGAAATAATTGTCTTCATTTTCACACATCATTGGGAGAAAGTTCCAGGTTATTACAGTTATTACTGTATTTCTAATGGAGCTGATCAGGTTCTAAAGGACATAGCTGCTAGACTGGGTCTGCAGCAGGTGGTGAGGGAACCAACATGAGGGAAAAACATACTTAACCTCATCCTTACCAATCTGCTGGTTGCAGATACATCTGTCCATGGTAGTATTGGTAAGAGTGACTACCACTCAGTCCATATTTAGACTATGTCCTGCCTTTACATTGAGAATAAACTCCATCGTGTTGTGTGGCACTATCACTGTGCTAAATGGGACAGACCTCAAACAGATCTAGCAACTGAAGAATGGGCATCCAAAAGGCACTGTGGGACATCAACAGCAGTAGAATTGTACTTCAGTACAATCTGCAACCTCATGGTCTGGCATACCCCTCACTCAAATATTACGATCAAGCCAGGGGATCAATCCTGGTTCTATAGAGAGTGCAGGAGGGCATGCCAGGAACAGCACCAGGCGTACTTAAAAATGAGCTGTCAACCTAGTGAATCTACTAAACAGGACTACTTACATGCCTAGCTGCAAAAGCAGCAAGAGATCAATAGAGCTAAGCAATTCCACAGCTAATGGATCAGATCTAAGCTCTGCAGTCCAGCCACATCCAGTTGTGAATGGTGGTGGACAATTAAACAACTCACTGGAGGAGAAGGCTCCACAAATATCCCCATCCTCGCTGATGAAAGAGCCCAGCACATCAATGCAAAAGATAAGGCTGAAGCATTCGCAACAACCCTCAGCCAGAGGTGCCGAGTGGATGATCCATCTCGGCCTCCTCCAGTGGTCCCCAGCATTACAGATACCAGTCTTCATCTAACTTGATTCACTCCACATGATATCAGAAACGGTTGGAGACACTAGATACTGCAAAGGCTATGGGCCATGACAACATTCCAGCAACAGTACTGAAAACTTGTGCTCCAGAACTTGCTGCTCCCCTAGCCAAGCTGTTCCAACACAGTGATAACACAAGCATCAACCCGAAAATGTGGAAAATTGCCCAAGTATGTCCTGCACACAAAAAGCAGGACAATTCCCACCCAGTTAATTACTGCCTCATCAGTCTACTCTTGATCATCAGTAAAATGATGGAAAGTGTCATCAACACTGCCTTCAAGCAGCACTATTAAGCCTTCTATATGAAGGATGTTGTGAAACTAGAAAGGGTTCAGAAAAGATTTATGAGGACGTTGCTGGGGTTGGAAGGTTTGTGCTACAGGGAGAGGTTGAATCGGCTGGGGCTATATTTCCCGGAAGAACAGAAGCTGAGGGATGACCTTAGAAGGGCTTATAAAATCATGAGAGGCATGGATAGGGTGAATAGCCAAGGTCATCTTCCCAGGGTAGCAGAGTCCAAAACTTAGGCAAAGGAGGAAAGATTTAAAAGGGATCTAAGGGGCTACATTTTCATGCAGAGGGTTGTGCGTGTATGGAATAAGCTGCCAGAGGAAGTGGTGGAGGCTGGTATGATTACAACATTTAAAAGGCATCTGGATGGGTATATGATTAACAAGGCTTTAGAGGGATATGAGCCAAATGCTGGCTAATGGCACTAGATTTATATAGGCTATCTGGTCGGCATGGATGAATTGAACGAAACAGTCTGTTTCCATGCTGTATATCTCAATAACTTTAAGACATTCTCAGCAGTAACCTGCTCAGCGACTCCCAGTTTGGGTTCTGTCAGGGCCACACAGCTTCTGACCTCATTACAGCCTTTGCTCAAACATGTTTGAAAGAGCTGAATTCCAGATGTGAGGTGAGAGTGACGGCCCTTATATCAAGGCTGCATTCGATCAAGGGTCACGTCAAAGAGGATTAGCAAAATTGGAATGAATGGATATCAGGGGCAAACTCTCTGCTGGTTGGAATCATACCTGACCCATAGGAAGATGGCAATGGTTGTTGGAGATCAGTTGTCTCAGCTCTGGGACACCTCTGCAGGTGTTCCCCAGGATAGCGTCCTGGGCATAACCATCTTCAGCTGCTTCATCAGTGACCTTCCTTCCATCATAAGGTAAGAAATGGGAATGTTTGTTGAGGATTGCACAATGTTCTGCACCATTCATGACACCTCAGACACTAAAGCAGTCTGTGTCCAAACACAACAAGATCTGGACAATATCCAGGGTTGAGCTGACAAATGGCAGGTAACATTTGTGCCCCACAAATGCCAGGCTATGACCATTACCAATAAGAAAAAACTTAACTAATGCACCTTAACATTCAATGGTGTTACTATCACTAAATCCCCCACTATCAAATTCTGGGGGTTACCACTGACCAGAAACTCAACTGACTCACCACATAAACACTATGGCTACAAGAGCAGTTCAGAGACTAGGAATACCATGACAAGTAACTCACTTCCTTATTCTTCAAAGTCTGACACTCATTTACAAGCCACAAGTAAGGAGTGTGTTGGAATATTCCCCACTAGCCTGGATGGGTGCAGCTCCAACAACATTCAAGATGCTTCTCTCCATCCAGGACAAAACAGTCTGCTCAATTGGCACCACATTGACCCTCTCTACCACTAATGCTCAGTAGCAGCAGTGTGTACTATCTACAAAATGTACTGCAAAAATTCACCGAAGGTCCTTTGACTGCACCTTCCAAATCCATGACCACTTCCATCTAGAAGGACAAGGGCAGCAGATACGTGGGGACACAACCACTTTCAAGTTCTCCTCCAAGATACTCACCATCCTGACGTGGAAATATATCACGTTCTTTCACTGTCTCTGGGGGCAAAATCCTGTCATTCCCTCCCTAATGTCATTGTGGGTCAACTCACAGGAGATGGAGTGCAACAGTTTAAGAAGACAGCTTACCACCACCTTCTCAAGGGCAACTAGGGACAGGCAATAAATACTGGCAGAAGCAGCGATGCCTACGTCCCATGAATGAATTTTTAAAAAATGTTTTCCTTCTGTGTTAAAAGTTTTTATAATTCTAAGATTGACTCATTAGGCAATTGATTTGAGTTGTGATTAGTTGATGTTGGTGTGTGATAACTTTTAATTGACAACTCTCTAAAATTTCCTAGTTGATGCTGTAATGCACATTTCAATGACTAACCACACTAAATAGAAATGTTTCACAGCTTCACCTTGTTTAATGCGATATACAGATTGATCATTCCATGTTATTCCATTAATGTTATAATTCAGGTCACTAAAAAAATTATAGTTTTCATTATTTTGACTACAAATCCCTGTTACATTAGACTTTGCTCTTCTCTCATTATTAATTCAAGCTGTACATTGGGTTTAACAGTTGCCAGAAATTACATGCACAAACTATTTAACATTCAGTCCTGACTGAGAGATTTTTTTAATATAGAACAGGTCAGCACAGAATGTAACGTACAGACAGTGTGTCATTATGTTGGACAGGGTGGCAGATGGACTGACACAAGAACTGTCATCAAGGACATTTTTGTTGTTAGCCTTTTGTTGATTTCTTTTCTGCCTTGACTTGCCTAATTTGGAAAATATTCTTGTCATATTTTGCCACCATGTTTTAAAATGTATTGTAACCAAAACAATGGTGACCACACATCAACAATATTATTACCCTTACAGTACTTCAAAACTCACTCCCTCGTTTCTCGTTCCTCCATTTCTTTCACCCTTTCCCTCTCAAAACATAAAATATGACAAATAGACCTTGCCATAAGTCTAACTATCTTTAATTATCCCCTGCATGTTTACAAGTTTACAAATATATTTGGTCTTGAACTGGTATTAGGCATTGCTGTATAGCTCCTACCAAAACATTTCAAAACTGAGTTGTTTTGGTAATGGGACCAAATTCTTTGAAAACCAAATCAATGAGCTTGATGGGAAAGTCCCTGTGTCCTTTTTACTTATGATTTACCATTGCAAGAAAACTGTCCATTGTTAGTCCAGCTTTTCACAGCGTAGATTGAGATTTACTCTCTCCCTCTGCACACCCCATCCATAGCAATAAGATAAATTGATTATGATTATCCTGCAGGGGTGTAAAATTGTGGTACTGGCAGCTAACAGTATAATGCATTTTTAATTAAAGTGCTTGACTTAATTGTACGCCTTGTGCAGCATGACACAACAGGCCTGATGATGTGCATTGTCATAATTTTGTCTGGTGTGGTATGTTGGGCTTTGTCTCTTCCATCAGTTAAAAAATGTTTTACCCTGTCACAGTACATTTTTCAGTTGTCTCTATTTCTGTCATCCAAAGTTAGTATCAAACATTGACCGGTATCTACTCTGTACTGGTTCTACAGAAATTGCAGATCCCAGCAGTGGCCCTACTGATGTGCATATCCAGAGAAATATGCGATACAAACCTCAAAATGGTTTCCTTATCAATCTACGAAGCAGCAAATGGCTTGACCCTGAAAATAGGGGAAAAAGAACAGGAAATTATCATTGTATGAGCAGTTAATCCATTTCTTTAATATTCTTTAGCCTATTACTTATTCAGTTATATTAATTCATTTAACCCAGGTCTCACCTGTGACCTAACACCTATATTAAATGTGGACAAAGAAATATGACATAATGTTATGAAACAGTTGACTACTAATAGCAACAATTGTAATTTCTAGGCTTATATTTTAACAAACAAGAGAAGCATGATGCTGTGGAATACTTCCAATTCAAGAATACTTAATTGTTCTAGGTTTTATTCTTGTTAAAAGTGTTCCTATAACACTGAAATAGTTGAAAAGGAACGTAGAAATGAACATAACCTCTTTTGTAGAAAGTACCTCTACAGACTTACAATATAGCCTAAAAAGGCAGAAACAGATCTACTTATACCTTAGGTTAAACAATTTTATTCAAATATTTCCTTTCAAATAAAGTTTTATGCCTCAGTGGAGACAAGACAGCTCTCCTGACCATCCCTGTTTCAGCTCTTTCGGAACAAACTGTGCCATGAAATCAGATACACTGACATTTCACAACCTTCAGGAACAGGAGCATTTTGAACAGGGAACACCGTTTTGAAAGCTGATAGTGTTTGACCACACTGTCATGGACAATCTCCGTAAATATGCTACATCCAGCAGAAAGACACCTTGTGCAAACAAATCAAGTCATGCAGAAATACTGCCAAAAAGCTGATAGTCTAAGGCTTCTATGCTGACACTGGCTGCAAACTAAGTTTTGATGTAGTTTAATGGATGACCTCCAGCTCCTGACGTATTCATTATATTCCTGCATTTTGGTTACAGATTTCAATAATGTGATGACAGATACAAGACAGGCAATATGGGTAGTTTGGCAACAGGTGGCTTGGTGATTGTTCTGAAAAGTTAATCTATTTTATGATCAAAGTATATTGTATTTACTGAATGTAATGTTTTAAGGATTATTATTGCCGATCAAACAAAGAGGTATTTGAACCACACAATGTGACATTTTTGAATCAAGCTTTCAAGCCGTATGCTATTGTGTGGAAGGTTTTTTTCCTTCTTGTCAGGGAATAACAGAGCTTTTCATACTTGCTAACTGGTCAGCTCCAAAGCAAGTGCCTGCTGTCACACTGTGAAGTGGAATGAGTATTTGACCTCCAGTTTTACAAGAAGAAAGACACAAGCAGCATCGCCAGTCCCCTTAAGACACAAAATCAAAACTCTTAACTCATTCACTGCTTGCTGAATTATTACTGTAGATCAAGTTCACAAACTCAAAAGAAAATCACTGCTCATAAAACCCAATCAAAATTAAACTATTTTTGCTGAAAAAAATGTTACTGGTCACAAAAGTTGTGTAAATAAAATACATCCAATAGCCACCGATTCACAATTTGGTTCCATTTCTGCCAGTTGGCTTCATGGGAGCAGAGGATTTTCAACAGTCAAAATGGGCATATTAGCAGTTGAGTAGCCATTCCGGTATCAAGAAGACAGAACCATTTTCAAGTATGGGCCTCATCCGTATAGTTCAAGTGGGCTGCCAAATACTCAGTGATCGTTAGTGGGAAACACACCATAAAGCAAAGTGAGAAACCTGGCAGCTCATGAGCTCAATAACAACAACAAGGACCATGAGTCTCTACAACTCTCCAAGCCCCGCAAATGACCCACCCCACTCAAAACTCTGAACCTTTTACTACACTGTCACCAGACATCCACACCATTAACCATTTGATGCATGCAGATGTAGGAGCTGTAATTAACCTTCTCCTGACTGCTCTATGTGTGCGCAGGTTTACAGGATGTTTGAAAAATGATCCAAGAAGTGACTGATTGCTGCACTCACCAATTTTCAACTGCACACTGCCCAGTTTTCAAACAAGCCCTGAGATCTTATTTCCAATTCGAGAAGAGCACAACTGTTAAATTAATAGGAAATGAATGTAACTGAGTTCTCTCAATCATCTGTCCTATTTTATTCTGGGATTTCTGCAGTATTTCTACCCAAATTAGGTTGCGCATTGTTGTAATCTTAATCCTTGCACCATTAGATTCATATAGACCTTCATTCATTTAGCTACTCTTTACAAGTTGTACAGTTGAAGAATGGTGGAATAGTAAATAATGCTACACCAAAAGGAGATCAAAAACCCATTGCCCTTGTACCAATTCCTTCCTACATGAAGCTATCCAATTAATCACACTTCCCTCTCCTTTCCCCAAAGCACTGTAATATTTTCCCTTTGAATATGTGTTTAATTTCCTTTCGAATGTTACTATTGAATCTGCTTGTACCATTCTTTCAAGTAATGCATACCAGTTCATAATAAAAATACCAAATTTAATAAAAATACTTATTTTATTGCTGGTTCTTCTGATAATCAATTTAATGTGTGTTCTCTGACATTTGTCTTTTCGGCAACTAGAAACAGTTTCTTCCTACTTGTCAAAATTATTCTTGATTTTGAAATACTCTATCAAATCTCTTCATCACCTTCTCTGCTCGAGAAAGAATAGCCCAAGTGTCTCCAAAATGCCCACATAACTGAAGTCTGCACCTCAGTGTCATTCTAATCAATCTTTTCAGATTCTCCAAGACCTTGACATTCTTCCTAAAGTGTATTGCCCAGAACTGATCACATTATTCCAAGTGTACCCTTTAAAAGTTTGGTATAACTTTCTGACTTTTACTTTATTCATTTGTAAATAAAACCAAGGCTCCAACACTTTTTTTCCTAACAACTTTCAAATTTTGCCCTTGGTAACCCAGGTTACCCTGCTTCTGAATCCCATTTAAAATGGTGTTATTTAGTTCATATTACCTCTCCTCATTCATTCTACCAAAACGTATTACTTCACAGCTTTCGGTGTTAAATGTTATTCACCACTTGTCAGGTTGTTTCACCAGGCTATAAGTTGTGTTATGTCTCACAATTAGTTTGCAGTATACCTTTAAGAAACATGCTCATGATATCACCATTGTATCATAGTATGTGATCTGAGGGTATAAAGGTTTCAGATTCTATCTTAGCTCAGGCCACTTGAAGCATGACATGCTGTTCGAAGCACACTGCTCTTTGTAACTGAATAGCTTGATGTTGGCCCAGATACTGAAATACCTGTGAATATATTATATGCGTATGTCAGGTGCTATAATAAAAATACATTGTATCTTTCAGTGCCATGCTACCCACAATAGTTCTTATGTTACAGGAGCTAACATAAGCATTGCTGTATCAGGTACAAATAACCAAATGGAAGTAAAAGCAACTTCATGGTGGCAGTTCAATCTCCTCATATGAATACAAATAATGCTGATACTTAAATCTTGGAGCTGAATTTCCATGGGGCTTTTCCCAATTGTCCTTCAATGATACAAAGGATGATCAAGAGATCCCATGAAGCTTTGACTCTTGCCAGCAATTCAGGAAGTGAGCAATTCAGTTGAAGACGAGGGAAGCACTAAGATTTTGTAAGTCTGACAGAGACTGCAGAGATAGGCAGCACTGAAGGTATTGATGACCCTGAAAATGTGGACGGTGATTTGCATATTGACTCAATTTTACATTGCTGAGGTAATTCATTGCAAGCAGTAGCTTCTTCTTCTTTGTAGCAGGCTGTCCTGTTTCCAAGAGGCACTGGCTAGATGTATTCCTGTTTATATCTGTCAGCCAGCGCTCTCTGATTGGACTAGATTAACAGCCCCAATCAGCGAACTCATATTCTATGAGATCCACTTAGCTGACCTCATTACAACCAGTACAGTGGCCACTGGTGAAATTGCAATTGTCCCCTGGACCAGTAATCATGGAGGAAGCCTGGAGTGCAGCTACATGGAGTCAGGCCCAACAGGACCATACCAGCCGTTACTGGCGAGAGGGTGCAGTTGGTGTTCTTACAGCAGAGTCTTCTTACCATAGCTCCTTAGATAACACCTTCCAAACCCATGACCACTACCACCTAGAAGGACAAGGACAATAGATGCATGAGATATGGATCAAAATCTTCTTAATGAAAGATTGTCATTGCTGAAACATAGGCTTGAGTTGCATGTTGGGACCATCCACACTGATTCTGCAGGAATTGTCATGAACTTATAAACTTCCAATAGGCAATAACCCAGCATATGGAAGTCTCTGAAAGGTCCTTACTTCTTAATTAAAGTCAAAGACTATGGGCCATATTTATCCAGGTAAGTTTATGGAGATTAAAATCTGCTCTACTTCTCTGGTAACCGTAAAACTGCCCTCACCCCAACAATCACTAACACCCTAACTACTATTCCCAACCTCTTGACAGACAATCAACCCAGCCCAACATCCCACACCATGACCTGACCACCCCCAACTGACCCACACTACTCCACATCCAGTTGCCATCCTACTCCAGCTCCCACTCACCTATCACCCTACCCCCAGGTCCACTTATCTGCCATTCACACCTCCACTTTCTACCCGCCACTGTGTCCACTCACACATATATTCCACCCTACCCACCTATTTGCCACCCTACCCCCTCTCCCATTTGCCTGTCACCCTGTCCCTTCACCCACCCACTTGCCTCTCTAGCCTCTCACTTACTTACCTACTGCTCTACCCCAAACGATTTCAGGAGGAATTCAGAACAGGAAAATTTCAGAGGTTTGGCCACAAATATCACTGAGAGATAAATGGACTATCTTTCATAGAATTACCATCAGTCAGATTGATTCTAAATTTGGAAGATATGGGCTATCTTCCATGAAGCTTATAAAAAGATGTTAACTGCCTTAAATGTGTTGCTTTATTTTATAATTTAAAGAAAAATATGGGGGACTTATTGGAACATCTCTATTCCTCAAAAGTGAATCCTAATATACTATAAAATTATGGCACTTTTTTTGCATCTTTTCCTAAATTGTATGTAAAAATTACCTGAGTAATATCTAGATGTTTGTACTTCTCAACAACAAGCAAACCAGAATATTATATCTCAGATATACAGCGTTGCACATGAGTCAACAATGGACAGTGGCTCGATATCTTTTTTCCTGCACTATTTACATGTAAAGCTCCAACTTATGAAGAGATAAATCATTGAAATATTTCAGAAAATAATTGCATTGAGTATCAAGGAAATATCTTCATGCTGATTTTATATTGTTCAACAAGATAATACAATGAAATGCAACAGATGTGAAAGAATTATTAGTAAGGGAATTATTTTTCAGTAAAAGGGCACCTTGTATACGTTCAATTAGAATTTTATGATGCTTTACTCAAGTTCTTTTCTCCACTTCGTGTGATTTCTCAAGCCATCCTGTTGTATTTTATAACTGCAAGACATTTTATGTAAATGCTTAAAATCAATTTCAAAGGAAAATAACTGTTCAACTTCAAGTCTTACTCCAGAATCTTGAGCATGGCCTCACTCCCTGCTCCTGCACCTTTACCTCTGGAATCCCTCAAGGATTTATCCTTGCTTCCTATCCTACTTCTCATTTACATGCTTGGGACCTTTCATCATGTTAAATGTGCTGTATAAATATAAGTTGTTGTTGTGATCAGGTTGACAGTTCTGGAGTCCTGAGGGAGTGCTATAATGTTGGAGGTGTCCTTTATCAGACAACAAGTTAATCAAAGAAGACTTAAGAAATCCCTGCTGATATTTATCCCTTAAACAGTATACCTGAGCAAACAGGTTATCCCACAATTTTCTCATTCCTGTTTTGTAGGATCTCGTTGGATGCCACATTTCCCAACATTGAACTGCTAACTGCACTTCACTAGCAGATATATTGAGGTCGTGAAAGGTTGTATATAAGTGTTTTATGAGGACTGTCATTATGATTTGATTGAGATGGGCATGTTGTAACTATTTCATAGTCTACTGATATTGTCTTCTGGCTTTCTAAAAGAATCATCTTGATATGGCAGAAATGCCTTTGTAATATGTGTGAGTAAATGAATTGATGCAGAATCAAAAATCACACTCAAGCAATCAATGATGCTGATTTAGCCTTGTAGATGTTTTTTGTCCAGATATACACCTTAGTTTGATGATACAGACTCTGCTGCTGAAAGCATTAGAAAAAATCTCTTAGGCTCAAATTTATTGCTCATATACATAAGTATTTAGTGAATAAAATTTAAAAGGATCAAAGAAAAGTCTTCTGTACGTGCAATTACTTGAGTTCATTTTTTATTGTTGGCCTATGCAATATTACATTTTCAGCCAATATTAAATATTATTATGGCTGTTTGCTGTGACATCGCTCTCCTTAAACTCCTCTCTCCACAATGCAACATTCATCCATTTTTGAATGGCGCCTTGGAATTTCCTCCTAATTCTTTTCTCCGCACTACTTTCCTCACAAACTTTAATACTCTACTCAAAACCTACTTCTGTCAAAGATATATTCAATTAACTTTCCAGATTCCATGGTCATTAACAGATGAGTTTTCTCCTCTATGAAGTGTTTTAGAATGGTTCATTAGACTAAGGTGATATGTTTCTTGTAGGAAAGAAAAAGTGGCGATGGGAAGCCACATGGTCAGGTTTTGCTACAGCATGTTCATTGTATCAATAAGTGTCTTACAAAATACATTTGCAAACAGACACATTTATACCTGGATTTCATTAAGAAACAAAACATCAGAAACTATTACTGCTGTAACTCCATTTGACTGCATACTACAGTAGGCTACTAGCCACACTACACCATAGGTTGTGAAGGCCACATGTTACCATCATTTTTTATATATGACTGTGAACATCATACATATCTACTAGGATGCCATCTATAACCTATGTCTAGACCAGGACAATTTCCACAACAGATGTTCATGGATCCACTGTACAGTTCAGGTGGGAATGAATTACACTGAATCCATTTTGGTAGGAATAACAGCAAAATGGACTATGTTTTAAATGGTAAAAAATTGCAGCACGTTACTGTGCAGAGGGACTTGGGCGTCCTTGTGCATGAATCGCTAAAAGTAGTATTGCAGGTGCAGCAGGTGATTAAAAAGGCAAATGGAATTTTGTCTGCCATTGCTCGAGGGATGGAGTTTAAAAACAGGGAAGCTACGCTGCAGCTGTATAGGGTCCTGGTGAGGCCACACCTGGAGTACTGTGTGCAGTTTTGGTCTCCTTACTTGAGAAGAGATATACTAGCACTGGAGGGGGTGCAGAGGAGATTCACTCAGTTGATTCCAGAGTTGAGAGGGTTGGATTATGAGGAGAGACTGAGTAGACTGGGATTATACTCATTGGAATTCAGAAGAATGAGGGAAGATCTTATAGAAACATATAAGATTATGAAGGGAATAGATAAGGTGGAGGCAGGGAGGTTGTTTCCGCTAGCAGGTGAAACTAGGACTAGAGGCCATCGCCTCAAAATAAAGGGAAGCAGATGTAGGACTGAGGTCAGGAGGAACTTCTTCACCCAAGGGGTTGTGAATCTGTGTAATTCCCTGCCCAGTGAAGTGGTTGAAGCTGCCTCGCTGAATGTTTTTAAGGCAAGGCTAGATAAATTTTTGAACAGTAAAGGAATTAAGGGTTATGGTGAATGGGCGGGTAAGCGGAGCTGAGTCTCAAAAAGATCAGCCATGATCTTATTAAATGGCGGGTCAGGCTCAAGGGGCCAGATGGCCTACTCCTGCTCCTAGTTCTTATGTTCTTATGAATGCATTCATCATTTTTGTGGTGATACAGCTTGTGGACCTTTGCATACTTTCCTTAGGCTGTTCCAAGGTCGTGACCATGTGTACTATTTTGAAAGCAGACTGTGTGAATGCTGTTTCACTTGGCTTCACAGCTTAATGACAATTCAAGCTGGCGTTGACAAAGCAAATCCCCACTGCACTTCCAACTATATCTGATCACTTCCTGCTTTACAGATAACTTTAACATCAATGAAGAAAATCTAGAGAGTAAATATATCCAAACTGTTGCTAATAGTGAGTGAGCTAAAGATGGAAAATAGAATGCAGCATTCCCAAATGTTTCGAGTGAAGGTAGAGTTCTAGATCAAGGTTGATGATTGCACAACTATCATGTGGCTATTTGGTCACACTGGTAAGCTTTAACATGAATGATAAAAAGTGTGAGGAGCTTTAAAAGATGTGTGGAGATGCATATTTACATTTGGGCTTGTGCTTGCAATCTTTCTGAAGTGTCTGAAGAGCTGTGTCCCATGAAAGTTTTTCTCCAAGTTGATAAACATCCGCATATGACAAGCATTTTTTCATTGTATTTCAATGGGGTCTGTGACCCTTAGCACACAGATGAAGTTCCCATTTTGACAAGATCAATGGATTGTTAGCGTTTGAACATACAACTAAAAATTGCTTCTATAGATCATAAATGCAAGAAAGTTATGTTAACTTTTATGAATCAATGTTTTGGCCTCAGTTGGAATATTGTCCAATTTTGGTCACCAAACTTTACAATGGATGTCAAAACCATGGAGAGGATGGAGTGGAGGTTAGCAGAATCATAGCAAAAATGAGGCACATCATTCATGTGGAGAGATAAGATTTTTTTTTCTTTTCACAGTAATGGTTTGGAGAGATCTGCAGATCTTCAAAATAATGAAAGGAATTGAAAATGAAGAGAACTGAAAAGAATGATCTACTTCTATTCAAGGTATAGTCAGTAAATCAAGTATACAGATTTAAGGTAATTGACATAAGAACCAGAGAGAAAATGAGATCATATTTTCCCCTGGCAATTTGTTATGATCTGAAATGAGCAGTCTGCAAAAAGCAATAGACGATGCAATCATAATTTTCCAAAGAATTATCTAAATAATTGAAAAGGAAACATTTTCAGGGCTGTGGGGAAAAGTAGTGGAATAGACTAAATGGATTTTTTTTTAACAAGATAGGGCAGATTGGACTCTATCTGTGCTGTGAAATCCTTTGATTTTGTTATGACACAGTCACAAGTTATTTACCTCCCAATGTGAGCATTCCATTCATTCAATATCCTAAATGGGATCCTACGAATGTTAGTAAAGTGAAAACTAACTATTCAACTGAGAGAACAATGAATATAAGAGATCGTACACATTATGTATAAAACTTTGCCAGATAAAACATATGTCCAAATACATTATCCAGCAAAGAAATTAATATAACATTTTTTAGTTGTTTATACAGAGAATAACAATTGAGAATTCTACTTTTTTCTACATAACATTAATAATCAGTTGGCAGAAAGACTTCATGACATAATCCATCAGCATTGATTTCCCTGTGTAAGCTCTCCAGTACGAACAGATTGTTCCAATTACACAGTCTAAATCAGTTCAGTAAGACTGAGTTTGTCAATGCAAATTTTAGACAGAGGTTAGATCATCCAATGCAAACAACAACCAATGTTAAGATGTTTGGTGTTAGTGCGCTTTCATACGTTTTGGCAGTCCTGAAAATTGCCCAAACCTCCTGCAAGTAGATTTCCACTGCCCAGTCCTCTCACACAGATTTTGGTTTTGAAAATTTGGAGCTTTTGCATAACATTTACTTGCATACTTACCCTTGTATTGTTCAGTTGTAAATTCTGATATAGCGTAGCGATTACCAATGGAGGCAATCACATCACTCATCCACACAAACTCTAGAAACTCAACTGGACTTGCAACAAAAACACAGTGACTACAAGAACAGATCAGAGGCTAAGCGTACCTCAGCAAGTAACTCACTTCCGGATTCCCCAAATCCTGTCCATCATTTGCAAGGCACAAGTCAGGAGTGTGAGGGAATACTCCCCAATTACCTGGATGGGTGCAGCTCCAAAAAAACGCTCAAAAAGCTTGACATCATCCAGGACAAAGCAGCCTGCTTGATTGGCAAAATATCTACAAAAATCTACTCCCTCTATCACCAACTGCTCAGTAGCAGCAGTGTCTACTATCTACAAGATGCACTGCAGAAATTCACCAAAGATCCTCAGACAACAACTTGCAAACCCATGACCATTCCATTGAGAAGGACAAGGACAGCAGATACATGGGAACACCACCATTTTTAAGTTCCCTTCCAAGCTACCCACTACCTTGACTTGGAAACATATCATCATTCCTTCACTGTCACTGGGTCAAAATCCCATAACTCCCTCCCTAAGTACATTGTGGATCAACCTTCAGCAGCAGTTCATGAAGTCAGCTCAACACAAACTTCCCAAGGGCAACTATGACGGGCAATAAATACTAGCCAGCCAGCAATGATCATTTCCCATGAGTGAATTTAAAAAAAAGCAACTGCTATCCACTGATGTGACAACTTCGAGCTGCAGAAAAACTGCTTCTCTATGAGATTAAGAAATCTGAGACTCCTTCTGTGCACTTTGTTACATGAGTAGTCACTTTGGTAACCTTTGTCCCCTATCAGTCTTCTCCCACTTATGGTCCTCCTTCCTGTACCCATCTGTCACTTTGCCAATCCCACCACGGCATGTCACATATTGCTGCTGGTGATTCACATCCCCTTCTAAGGTGCTGTCAAAAATATCCAAAGCAGCTTCCTGTCTACTGGTGCTTGTTTAAAAGTTTCCAAAACATCTCCAAAAACTGCATAGCAAGAAAAAAAATCTTTGTTAACTCTTGAATGAGAAAATTGACAGAGACATTAAAGACATTGAACCTTTAGTGATTCTGAGCAATGTGAAGTTTGAAAACCCCCAATGGAGTATATCTGAAATCCCAACATTTACTGAACTGCTCTCAAGCCCCTGGAAGCCCATGCTGGAGTCATCATATCTGCAGAATTCAATCCTTGCAGAAAGCCCTTCACATGTAATTATGAAGTTAAATGATTCCTTCATATCCCAACTGCCTCTGTTAATGAATGTACCGACTCTGATGGGCTAGATACACTTACAGAGCAACATGGGCCTCAGTCAAATCTGGAATTCAACATATTGGGCATGCTTGCAGCTGTGATTCAATTTTTTCTGATTTTAGCTACTCACTTGACCTGAACATTGACATTCCTGCCAGGTTAAACACACCCTGCAGTGCTTTTGTGAGATGTCAGTAGTACAAAGCTAATGTCCTGAGAAAATCTACCACCTAATTTCGTAGGTGCTTATCCCCCTCTCCCAAAGACAGGAAGTAAAATAGCCTAATAAGCGCCTGACAACTGTTGTCCTAAAGGAGTTAATGTTCTCATTACACTGAGCTCCACACCTTCTGATGAAGCCACACACAGTTTGTGGGTGGACACAGTGAGTCTCCAGTAGCCTATATTGAGAGCAGATGTATTCTGTACAGCTCCCAATAGTCCTAACAATTATGAACCACTTGTAATGTAGTTGTACTTATTGGTCTCATGCAATAATCCATCTTGTTGATTAAAAACAGTGCCTTTTCTGTGAAGATTTTATGGTGGTGTATCCTCTGCCGCTGATCATTAGACAGGCCGTAGACAAAGGAAGACTGGTGCTAATGAACTGCCTCAAACAATCCCTACTCTGGATCACACATCGGTGGAGTGGCAGATAACAAGCAGGTGCCAGTAATGGCAATCAGGGTAACATCACAGCAACTATCTGTGCAAGCAGCACTAAATGCAACGTAGAGTTCTTGCAACTAAGATATCTACAATCAGGGAAATGGCAATCCAACATTTTACCACATTGTGGCAAATGTAGAGTTGAACTAATGTAACAGATCGCATTTGACTAAAGTAAGTCAAAGGTCCTCTTCCTCAAGATAACTAGAGTAAACAGTAATGAATGCTTCTTTTGCTAACCTCAGCTTGTTGGGAAAATCCATACTAAATTGGGATCTCGTATTCACATCAAAATTATTTGAAACAGGTTCCAATTCTGTCAAAGTCCAATTGGTTGATTCCAAGAAGCACTTTCTTGACACAAATGTCTGGAAGCAGTTTTCTATTAGGCAATGGGTGGAAAATATGCATGACTTTGGCTAAAGTGGAGAGGACAGTATTTCATCCTTTTATTCTACTTCTTACCTGGTCACTGTGGTAATATCCTTGTCAATTGGAAGTTTAGATCATTCTTGCTTGTTTCTAGGTTACTGTGAATGCCTCTGTGAAATAGATGACAGGTGAAATGCTGAGGAGTATATAACGTGAATCCATTCTGAATTCCTATGTCTCAAAATGGAATATTTGTTATCCTAAAACATTAAGAACTGTGAAATATCAAAAAATTGTCCATAATTTGCTGTTCAATTTAAATACAATTTAAGGCCATCTATGTTAGAGTTTAACACCATTGGACAGATTTATGATGGAGATTGCATATACTCTGTACAATGGCGCTAAATAAAATCGGTTATTAATTGTAGAAACAGCTATCATAGTGACAAAGCTTTGTTTTAAAACAGTTTCAAATATTTTCTTGGATTTTATTTTCAGTGAAGAACATTTTATACATACTAAACATAAGAAATGTCGCGCTCAGCACTGTGGTTTGATGAATATTTTCATCTGCCATCTAGTAATATGAATTATTTTGTCAGTTCACTTACCATACAACACAGCTGACCATGAGATAGCTTCTATTCACTAAGCTGCAGAGTTTCATAATTAGTACTATGACAATATAATAACTTCATAGTTCAAGAAATTCTATAATTGGAAATTATTCTAATACCAGGGATGCTGCAGTGTATACTATTGTCAGCAATCAGATGTCAATGCAGGGGGGAAGTATTCAAGTGGAAACAACAGAGTTGCTCAGCTAAATACATTTTCAGTAAAACAAGCACGTTTAAGACCTTTGCAAATTTTATTTTAAACAACCACTTAATTTTAATGATAGTGCTGTTAAAAAAGAGTTTATATGTGAACATAAATGCTCATACAATTACAAACTTTTTTTTTGTTTCCTTATGGCACTAGATCACCAATTATTAGAATTGTAGTCCCCTCAAATAAACAGAAATGAATCATTCAGTTTCTGCACTGGAACAGCAGACATTAATGTACCTGAACAGCCAAGCTATCAATGAGCTGTCATTAGCATACTAATGAAAGCAAGAGATTAATGTGATGAATATACCACTAAATATACATTCAGTCATATTCCATAGGCCACCAACCGGTATGAAAGAAGTAAAGGGACAAACTTGCAAGGAAATTACAGAGGTTACAGAGCAAAAACTACAAGTAGTTACAAGATGGGAATTCAATTATCCTAATACAGATCAGAAGACCATAGTGACAAGGACACTGAAGGAAACAGATTATGAAGTGTGTTCAGGAAAATTTTATGGCTCAGTATGTTTCCAGTCCAAAGAGGAAACAGGCATTGCTAGAAGTTATTGTGGAAAATGAGTTTAATTAAAAGTTTTAAATATCAGTAAAGAAACATTTAAAGGACAGGGATCATTGTAACATATGGTTTAGGTTTGCTATGGAAAAGGATAAGGAGAATTTCAAAGTGAAAATAAGTCACTAAAGAGGGCCAATTTCAATGGGGTGGGAACCAATCTGTCTGAACTAAATTGGAATTAAACATTAGCAGCAAAACTGCAATTGAACAATATGCTGACTTTAAAGAGGAGATGGCTTGGGTACAGTTAAGGTCTATTCACGTGGAAGGGATAGGTGGGACACACAAAGCCAGGGCTTCCTGGTGATGAAAGATTTGAGAGTAGGATGAAACTGAAAACGAGAGTCTATGACATGTATCAGTTTAATAAAACAAGTGAGAACCAGGTTAACTATAGAAAGTTCAGAGAGGAAATGAGAAAACAAATTAGAGAATCAAGGAGGAAGTGCAAAAGAGACTGACGTAAAATGGAAGTCAAAGTCTTCTACAGGCATATAAACAGTAAAAGGACCAAATAAGGGTGCAGCCAATAAGGGGCTAAAATAGAGATTAACGCTCGGAGGAAGGGAACATGTTGAATATGAATTGAATACTTAGCATCTGACTTTAACAAGTATGAAAATGCTGTCGAAGTCCTGGACAAGCCAAGGGTTAAGACATTAGATAGGCTAAAGAAATGATAAAAAAAGAAGGAATTAGAAAGACTGGCTATACTTAACATTGGTAAAGAAAATTGATAAAAGTGATCTATTGATAAAATTGATAAGATAATTGATAAGACCAGATGCATCTTAGAATACTGTGAAAAGTGGAGTCAAAATCATGGAAGTACTGACAACAATTATCCATTCTTCTAGAAATATATCTGAAGCTCATATAGCTTTGGTAATAGTTGAATTGATACTCAGCTTAGATAATAAAATCCCGGGCTTGGTGTTTCAATTAACTTAGCTGCACCATCATCAGTGGGTAAAATTAAATTTAACTCCATTGAAAACTTTGATTGGAGAGTGAATTTCACATGATATCTTGGACAATAATTGAGCATTCTGCTCAGTGTGTCACCAAAAGCGTTATTAGTCATCAATAGCCTACTAGTCATGGGATACAAACGTGTTGCACTTTAACAGACAACAACTGTCCACTCTGAATATTAAAATGATAGTAATTCCATGATTTCAGGGTCAAAGAGGTGAATAAACAGAGGGTGGAAATCATGCCCAACTTGCCGCAATGGAGTGAAATCACAGCAATTTTGAGCTCGAAGAAGCATGTGTTTAGAATATCATAGTGGGTATAAGTTGTGGGCTAAAAAGAAAGGAGAAAATATAGAGTTATCCAAATGTTCACTGACAGCAAAATAAGGCTAACAAAAATATTACCACATTACAATTATTTAAAAAAGCTGCCTTCCTGAAGCAATATTTGGAATCTTTGGATATAATTCTCCAGCCAGGGAGAAATGCAGTCTCTTGTTCATCAGGGTTCAAAAGCAAGTTAAGCTTTAATATTAATTTAGTTGGCAGTGTACAACAGATTTAAATTTAAATCTGAATTGTGCCTCTAGGTTTGTTTCAGGCAATCTTTCAGAGGCCTTCAGATTAACGTTAAGGTAAGCCCTTTGAAAACAATATAAAACTGCTGTAAGAGAACAGATTTAACTTGGAGCCACAGCTAAGATTTTGCCTTGGAAGATATTTATCTATTGACATTAGCTTCCCATCAACACAAACATGTCTCTCTATATACATGCTTCTGTATGTGTAGCATATGTCATTGACTATTGCCAAAACACTATCCTTTCTACAAACTAGTTTAATATAAATATAATAACTGCTCACACATGTTTTTAACATTTTAAAATCTCATGATAATGGTTCACATTTCTGCATGGGAAATTGCAGATAAAAGTAAAAGAATTTTATTTCAGGTTTTATAATTTGGATAAGTCAGATGCATCAGACACATTCCTCAATGACTGTCAGTAGCTTAATTTTCTACAACAGAAATTGTTAAAACTGTAGAAAGCTAGTTAGCAATGCACATATTTATTGCTTGTGATTAATCACAGACATCATCGTATAATGTTTGATTGTAGCTCATTCAATACAACTGGAGTTGGTGTGTAAATATAAAACTATTAACTGCCAGCTTGTCAACAGTGAAAGGTGACATTTATTCCAGTCAGGAAATAATTATGTGCAGAAGTCTACATTTACAATTATTTTGCAAATAATTAGGAAATGCGCCCAGTCGCAGAGAGCATGTAATGCATTTTTCTAGAAAATAATTATAATATGCTTGCTAAACAAAGTACTCATGGGCAATAATATCTTCAGTTTATACACTAAGTATCTTCCCAATCTTACCAGTATACAATTTACCTCTTTATTGGGGGAAAATACTTGAGACATTGGCGTCATTGACATGAAGGTTGAGGAAGTGCTGTCAATACCAGGAGTGCCCAGAAAAGTGTGACCAGAAGCTGAAACTAGCCACTCCTCCTGTTTTGCAGGGCACAATTCTGCTTCCTTGCTGACCTACAAGGAACATGATCTGGTAGAAACTCCAACTGCCTTATCCACCTCTCTTCCTTATCAATGAACAGAGCTCATGGATGAAGTGATTGCACATTAAGTGGTGTACATCTCTGACAGCCACTGAGTGGTCTGCTGGATCAGACCTCCCATGAGGATCACCAATGAATCTATGGAAGAAACCATGCACACACATGCCAGAGACATGCAGCCCTCATGGTCTGGATAGGCTCCTCCGTCATCTGTGCATGGATGTGCCTATCCTGTAACAGCTCTGCCAGGTATTCCATTACCTCTCACTGCAGTAGCAGCAGTTGCCATGTGGTACCATCTGAAAGGCACATTCATCAGCCTGGAGCTCAGCATTGCGTTGGTCTTCAACAGTGCCGTCGCCTGTCAGTAGCCTCAACTGGCAGAGCCTCCTTCAACTGCTCAGGCCTGACTGGGATGTCTTCACCTGCTTGTGACCCTGAATCTAGTCAGGAACTTATTCCCATCAGATTTAGAAGATCTGCAGCACTTCACAACTATTCTATTGGCACAGATAACCCCATTTTTTTTTTACATTTACATTGTATGACTGAGATTTGGATGAGAATTATTATGACATAGAGTTAGCTGGAGTGGATGAAGGCTTAATGAAAAAGAGAATCAAGGTAGTAAATAAAAAGCATGAAGCAGCTGAGCCGTGTGGCACTCAGATGAGTGGAAACTTGGGAGTGACAGAAAAAGAGAGAATGTTTAAAAATAAAGGCTCTTCTGATGAAGAGTTGAGATTCAAAAAAGCTAGCATAGGGCATTTTACCTGAATGCTCATAGAATTCGAAGCAAGATTAATGCACTGACAGCACAAATCATCGTGGGTGGGTATGATTTAGTGGCAATTACAGATACATGGTTGAACCATGGTCACGACTGGGAGTTAAATATGCAGCGATATCAGACTACTCAGAAGGACAGTCAGGAAGGAAAGGGATGTGGTGTAGTTCTGATACTTAAAGATGCCATCAGGGCATTAGTGAGAGATGATATAGGTTCCATGGAGAAAAAGATTGAATCAATGTGGGTGGAAATTAGAAATAGTAAGGGGAGAAAGTCACTGATAGGCATAGTCTGTATGCCACCAAATAATTGCATCATGGTGGGGTGGGCAATAAACAAAGAAATAATGATGCATGTAAAAATAGTATGGCAATTATCATGAGGGATTTTAATCTACATATTGATTGATCAAACCAAGTCCGTCAAGGCAGCTCTGTGGAGGAAGTCACAGAATGTATTCGCAATAGTTTTCTCAAACAGTACGTAATGGAACGTTCGAGGGAGCAAACTATCCTAGATCTGGTCCTATGTAATGAGACAGGAATAATTAATGATCTCATTATTAGGGATGCTGTCAGGAGGAGTGATCACAATACGGTCTAATTTAAAATACAGATGGAGGGTGAGAAGGTAATATACCAGCGCCTTGTGCTTAAACAAAGGAGACTACAATGGGATGAGGGAGGAGTTGGCTAAGGTAGACTGGGAGCAAAGACTATATGGTGAGACAGTTGAGGAACAGTGGAGGGCTTTCAAAGCAATTTTTCACAGTGCTCTGCAAAAGTACGTACTCGTGAAAAGGGGCTGTAGGATAAGGGATAATCAGCCGTGGATAACTAAGGAAATAAATAAAGGTATCAAATTGAAAACATACAGTGGCAAAGATTAGTGGGAAATTAGAGGATTGGGAAATCTTTAAATGTCAACAGAACAAAGCTGTAAAAAAATTTCCTGCCCAGTGAAGCAGTTGAGGCTGCCATGTTGAATGTTTTTAAGGCAAAAATAGATAGATCTTTTGAATAGTAAAGGAATTAAGGATTATGGTGAGCAGGCAGGTAAGTGGAGTTGGGTCCATGAAGAAGATCACCCATATTTTATTGAAAGGCAGAACATGCTCAAGGGTCCAGATGGCCTACTCCTGCTCCTATTTCTCATGTTCTTACAAGGCTTTGGATCATACTGCTGTCCTAATTTTCAAGTAATCTGGAATCTGCAATCAATTTACTTAGCCAATACACGTTGCTTCTAGAGGAGCTTTGAAACATTAAAAATACATTTAAGATGTTTGAGAAGAATGTTTAAGAAAGATGCTTAAGCTGCAGGGGGATGCTATGACACTTGACCCTCTGAGGAACCATCCTCTTCCACAGGGATGGGAGGTAGGCTGCACTTTAATCTCTTCAACTCTTTCTGGTTTGGCTTAACTCTGGCCTGCATGTGAGAATGTAAACATGAATAGGTTAACAACTTACAATTTTCTCACAACAACCATGCTTTCTATAGAGCTCTTTGTGCTCAGTGGTGGAGAACAAACCTAGTGTATCTCAGATGCCTCCTGTCTTGCCATCAACAATTATGCAGCCTCCCTGATGACCTGTAAACTCCAAGGGGTCCTACAATGTCAGGGTCAGATTGTGTCACTTAACATCTAATGACACAGTTTCTGCTGTCACTAAAGGGACATTTAAGACTAAATTCAGCCCCTAATTCCTGAAGCACATGTAACTTCAGAAAATGTAAACATTTTCCTTTTATATGCATTTATAGTTTTGCAGCTTATTCATTATAAAAAAAATTGATAAAAAGAACTTTCCATACTGATGCTTCCTCATGGCCACACCAGCTACTTTCAAAAAAAGTGTGGCATGATGTAATTAAAGTCTCCTTCCCCAATTTGGAAGAGCACCGCTTGCTGTTAAAATCTGATGCTGTTATTGTCCATACCAGCCAAACTCATGCTGAATTTGAATAAAGTGATTGGCACTTTAACAACAATTAATGTGGACATTTGGATAGCACTGCGTTCTGGGCTCATTGCCAGTGGAATTCACTTTGAGACAAACTGATCTTGGGCTTTGCTGTCAGTGGAAGGAGAACATGTGTCTCAGTTATCAAACTTAGTCCATGAGTTGAAATAACATGTTTCTAATTCGCAGTGGCATTGAAACTCCCAAATTCTCACTCTTCCATTAATTGAGACACTGCAGAAAGTTTGTGAATTTATGTTGCATTATCTAGAGCCCACTTTGGGAATCTAGCAATTCCAAGATTTCACATCTATTGAAATCACTACAATTTCATAAAGTCTACCCTTATGTGTTTTAAAATGTTCAATATATTATTCTATATAAATCAGTAAGCTGTTTTAAACCACTCTATAATCATACTATTAGCACAAATAACCCCTATCTATCGTTTTGCATCTTCATTACATGACTGCATTTTGGATGAGAATTGTTATGAGATAAGGCTTTGGATCATGACTGTTCTCTTACTTCTCAAGTGATTTGGATTCTACAATCAATTTACTTAGCCAATATATATTGTTCCGAGGGGAGCTTTGAAACATTAAAAATACATTTAAGAAATGTAAGTAGAATGTGTAAAAAAGATGCTTAAGAACATGTTAGAAGGAGGAATGCAGAATTATTACAGAATGCAAACCCCAAAACATCAATAATACAAACAGAATTTGATTTATGCATTCACAGTAAGCCAGTAGATTCTTGCCAATGTACATTTTGTCTAGCTTGACTGGTTCCTGCTGCTGCATTATATTCATCTGCATTTATTGAGAACTCCATGCATTGATGTTATATTTGATGGCAAGTGTATGGTAATTATACAAACATAGAACAGAAGCATTTATCAAATAATTAATGTGCAATTCTTTAGTTCTTTGTTAAATAATGAGTTTAAGGGAGGGATAGCTGCCTCGCCAAATTCTTTAGAGTGGTTCTCATCTGTGAGCAAAATCATTGTTTACATGCAACAGCTACCACACCCAAGTAAACCACTTTGACCGGTGACCCAAACCAGTTGAGGATGGCCACAGGTCTCCTACCATCAGGCATTTGTCTACCCTGGCATGTAAAGACTGATTCCAGCAGAATGGCCAAGTAAGACCAAGCTAAGGTCCAACAATATTCAAAGTGGGTCAGCACCATCTTTTGGAATGCGTAGACTACACAACACACAGTAGATATGGTCGCTTACTGAATTTGCAACTTTCTAAAACTATCAAGATCCATCTTACTATTGGACTAAGATAGGTCAGGATGAGACAATGAGGCTGACTATGTGCAACTCTCCCTCACTCTAACCTAATTCACAGGCAAGGCATTTTTTTTATTTTTATTTTTCTCATCTTGAGATTGCACTTTAACACTGGTATATCTGTCTTCAATCTTCCACTCATGTACAGTCCTGCTGGTGAATATCCATTATATAATGGTGCTGCTCTATAGTTGAGTAATGCAATTCCCAACCTGCATTCTTTGACATTGGCGATTTTGTGCTTTTGATCATCCCCTCTGCTTCTCCATTTGACTGAGGATGAAGTGGAGAACTTGTCACTTGGTTGATACCTGCCTCTGAAGTGAACTTCCTCATTCACAAGTTGAGGTCTGCTATCAGAAATTATCTCCATTGGGAAATTAGTTATTACCAAGTCTCATTTCAGTGTTTCAATCTTGATTCCACTGTGGCTGAATGAAGTCATGAAAGGTCCATCCACTTATAGCAGTAAACCAGTAGGATTAAATGTTTACATTGAAGTTGAATAAATCCATGTTGTCTCTCCCACAGCCTTGCTGAAAATTTTGAAGTCACTAACAGTCTTGCTGGCTTTTGACTGTTGGTAGCACGTGTATGAGATGATGAGTCAAAATTTACTTTTTTTGAAATTGCTTGATGACTGTACTGACTGTTGAGCTCTGCATTTTGCAATTCCTAAATGTCCCTTGTGGAATTTTTGTACAATGTCTTGCCTCACTGACTTTGGTATAACTATTTTATGATCACATTAGGTGCTCATCAATAGGTGTTTCACAGCTATGAATTGTTACTTTTGTTTGGGATAGCTTTTCAATACTTGATTTGTTCATTATCAGTTAATGCTCTTGATGTGAAATATATTGGCTTCCTGGTTCAATCAGCTTGCAAATGAATGAGGACTACCCTTGATCTTGTGGACAAAATGCATCTGGATAAATGATCCTGGACTACAGTGAACTAATAGGTTTGTGAGGAGTAATTGTCCTCAATCTTTGGAATAACTCAGGCTGTTCCTGAATCCCTAGCAATTCTGGCCTTTCTGCAAGAGCTCTCTTATGGATTGAATGAAACTGACTAAGTTCAAGACAAATTTTCCCACTTGGTTCACCATGTATAAGAAGCACTGTCCATTATTTATGAACAGTGCTGGAAATTCATTTCTGACCCTTGACTTTCAGTGATGCTGAAGGACAGCTTGTTCTTAGATTTTGCATCGCAAAAATGTGATTATTGCTTTTGATAACTGATGCTTCCTGTTGTGTGTAGGCCTGCAATCTGTAAAAATGTAAAGTCGTCATGTTCCTACCAGATTACCATGTTCCTACCCATTAGCGACAGGTGGTTTAACCTGAAGGTCTCCATACCTCAGACAAGAGGCAGTGTTGAGAAGGTACAACCTTCAGCCAGTATGAGAATCTAATCAACACTGTTATTATCAGTCTGCATCACAAACCAGTCATCCGGCTAACTGATCTACTAACACATTTAACATTGCTCTGATCTTACTGTTATTTTTCATTTTGTCTGGCTAGGATATCTTCCAAATGGCAAATGATTCCTTGTTTTCCGTCAAGAATTCTTGATGTCACTCTCTGAAAATTCTGAAAGGAAGACAGTTAAAACAATATGATCTGAATGCTGTTACGAATACAATCAGCAATCTTGACTAGTAGTCTATGCTGCTTTCATATAATTTTATGACGAATGTGTTTCCGTTAATTTGTGAGGGCTTGCTTTGCATGATGAAATTGCATGGCGTTTTCTTCACATTCCTTTGTTTAACTAAGCAAGGTCCACACACAATCTTAGTTTTCCATTTGTTTTGTAAGCTGCTACTGGTCCTGAGTACTGTTAAGTTGGTTGTATAACTGGTGATATGATCCCATTTTTTATCATGTTGTATAACTGAAATTTCACCTTTTGCAATGAAGGATGAGGAATTTTCTTTGGCACATACAGGCAGATGGGCTTAGTCATAGAGTCATAGAGATCTACAGCACAGAAAAAGACCCTGCATCTCAACATGCCCACACTGGTCAGCCACCTAACTATTCTAAATCCCATTTTCCAACACTTGGCCCATAGCCTTGTATGCTTGGCATCGGAAGTCCACATCTAAATATTTCTTAAATGTTATGAGGATTTCTGCATCTAACACCCTTACAGGCAATGAGCTCCAGACTTCCACCACCCTCGGATGAAAATATGTTTTCTGAGGTTTTGGAGTAGATCCGTAGCTCAGGTTGTGGGTGTTGAGGTTGGTTGTCTCGCCGAGCTGGTTCGTTGTTTTGCAGACGTTTTGTTACCATGCTTGTTAACATCCTCAGTGCAGCCTCCGATGACGCTTTGGTGTGTTTTCCCACCTGGTTTTTAAACTCTGGGATCCGTTGAGATGGATTGCCTCACTTCCGGTTTTCCTTTGTAGTGGAATGTATATGGGGTCAAGTTCAATGTGTTTATTAATAGCATGCTTTGTGGAGTGCCATGCTTCCAGGAATTCTCGTGCTTGTCTCTGCCTAGCCTGTCCCAGGATCTTGGTGTTGCCCCAGTCGAAGTCGTGGTTCTCCTTGTCCATGTGGATTGAGATGAGTGAGTATTGGTCGTGTCTTTTTGTAGCCAGTTGATGTTCATGTACTCTTGTTGTTAGTTTCCTTCCTGTTTGTCCGATGTAGTGTTTCTCGCAGTCTCTGCAGGGGCTTTTTTAGATGACATTGGTCCTGTCCATGGCGGGGAGTGGGTCTTTAGTTCGGATGAGCAGTTGTCGTAGGGTTGACGTGGGCTTGTGTGCCAATCTGATGCCCAGCGGTAGTAGGAGTCTTGTGGTTAGTTCCGACGTGTTCCTGATGTACGGTAGTGTGATGAGTGTGTCGGAGTGTGGAGAATCTTTCTGATGCTGTTCATGTAGGCATCTTCTGACTCAGTTCTTTGGATATCCATTATCCTTGAACACTTGGAAGAGGTAATCTTCTTCCTCTTGGCGTAGTTCCGTGTTGCTGCAGTGTGTTGTTGCCCTTTAAATAGAGTTCGCATGCAGCTTCGTTTGTGTGTGCTGGGATGGTTACTGTTGAAGTTCAGTACCTAGTCTGTGTGTGTGGCTTTTCAGTGTACTTTCATTTGCAGTTCCCCATTTGTCTTGCACTCTACCATGACGTCCAGGAATGGGAGCTGTTTGTTCTTCTCCTCCTCTCTGGTGAATCTTATTCCAGTGAGGGTGTTGTTTATAAGTTTGTGTGTCTCTTCTAATTTGGTCCGTTTAATGACGACAAAGGTGTCGTCTACATAGCGTATCCACAGTTTAGGTTGGATTTGCGGAAGCGCAGTCCTTTCCAGTCTTTGCATCACTGCTTCTGCTATGAGTCTGGAGATAGGCGATCCCATGGGTGTCCCGCTGATTTGCTCATATATTTGGCTGTTGAAGGTGAAGTGGGTGGTCAGGCATAGATCCAGTAGTTTAAGCATGTTGTCCTTGGAGATGGTTTCACTGGGGTCATGTTCCTGTTCAAGTAGTGTTGTCATTGTTTCCCTGGCTAGTGGTATGTCTATTGATGTGAATAGGGCAGTGACATCAAACGATATCATGGTCTCTTCGTCCTCTATCTTTATGTCTTTGATGGAGTTGAGGAATTCTTGGGCTGAGTGGATGGAGTGGGGTGATTTGTTGACTAGGTGCTGGAGTCTTCTTTGTAGTTCTCTGGCTAATCTGTGTGAAGGAGTGCCTGGTAGGGAGACTATGGGTCTGAGGGGGACTTCCGGCTTGTGCACTTTAGGGAGGCCGTAGAATCGGGGTGTGTTGGTTCCTTCGGGTTTCATTCTTAAGAAGTTTGTTTTGTTGATCTGTCCTGTTTGTTTAAGTCTTTGTAGCGTGTATAGGATTTTGTTGCCTAGCTGCGGTGTTGGGTCAGTCTGTACTGGCTGATATGTGTTCTCGTCGGCGAGCAGTGCTTGTGCTTTGGGGATGTAGTCCCTTTTATTCATTATCACTGTCATGCGCCCTTTGTCTGCAGGTAGTATTATGATGTCTTGTCTTTCTTTACTCTGTCCAGGGCCTGTCTTTCCCATGTGTTGAGGGTGTTGAGTTCACTCCTGGTTAGTGTCGGGACTACTGTCTGTCTTATCGTTTGTTGTGTTTCTTCGTTGATATTGTTGGTCTTGAGTGTGGCTTCCAGTGTAGCTAGGAATTCCGTTTTGTTGGTGTCCCTGCAGTTGTAGTTCAGTCCTCGTTCAAGGATAATGGATATCCAAAGAACTGAGTCAGAAGATGCCTACACGAACAGCAACAGAAAGATTCTCCACGCCCTGACACACTCATCACACTACCCTACATCAGGAACATGTCGGAACTCACCACAAGACTCCTACGACCGCTGGGCATCAGATTGGCACACAAGCCCATGGCAACCCTACGACAACTGCTCACCCGAACTAAAGACCCATCCCCGCCATGGACAGGACCAATGTCATCTACAAAAGCCCCTGCAGAGACTGCGAGAAACACTACATCGGACAAACAGGAAGGAAACTAACAACAAGAGTACAAAGAACAAAGAAAATTACAGCACAAGAACAGGCCCTTCGGCCCTCCAAGCCTGCGTTGATCCAGATCCTCTATCTAAACCTGTCGCCTATTTTCCAAGGATCTGTATCCCTCTGCTCCCAGCCCATTCATGTATCTGTCTAGATACATCTTAAATGACGCTATCGTGCCCGCCTCTACCACCTCCACTGGCAAAGCATTCCAGGCACCCACCACCCTCTGCGTAAAGAGCTTTCCACACATATCTCCCTTAAACTTTTCCACTCTCACCTTGAAATCGTGACCCCAAGTAATTGAGTCCCCCACTCTGGGAAAAAGCTTCTTGCTATACACCCTGTCTATACCTCTCATGATTTTGTAGACCTCAATCAGGTCCCCCCACAACCTCTGTCTTTCTAATGTAAATAATCCTAATCTACTCAACCTCTTTTCATAGCTAGTGCCCTCCATACCAGGCAACATCCTGGTGAACCTCCTCTGCACCCTCTCCAAAGCATCCACATCCTTTTGGTAATGTGGTGACCAGAACTGTACGCAGTATTCCAAATGTGGTCGAACCAAAGTCCTATACAACTGTACATGACCTGCCAACTCTTGTACTCAATACCCCGTCTGATGAATGAAAGCATGCCGTATGCCTTCTTGACCATTCTATCGATCTGTGTTGCCACCTTCAGGGTACAATGGACCTGACCACCCAGATCTCTCTGTGCATCAATTTTCCCCAGGGCTTTTCCATTTACTGTATAGTACATGAACACCAACAGGCTACAAAAAGACACGACCAATACTCACTCATCTCAATCCACGTGGACAAGAAGAATCATGACTTCGACTGGGACAACACCAAGATCCTGGGACAGGCTAGGCAGAGACAGGCACGAGAATTCCTGGAAGCATGGCACTCCACGAAGCATGCTATTAATAAACACATCTTGCCATTCCCTCTACTGTCAGCATTTTGCAGGAATCATTCCCTCGTGACACCCTGGTCCACTCCTCCATCACTCCTAATGCTTCCTCACTCCGTTATAGTTCCTTCCAGTGCAATCACAGAAGATGCAACAGTACCCATTCACCTCCACCCTACTCACTGTCCAAGGTCCCAAATGAACCTTCCAGATGAAGCAACACATTTTTCTTGCAGTTCTTTCAAGCTGGTCCATTGCATTCATTGCTTACAATGTGGTCTCCTTTACATTATCAGGACCAAATGCGAACTTGGTGACCACTTTGTGGAACACCTCCACTCTGTCTGTAGGAATGACCTCACAGGTGCTTGTCCTTTCAAGAAACCACCTTGCTCTCATGCTAGTATTTCTATCCTGTGCCTGCTGCAATGTTTTAGCAAAGCACAATGCAAGCTTAAGGAACATTTTCTGCTCAGGCACTTTACAGCCTTGAGATGTCAAGATTGAATTTCAATACCTTCAGAAACTAGCCACATTTTGTATGTTCACCATTTTTCTTGCAGTCTACTTCCACCAAAAATAGTTCACAAACAAATGCATATGCAATGTGGAAATGAGCCTGAATCTTGCAAGTGTCATCTAATCCAGATAAATATACTGTTATGCATGTAAGTAATATTAACATTAAGCATGTATGTGCCATGCAGAATATCAAACAAAAAAATCATAGCATAGGAAATGAACATAATTGTCATAGTACCTGAATCTTTAAACGTTCATAAGTGCCATTAGAATGCCATTTGCAAAAAGTAAACAAGGGACTAAGATTATTAAATATGAAACTAAAAAATACCATGCATCTTTTTACAAGATCGTGGCTAGGCCTCAAATTAAAGACAATCAACTTAATGACTGTCGAACCATGGTCACCTCACAGTGGGTGGTAAAAGAACCTTTGGAAACAGTCTGGAAAAGAGCCACCAAAGTGACATCTAATTTGAGGAAACTGAGCTATCACAATAAATTTAGGGGATTGGCTGTTAAAAAAAAACTTACATTGCTTTGGTGTATTTCATGTCCTTGTGTCCTTTTGAAGTGTAATCACTACCATCTTATACACATCAATGTGATAATCAGCAGGTGATTTAAAAAACTAATACAGAACAACCAAACTGAAATAAGTACATTTGCACAGTACATGGACTCTGATCAGCTACCTCAGAGCAAGTCCCTAGAATGAAGAGACTCCCTGAATCTCCTGTTTATACCTGTCAGGCAGGTCTCCCTGATTGGCCCAGGTTAACAGTCCCAATCAAGGATCTCATAGTCAATGAGCTCCACCTTGTCCACGTTTCAATCACTACAGTCCTCCACCCCCAAGTCATGGGATGTAGGCCTGTTCTTTCTCATGTAGCTTTTCTTGGGATGTTTATGTCCCAGGTCTGGTTCCGCTGACTCGGACTGGGACATGGGTGGCGTGTACCGGAACATCACTGTCTCTTGCACCAAGAGCACATCGAGAGAGTTTCCTCTCTTTTTCAGCTGATAACAGTATCAAGGCTGCATCCATCTCGAGGTTTCTTCGACACTAGATGGAGGTGGAGAAGCCATGGCTTCTGACAACCTTTCTGGCTGTTCTGAGGGGCCAGGTATGTTTTGCCCCAGCCTCGTTTGCAAGGTAGCAGTTTTCATGTGACCTACATGTTTGTTTCGAACTGCCTCACCTACTTGACCTTTGTATGTCATCGGGCCTAACCTAGCGTCGACCTCGCCTCGGACCCATGCAGGACCACTCCCGTGCTTTCGACACCAGACTTCGGCCCCTGAAATAAACTGTCTCTCTCGCTTAGTGGAGGCATGTGGTCAGCATTGGCATTCCTGCTGCCATTTCACCTTCCTTCCAAGTTCAGGAATATCAGGTTTAACCTGGTGCAGTGTCTTCTCTCCATTAGCAATTCTGCTGGAGCTATCCCTGTGCTTGCATGAGGGGTGGTCTGATAATCAAATAGGCATCAGGACAGTTTGGTATTGAGTGACACTGTGGGCTGTTTCTTTAAGCCTGCCTTCAAAGTTTGGATTGTTCTTTCCACCAGGCCATTGGACAATGGATGGTATGGAGCTGTCCTTATCTGCCAAATACCATTTAACATAACCTCATCTAAAATCCCAATACAGATTCCTCTGGCTCTTTAACTGCTAAATAAAATTGATAGTGTCTCAGAATTAGGGAGGCTTGGATCATAATATTCCTTATCTAACTCTGTCAAATCTTGAAAGGTTTTAGTATCTGGTGCCTCAGGGAAAGTTAGGCTTCTAATAAACAAAAATACTGCATGTCCAGAAGCAATCAGAAAAATTACCCATTGCTTTTCATCTGCCCCAATGTCATTTGCCTGGAAAAATAACGCATTCTTTCCACATACTGGACCCAGTCTTCTGGCATGATGCCAGAAATGCTTACTCCAATTCAGGGACAACTGTTGTGAGCAAATTTTCTTCAGGAGCATACAGTTTTCTCTCGTTGCCACAAAAATAACTCCAAGGAAGCAGGTATCCCATCACCAAGTCACATTTTTTATACACATGCACAGCACAAGGACTCTGACTAGCTAATCCAAAGCCAGAACATAGAGTGGGGAGACTCTCTGAATCTCCTGTTTAAATCTGTATGCCAAGGCTCTATGATTAGCCCATGTTAACAACCTCAATCAAGGATCTCATAATCAATGTGATCCACCTGGCCCTCGCTCCAGTCACTACATAAACCATTGTTCACACATCGTCCAAATAAACCATCATAAATAAAGTTATTTTCCAGGCTCTTGTGAATTTGTAATAAGGACTGATTGAATATAAATGCCAAGACAGCTAATAACAGTAGTTCCTCTGTGAACAAAGTTGGTGATAACCCAAGAGGATACAGCTGAACAATGAAAGTTGTAATCAGGCAATTTTATTTAGCCAGTGAGCATAATATAAGAAAGTGCAATCTTTTCTGATTTGAAGAAGTACTTTATTATTTTAATTTACCAATTAATGAACGCTTGAGGCGCCATCCTGTATTATACTGACAGTGGAAGGAATCCCATGCAATGTGAGGAGTCTGACAACTTTAGTTACATGAGCTGATTAGTGTCAGGCAAGAGTGGGGAGTGGGGATTTCTATTTTGGCCTCCTAGACCCACCAAAGGTAGCCCTCCTCCCCAAAGGTCATCCCTCTTCCTTTAAACCTACTACCTAGCTTTTTGATCCAAGACACATTCCTCTCACCCTCCTTGCCAAAACACCTTACTCATTTCAACTCCCCCTCCCATTCCTTAGGCGACATGTCCATCCTGGGCCTCCTGCAGTGCCACAACGATGCCACCCGACGGTTGCAGAAACAGCACCTCATATTTCGCTTGGGAACCCTGCAGCCCAATGGTATCAATGTGGACTTCACAAGCTTCAAAATCTCCCCTCCCCCTACTGCATCCCAAAACCAGTCCAGCTTGTCCCCACCTCCCTAACCTGTCCTTTCTCCCACCTACCCCTCCTCCCACCTCAAGCCCCACCCCCATCTCCTACCGACTAACCTCATCCCGCCCCCTTGACCTGTCCGTCCTCCCTGGACTGACCTATCCGCTCCCTAACTCCCTGCCTACACTCACCTTTACTGGCTCCATCCCTGCCTTTCTGATCTGTCTGTCTCCTCTCCACCTATCTTCTCCTTTATCCATCTTCTATCCGCCTCCCCCTCTCTCCCTATTTATTTCAGAATCTCCTTCCCCTCCCCCATTTCTGAAGAAGGGTCCAGACCCGAAAAGTCAGCTTTCCTGCTCCTCTGATGCTGCTTGGCCTGCTGTGTTCATCCAGCTCCACACCTTGTTATCTCTTACTCCAGTCTTACCTGAGGTTCTCAGCTCCTGTTGGCATTGCTGGGACAATAGAGCTTTTTACCATTTGATTGTTCAGCAACTTTATAAGACAGGACTTTCTCCCAGGATGGCAATGAAAGTCTCACCTTATACAATTAACATTACTTCCTGCTTTAAATTGCTGTAGACAGCCATCATGGACTTGATGGGTTCCCCTCTGACTGTTTAGCCAAAGGACTTGAGGCATGGTGCCTAGTAAAATCTAGCCTAATGTCTCTCTGTGTGGCCTGGCATCATTTTATTTTAATGTGTCTATGAAATGCCTCGAATGTTTCATTACATTTTTATGTGGTCAAGTGACCATGGGTGCAAAGTTAGCCATTCTAAATTGACCCGCAGCTGGAGAACTCAGGCCTGAGATAAAATTGGCCTAACTAAGTTAACTTCAGCCAGCAGCTAACGGCTACAGAGAACAGTGGCATTCAAGATCAAAGAGGTTACAAAGGTTCAAGGGGAAGCAGTTGCATCCAGCCCAAGGGTTCTGCATTTGAAAAATATTCATCAGACTTTCTGGCACCTTGACTGCCAGATGATGTCCAATTTATACCTTCCAGCATGGAAACAGTGAAGGGTGTTAATGCGACCCCATTGGATGATTGGAACACAGCTTATGGCCCCATTGGCCAACGACCACTGAAATTTCTAGAAGATCTGAGCAAGTGGGATTAAAATGTACATATGGAAGCTACCCCTCAGCAAAGACTCACAGCGAAAACTCACAGCAAGACTTATGCAGAAGTCAGTGTGGCAACCCAAGAAGACCCAGGAGAAGATCTGCCCTGATCTGCAAGACCCACCTTCACGGATGAGAGCTAGTCCTACTTCGAAGAGGAAGGAGGTGTTTGAGGTCAGCTCAAACACATGCATTGTTGTGGGTAATATGTTTTCTCAGACAAATAGAGCTTGATAGAGAGTAAATATTGTGGGAAGTTGTGAAATGCTCACATAGTGTTTTTAATAAGGAGTGTTGTGTTAATAAAATCAAGTTGAACTGCAAACTGAATTCTATAACCTGGTATCATGCGACTTCTGACTGTGTCCATGCCAATAGACTATGCAGTGTTGATGACACCTTCCATCGCTTTAGTGATAATCGAGAGTATAGTGATGGGGCAGTAATTGGCCAGATTGGATTTGTCCAGTTTTTTCCACATCATCTTGTAGATGCCAGTGTCATAACTGTGGTGGAACAGCGTAGTGAGAGAAACGGCAAGTTCTGGAGCACAAGTCTTTAGTACTATTGTGGGAATGTTGTCAGGGCCCATGGCCTTTGCAGTATCCAGTGTCTCCAACTGTTTGCTGATACCACATGGAGTGATTTGAATTGGCTGAAGACTAGTATCTGTAATGCTGTGGATCACTGGAGGAGGCCGAGATCCACTCTGCACTTCTGGCTGAAGATTAACTTTTGCACTGATGTGCCAGGTTCTTCCATCATTGAGGATGGAGATATTTGTGGAGCCTCCTCCTCCAGTGAGTTGTTTAATCATCCACCACTAATTCATGACTGGTTGTGCTGGGATTGCAGAGCCTAGATCTGATCCATTGGTTGTGGGATCGCTTAGCTCTGTCTATCACTTGCTGCTTATGCTGTTTGGCGTGCAAGTAGACCTGTTTGGTGGCTTCACCAGATTGATACTCAGCTTCAGGTATGCCTGGTGCTGCACCTGGCATGTCCTCTTGCTCTCTCTCCTGAACCAGGGTTGATCCCCTGGCTTGGTGATAATAATTGAGAGGGGGATATGCCAGGCCATGGGGACATGAGACGCCTATTTAAGACCTTAGGATGTATATAAGAATAGGTACACATTACTGTTAACTACATGGAATAGAACAAATCATGCTAGCAGAAGATAAACTGATTCTGTTTATCAAGTTTAAGCTTATTACATCTGTCATGTCTGAATCTGACCCCATCTTGCCTTGCACCATTCCCAGGACAACTGTCCACTCAGCAGGTATATGCCGAAAGACTGGCATTCCTGGTATCGTGCCATCTTTGGAAGGCTGCTGTGCTCCCAGATGTGCAGTGCCATTGCAAACCTGTCCTGCTTAGCCACAGACAGATTTTGAACGTACTGGAGAAAGAAAAGATGGCACTGCAATTCTTCAACAGGGTCTGGAATGTCCTGGTCGAGGGAATGGTGAGGAAGAGGCCTGTCATCTTCCCAGAGGACTGGCAGAGGAGGCCATGCCACCAGATCCTGTCAGCCTGGTCTGAGGTCAGTGCCATTTCACAATCCGGAGGAATGGCCAACACTGCCAAAGGACTTCTTTGCTGAGTCAGGGTAAATGCTGTACTGTTCTCTCTGCCAGATCACTATCATTCTAACTCAGCTACTGCACCCACACTCTATCAAGGATCATGCTTTGCCTCTCTCGCTATCGCTTGCAACTCCTTCCCTCATTCTCTTTTGCAGATCCCCCTCAAGGACTGAAGGCAGAGGGACAGTGGTGCGGGGAAGCTGGAGGGCATTCCAGGTGCCCCTTACTCAGAAGATGACAGAGCAGTGCCAGGAGTCAGCTGAGTAAGCAAACACATATACTCAGGAAACTCCAGGCCCTCCACCTCCACCCAGCCTGCCAAACTCTGGCCCTTGCAAGTTGAAGCAAAGAGAGTCAGGAAGTCCCTCAGCAAGTTGAGACCCTCCAGACATGTGTCCCCAGGGTGGCCCAATAAACCTCCAGGGCCAATGAGCTCCACTGTTATCCTGACCCCTTCAAACCCTGGCTTCAGACTAGGGGAGTGCACGACAATGTAGTGGGAGAGAAAAGAAGAAGAAAACTTATTGAGGACACTTTGATGATGATACATTGTATGTTATTTTGCATATTTTTCTAAATGTCACTGATTTCACCTTATATCTGGTTGTTTGTCTTTTTGTGTAGCCCTGAATGTAAATGTTCCAGCAGAAAGCGAACTTCACGGCAATAGATGAACCTCCGTCAATGGAAGCCTGTCCTCACAGCCTGTTGCATCATCTGGAAGCAACAGAAACAAGGCCTATACATGGCAATGGGTGCTGCTGATGCCTTTGGCCTCATCTTACAACATCCTTATTCTTTCTGGGGCTCTCTTTCCAAAGGTGTTGGTGTGAATGGGGTGGTCAGTGATATCTGTGGCAGGGAGATGTACAGCAAGCAGGGGGACATTGCATTAGGTTGGTCAGGACTCAGGGGGTCCAAGGGTGTGTGGCCTGTAAAGTGCACGGTCTGTGTGTAATATACATTCCTTTTAAAATCCCCAGCATTCATGGATCCTGCAAATCTCCTCTCTGACAGGTTGAGTTGCTTACCCTATCCACTCCGAGCATGGTCACAGCCAGTTTCTTCCTCGTTGTGCACTTTTGACTTCTAGCATGATGGAAGGTGACAATGAGCATTTCTTAGCCCATGACTTGCAGAGTCTGTCTCAAAGTCTTGGCAGGATCCCAAATATCTAAATCCCCTTCCTGCTGTTACTTCCCAAAAACCCCCTTGGCATTGCAATGTGCCAGGTTCTCAGCCAATTGTCGATGTGATACTCCTTCCTACAGCAACAGGCCCTCTTCCCCCTTCCCCAACCTCCTTTGCCCCGAGTTTCACCAGACGGAGCTGATTGACTGACTGTAGCCCAGTCCGATGAGTGACATAAATGGACAGCTCCGGATGAGAAATGTTCACCTCCATTGACTAACTGTTTAATCTCATCCAGGTTGCCTCTCTGACTATTTCTGAGTGGAGATTTGCTCAGGCCTCCCTCAGAATTGCAGAATCTGACAATTCTTCCATAGCGCAGAACTGTCAGAGGAAGGCAAACCATGGCCCACCCTTCCCTCCACCCCCTCACAGCAGTCAGCCTCTGTATTCTGAAATTTAGATATACTGAAAGCCATTTTGAAAGCTGCTGTCAAACCGTAAGTACAAAAGGTAAATGTGATGCCAGGGTGCCAGACGGGTAAGGGAGTTGGGTGCCAGGTGAATATGGTATAAGTTGCATTGTGTTCCAGTTGGGGAGGGGGATTGGATGCCAGGTGTAGGATGCCAGATGTGTAGGGGTGAGGATGCCATGTAGGTAGACCACCAATCGCATAGGGTGACACCTGAGTAGAGGGTAAAATGCCAGAAGGGAGTAGGGTGACAAGTGGGTAGGGTGCTAGTGTACAAGGTGGTGAGATAAGTGATACAGTTTTTAGGGGAGGTAGGGAAAATGGGAGAATCAGGTCCAGTACAGGTACAGGAACAGTGAGTATCCTGAATAATTTGAAAAAATCATTCACTTCCATCGCAAGTTGATAACACAGCAGACAATAGCCCTTCAACATTACACAAATGTTAGCATAGATTATATGTTTAAATCCTAACACAGACTTTAATCTCACAATCTTACTTAATAGTGCAATTTGAACACCAGTCTGTGTAAAGAAAGCATTTCAATAGGAGAGATAGTAGGAACTGCAGATGCTGGAGAATCCGAGACAACAAGGTGCGGGGCTGGATGAACACAGCAGGCCAAGCAGCATCATAGGAGCAGAAAGGCTGACGTTTCGGGCCTAGACTCTTCATCAGAAATGGGGGAGGGGAAGGGGGTTCTGAAATAAATAGGGAGAGAGTGGGAGGCGGATAGAAGATGGATAGAGGAGAGGATAGGTGGAGAGGAAACAAACAGGTCGAAGAGGCGGGGATGGAGCCAGTAAAGGTGAATGTAGGTGGGGAGTTAGGGAGGGGATAGGTCAGTTCAGGGAGGACGGACAGGTCAAGGGGGCGGGATGAGGTTAGTCGGTAGGAGATGGGGGTGCGGCTAGAGGTGGGTGGAGGGGATAGGTGGGAGGAAGAACAGGTTAGGGAGGCGGGGACGAGCTGGACTGGTTTTGGGATGCGGTAGGGGGAGGGGAGATTTTGAA
>NC_063334.1:58163232-58195111 GCF_021869965.1 Rhincodon typus
TTCAAAATCTCCCCTCCCCCTACCGCATCCCAAAACCAGTCCAGCTCGTCCCCGCCTCCCTAACCTGTTCTTCCTCCCACCTATCCCCTCCTCCCACCTCAAGCCGCACCCCCATCTCCTACCGACTAACCTCATCCCGCCCCCTTGACCTGTCCATCCTCCCTGAACTGACCTATCCCCTCCCTAACTCCCCACCTACACTCACCTTTACTGGCTCCATCCCCGCCTCTTCGACCTGTTTGTTTCCTCTCCACCTATCCTCTCCTCTATCCATCTTCTATCCGCCTCCCACTCTCTCCCTATTTATTTCAGAACCCCCTTCCCCTCCCCCATTTCTGATGAGTCTAGGCCCGAAACGTCAGCCTTTCTGCTCCTATGATGCTGCTTGGCCTGCTGTGTTCATCTAGCCCCGCACCTTGTTGTCCCAGCATTTCAATAGTATTTATTTTGGTCATATTACACAACATTGGTTGAGCCGTAATACATGTTCCCATGTACTAAGAAATCAATTTATGCAATAATTTGTAAATGAATACAATTAGCCTCAGCCTTATGACAAATTATAGTTATGTAGCTGTATGTATATTATATATAATACCTGAATAACATACACTCATCCTGGGCCTCCTGCAGTGCCACAATGATGCTACCCGAAGGTTGCAGGAACAGCAACTCATATTCCGCTTGGGAACCCTGCAGCCCAATGGTATCAATGTGGGCTTCACAAGCTTCAAAATCACCCCTCCCCCTACCGCATCCCTGAACCAGCCCAGTTCATTCCCGCCTCAACCTAACCTGTCCTTCCTCCCACCTATCCCCTCCTCCCACCTCAAGCCCCACCCCCATCTCCTACCTACTAACCTCATCCCGCCCCCTTGACCTGTCCGTCCTCCCTGGACTGACCTATCTCCTCCCTACCTCCCCACCTACACTCACCTTTACTGGCTCCATCCCCGCCTCTTTGACCGGTCTGTCTCCTCTCCACCTATCCTCTCCTCTATCCATCTTCTATCCGTCTCCCCCTCTCTCCCTATTTATTTCAGAACCCCCTTCCCCTCCCCCATTTCTAAAGAAGGGTCTCGGACCAAAATGTCAGCTTTCCTGCTCCTCTGATACTGCTTGGCCTGCTGTGTTCATCCAGCTCTACACCTTGTTATCTCAGATTCGCCAGCATCTGCAGTTCCTACTATCTCTAAAGATCCTATTTTTGTTTAGATTTCAATATAGGTTTTTATTATCATCTTAAGCTACGGTCACAATTATGTGACGAGATAGGGAGCACGTAATGGGGGTAAACATCAGAAATCTTGAGGATGTGAAAGTCCCGCCGAATTTCATGACAGAGCATTGTTATTGTATTTTTGTAATGCAGTTCCCACTCAGTAGATTGTCAGATTGACAGGCCTGCTGCCAGGCAGGAAGACCAATGACAGAAGAACCTAGTTCAATATGAATTGACCTCATTCTTTAAGACATGACACAGATAAACCATGCAATCTGCTGGTATAAAATAGCAACATGCAACAGCAAATAGCAGTAGTACATGGTAGGCTGAGATAATCTTTCAACATCTTTCATTTTCAACGTTACCTTTCATGGTCATCAGATGTCTCAAAACAATTAAAACCAGATGAAGTACTTTGAAATATAATCAGTGGTCTCCTGTAGGAAACATGGTAGCCAATTTGCACACAGCAAGCTCCCACAAGCAGCAGCCTGATAATAGCCAGGTAATCTGTTTCTGTGATGTTGATTGAATGATAAATATTTTCCAGGAATAACAAACAAGAATAAAATCCACATTATTCTTTGAAAGAGTGCCAGGGGAAGCTTTATGTCCTAATTCGTATTATCTATCTCTTTCACCCCCTTACTTAACAAGAATATACCTACCTCTGCCTTGATAATATTCAAGGACTCTGTTTACACCAAACTGTTAGGAAGAAAGTTTGAAAGATTCATGACTCTCTGAGAGAAATTGTTAAAATTCAGCTCGGTTTTAAACAGTTATCCATCAAAACATCCCCTCCAAGTCATTTCTCTCTCCATTCATGGGATATGGGTATCATTGAATAGGCCAGCATTATTGCCTATCCCTAACTGCCCAGAGGACAGTTAAGAGTTGGCCACGTTGATGTGGGCCTGAAATTCTATTTATGCCAGACCTAGTAAGGATGGCAGGTTTCCTTCTCCAAAGGAATGGGCATTGGAGAAAATCATTTTTTTTAAAACTTGGATACCATAAGACTACTTTTTTAATTCCAGATTTATATTAAATTCAAATGTCCCCATCTGCCCTCATGGGTTTCAAACACATATCCCCAGAATATTAGCATAGGGCTCTGGGCCATTAGATCAGCGACATTACCATTGTGTCACCATGTCCCTATCTAACCTGGCACAAGCCCTCAGGATTTTATATATTGCAATCTTACTTTTCTAAATTCTAAGAGGTATAAGCCTAACCATTCCACATAAGACAACCCTCTAATTCCAGCTATGAATCTGGTAAAGCTTCTCTGAACTGCCTCCAACACATTTACATCCATCCTCAAATAAGCTGAACAATATTGAGCACAGTACTCCAGATGTCTCACCAATGCCCTGTACAACCTCCCTACTTTAGTATTCAATTCCTCTTATGATAAATTATAACAACGTATTGGCTTTCCTAATTACCAGAACCTGTATTATCACCTTTCACAATACACACACAAGGACACGAGATTTCTCTGCATCTCAGAACCCTGTAATCTCTCACCATTTAAATAATATGCATATTTTTTATTCTGCCTGTCAAAATGGACAGTTTCACAATTCCCACATTTTAGTCTGTTTGCTAAATATTTGCTCACCCACTTAAACTATATCCTTTTGAAGCGTCCTTATGTCCTCTTCACAAAATAATTTCCTCTCCCTTTGTGTCATCAGCAAATTTGGCAACTGGGCCATCAGTCCCTTCATCTAAAGTAGTTATGTAAATTGTAAGCAGTTGAGGTCCCAGCACTGATCCCAGTGGACACTCCATTACATTTGCCAATATGTAAAAGACCCTGTTTGTGCTTACTCTCTGCTTTCTGTTAGCCAGCTAATCATTTATACATGCTAACATACTAATCACTATATTGTGAACATTTATTTTCTGAAATAAACTTTAATGGGGAATATTACCAAATGCCTTCTGGAAATGTTTTATTTTTCAGATTTTTGCTCGTAGACTGAAATAAGAAAAGAACTGTTTTAAAAATCAAGGATTGTGGAAAGGATTGCTGCACTTTCAAAAGCAAACCAATGGCATTTATGTGCTGTTTACATTGCTGGCTCTTCAACCACTGGGGAGATTTAGTTGCAGATGAACTGGCACCAGGAGGTGTGTACAAAATTAGATTTGGCCAGCAACAAGTACCTGATTGGTCCGTGGAGTGATGACAAAGGACTTCTGCCTGTCAACAACGACTGATGTCAAGTAGCCGAACAGCTTATGAGTCATAATCCCTTGGACTTTCTCTGTCATGAAAAAAATACCAAAAGCCCTAAGAAAGCCTGTTTGCTTTCCTTCACTATTTGTTGTTAAGTTCTAACCAATAATTCAGAGATTTTATAAGTTGTGAATGAGTCGCTCTGTGCCTCTTGCCTGCCAGTAATCATTCCTGGAGAAGATTGACTGAGGAGCATCAGGTCCTGTCAAGTCAAAAGGAACATGTCAGTAAACTCTGTGGATAGAGACTTTTCATCTGCCTCCCCAGGTTTCCCCCCATCTATCTTGCCTTTTTTTTTTAAGAGTGCCTATCTGCATGAGTGTGTAGGGGCAGTTTTACAAGGAGGTGAAACTTTTAACCACTAGAGTTCCACAAAGACATTTCGTAAGCTCTTACCTGTACCTAGGCTCTATTTATTGTAATAAATAGCAATTATTGTTAAGTACAGAAATGTGGTCCATGGTTTCTGTCAACTTGGGTCTAAAGAAGACAAGCAAATTCGAGAATTCTGCACACTTTGATAAAATCCTCCCCATCCATGATGATTTTAGGAAGAATGGCCTTTTATTTCCAGCGCACCAGTGGTGTTGAGCTTTTTGAGTGCTGTTGGGGAGGCACTGATCAAGGCAAACGAGGAGTACTCCATCATACACCACACTTGTGCCTTGACAGGAAGACAGGATCTGTGGACTCAGGAAATTATTTACTTGTTGTAGGATTCCTTGCCTCTGACCTGTTCTGGTGGCTACAAGTATCTATATTGTTGGTCAGTCCAGTTCGGTTTGGGTGGCACAGTGGCACAATGGTTGGCACTGCTACCTCATAGTGCCAGGGACCTGGGTCTGATTCCACCATTGGGCAACTGTCTGTGTGGAGTCTGCACATTCTCTCTGTGTCTGCGTGGGTTTCCTCTGGGTGCTCCAGTTTCCTCTCACAGCCCAAAGATGTGCAGGTTAGGGGGTTTGGCCGTGCTAAATTGTCCCACAGTGTCCAGGAATGTGCAGACTAGGTGGATTAGTCATGAGGATTACTGGGCAACAAGAATAGGGATGGGGAGTTTTGTGCGGGTCTGGGTGGGATGCTTTTCAGAGGGTTGGTGTGGACTTGATGGGCTGAATGGTCTGCTTCCACACTGGAGGGATTCTATGATCCTCTGATTTTGTGGCTAATGGTAACCTGGGGATTTGATAGTGGTGGATTCCATGAAGATAATTCCATTGAATGTAGAGAAAAGATAAATCCCAAGGCCCTCATAACTTATATCCTGCGTTAGTAAATGTGGTGGGTGTGGAGATAGCGCATGTATGTTTTTTGTCACCTTCCAAAATTCTGCAAATTCAGGAACAGAGATGGTAGATTGGAGGCTGGTAAGTGTAACTCCACTCATTAAAACAGGAGGAAGGGTGAAAAGAGAAAGTTATAGTCTGATCAACCTAACATCAGCAGTAGGTAAAATGCCCGGATCTATTATAAAAGATGCACTAACTGGATACTTGGAAAATATCAGTAAAAAGTCAAACTCAGAATAGATTTATGAAAGGGAAATTATGTTTGACAAACCCACCAGAACTTTTTAGAAGACATATCTAGTAGAATAGAAAAGGAAGTATCAGTGGATGCAGCATAATTTTAATTTCATAAAGCTTTGATAAAATTCCACATAAAACATTATGGTGCAAAATCAAAATACATAGGAATGGTGGAAATACACTGGCATGGAATAAGAATTGGTGAGGAGAGAGGAAACAGAAGGTAGGAATATATAGGTATTTTTCAGAATAGAAGTCAGTGACTTGGAAGTACCACAGGTATCAGAGCTTGCTCCCTAATTAATCACAATAAATACTACCAATTTGGATGAGGGAGTTAAAGATAATATCTTCAAGTTTGATGACACAAAATTAATTAATGTAAAGAGGCTTCAAGCAATTTAAACAAGTTGCGTGAGTTGGCCAATGCATGACAGCTGCAGTATAACATGGATAAGTGAGAAGTTATCCACATTGGTGTTATCCACATCTAAGTGGTGATAGATGGGGAAATGTTTATGTACACTGGAACCTAGGCGTCCTTTTACACCAGTCATTGAAAGCCAGCATTCAGATGTAGCAAGTGGTTAGAAAGGCAGGTGATATGCTTTCATTGCAAGACAGTTTGAGTACAGCAGCAAGGAAGTTTTGCTGTAGCGTACAGGACCTTGGTGAGAGCACACCTGGAGCATTGTGTTCACTTTTGATCCCCTTACCTAACAAAAGACATACTTGCCATAAAAAAGGGTAAAGGTAAATAGAAGCCATAGAAGTTGCTCAGCAAATGTTGACCAAGCTGAATTCTGCAATGGCACGTTTGTCGTATGGGGAGAGATTGGATTGACTGGACGTGTATGCACTGGAGTTGAAAAGAAGCAACGGGAATCTCATTGAAATGTATAAGATACTCACAGGGCTGGACAGACAGGCTGAAATCCCCCCCTGGCTTAGGGTCCCAGGACAAGGATTCACAATCTCGGAATACAGGGTTGAACATTTAGGGCTGAGATGAAAATAATTCCCTTCACTCAGAGGTTGCTGACCTGGTTAAATTTTCTGTCACATAAGGTGGGGAAGACCAAGTCACTGAACATATCTGAGAAATAACCAGATAACTTTCTAAACACTAAAGGTGTCGGGGGTATGGGAAGAGAATAGGAATATGGTGTTGAGATAGAGGTCCATTCAGGATCATACTGAATGGTGGAGCAGGCTTGAATACCATTGCCACTATTTTCTGTGTTTCTACGTTAAAATTAGATTCTCTCTGTTGGAGAGGGTAATTGCCTAGCAATTGTGTGGCACGGATGTTACTTTCCAATCATTAACTGAAGTCTGGATAATGTCTAGGTCTTCTACATTTGGATATGGACTCCTTCAATAACTGAAGAGTTTGTAATGGTGCTGCACATGAAGCAATCATCAGTGAATATCCTCACTTCCGACCTGATGGTGGAGGAAAGTCATTGATGGAGCAGCTGGAGATGGTTCACCGTTGAACCGTTGAATTCCTGCAGAGATGTCATGGAACTGAGATGACTGACCTTCAGCAACCACAACCATCTTCCTTTGTGCCAGGTACGACTCCAGCCCCTGGTAAAACCAAAACTGATAGTCAAAGAGCAGGTTATAGTTAAGCAAGTGTTATTTGATAGCAATGTTGATGACTCCTTCCATAAATTTACTCATGATTAAGAGTAGACTGATGAATCAGAAATTGGCCAGTTGAATTTATCCTACCTCTTGTGTACAAGTAATTTTCCAAACTGTTAAGCTCATGTTGCAGCTTTATTGGAACAACTTGGCTAGGGGTACGGTAAGTTCTGGAGCTCAATGCTTCAGTATTGTTGCCAGGGCCCATAGCCTTTGCAGTATCCAGGTCCTTTAGCTGTTTTTTGATGAAAAATTGAGTGAATTGAATTGGCTAAAGACTGGCATTTGTAATGATGGGTCCTCCGGAGGAGGCTGAGATGGATCATTTACCCAGCACTTCTGGCTGAAGGTTGTCACAAGAGATTGAGTCTTACCTTTTGTACTGATATGCTGGGCTCCCCCATCAATGCAGTTGGAAACATTTGTGGAGCCTCTTCCTCCAATGTGTTGTTTAATTGTCAGCCATCATTCACGACTAGCTGAGGCAGGACTGCAGAGCTTAAATCTAATACATTGCTTGTGGAGTTGTTTAGTTGTCACTATATTATACTGTTTGGATTGTATTTTCACCAGGTAGACAACTCAGTTTTAGGTATTCCTGGTGCTGCTCCTTGCATGCTTTCGTGTACACTTATTGAAGCATAGCTGGCCTCCTAGCTTGATAGTAATAGTACTGTAGGAGGATATACTGGGCCACAATGTTTCAGATTATGGTTGAATATAATTATGCTGCTGTCACTGGCTTACAACACATCATGAATGTGTGGTCTTTAGTTGCTGGATCTGTTTGAAATCTATCCTATTTACATGGTGGGAAGTTTTTCTGATCTGTTTTTGTATCTCCTACAGGTTCAGATGTCAAGGAGGATAAAATCAAACCAGCAGACCCATCAATGTCACATCATTCAAGCGCACCCTCTGTCAGAGAGATAGTTCAAATCAGTTGGCCATCACTTGCAATTAGAAAGGGCCACACTGGGTCACCAGTTCTTCATGAGTGAGCAAGCGGAGGTGACAGCTTGTTGTCTTCCGGGAAGGAAATTCAATAGATTAGGGGTATTCCAGGTTAAGTCCTAATATCAAGAAAGAACAATGTCCTTTGTGAAGAACATCTGAGAGGTAAAAGATGGTCTAGCAGAAATGTGAGCTACAGATCACAACCAGGATCAACAGCCCTCGAACAAGAGACTAACAGTACTTACAGGTCTAATGAGACTGTGTTCTGTGAAAAGTGTAGTCAGAGACTAGGGGGAAATGGAATCGTGGTAAATGTAATACAGCTATGTACATGATTGTATAATGGTTAACCAAGGCAAAAAAGCCAATGTTTCAGTTTCTGAAGAGGTTAATGTTCACGTTACATTGGATCAACCAATTCTACTTATTTCACATACAAGGAGTAGATGGGTGCAGTAAAGGAGATGGACTCTAGCTTTTAGGGAGAGCCATGTATCTGTACCAGCTCATACATTCCTAGTTATTATGCTTGTCTCCTGGGAAAGTACCCCATGATGGGATGACAGTGTAAATGGGAATGTGGACTAATTGGATCAGCTACAATATTATTGCATGCAAAGCAGACTCTATGCACTGAGTTTTCCACTCCTCCTCCTCATTTGTACATTGGTTCATATATTCAAAGTTTCATGAAGTGCTGCAGAACTTGAAACTTGTTGAGAATTAAAGTGCCCTGGCAACTGCTAGGTTAGTGGGTGTACAGAAGGAAGAAATTTTTGTTAAATTCACAGACCAGCTGAATATTAAGGGAGTTGGAGCCATTCCTGTTAATGAATCATATGCAAGCTCAGTCAGTGCCTTGATGGACAGATGTGTGCAATAGATGATGCCTTCTGCTTGTGGGAATCCAATGATGAAGGCAAAATCCATACTGCTCCTTGTCTGCAAGATCCCATCTGTTTATCATTTTATGTGGCGTGCAGTTCTTCCCAATAAGGTATTAGTGACCTCTGAGATGCTTGAGAGATGCACAATGATCTGGCAGGACACAGAGGCAAAGAAGTCCAAGGTCACAGTGATTTTAATGGTTACCAACATTGCATGGTGAATCGTATGGAGAGGTCTGATCTGTTCCACAGAGACCTGGGTCCAAATCTCAGATATTACCGGCCTGGATAGATGTAGTCTCCTGTGGCACCTACTCTCTAAAATTTCCATGTTGTTCCTTCTACAGTTGTGTGCTCAATGCTAATATACAGCTTCCAGTACCTCTTGTCCCACTTGCCAAACCACCCCTCCCACTATCCTCCTTCATTGTAATAATAACTATATTACAGTTACCACAACTCAATGTTCCCTAACTCCCTTTATCTACTCCTGAAAATATTGATTCTTATCTCTGCTTGCCGCATCCCCACATTCTACCTTAATTCCATAACTAGCTGTTACCACGATTACGGTCAGTTGTATTCACAATGCAACTGTTCCTTTCCTCAATGGCCCCAGAATTGATGGAGCATATACAGAGCAAATAAGTCACATCTGACCAGATAGTAGGGGTCTGCTGGATGGTACTGCAGACTGAATCTTGGAGAACTACTATCATGCATCATGTAGATCGTTCACACTTCAACCATGGTGAAATGTTTTAGTTGCTTGGATGAATCAATGAAAAAGTAAGAATGCTATAGCTAATGAATTTATAAGAGTGGAATTGTGCAGTTTTGAAAGTGCACTGTTAGTGAGTCATTAATAGGGGAAAATATCTGATGGTATGCTAGTTTGTGCTGCATAGTAAGTTCCAAATGAAATATCTGATCAGCCAAAATATTCAAAAGTAGATGACTATTATGAAATTGTTTGGGGAAGGGTCAATACTATTTTTGTTTACTTTTGTTATAATTAAATATTTTACATGGTTTCAGATCAAATAAGATCTGTTCTTGCCCAGCTTGAAAATCTCTCAGATTCCAGACAAATTTATATTGTAACAGCTGGATATGTGACTTTTTGTTGTAGTTAGAAGTATCTTGTACGTGCATAGCCGTGCTCAGGCCCTCAACTGCACTTTGTTACTGCAGACACTAAAATAAACAGACATTAATTTTCTAGTGCATATGGAAACCATTTTGACAGTTGGTATAAATGGGATTGGGAACCGGTGAATGTGGCAGCCAGTCAGTAATCCAGATTCACATTAAATGTTTGCATTACAGTTCCTGTGAAACTTTTGTTTGCTAGTCTAAATCCCTGTGTAAATCCAGCAAGTTGTAAAAGAAGCTCAAATCACATCATAACAATAATTACTTCAATTCATACACTGCTCTGGAATAACGGTGAACAATGTCATGTAGGTGTTCATGTACACTCCTCTTTTGACAGATGAAAGAAATAATAACATTTACATGTGTCTGCAGAAGAGATGTTAACATTTACATTCTTTAACAGAACTTGAATTTTAATGGAAATGAAATGTCATAAGATCAGTAGCTTCCCAAGATCCACAAAAACTAGGTCTTCTACAAAAGGCCACCTCTGAAGGGCAAGTCATAACTTGCACCCTTACTTGTTTAACGATTAGTACTTCGCTCTTCAAATACTGCTGTAATTCAGCTCATTGTGCTTCAGGTTTTTAAATTACAATGTACAATACCCAAGGGTTGCACCAGTATTATCTACATGGTCTGACATAAGAATGGTATCTGCTAGATTTCACATTTGAAATTTCAAGCAAGAAGCAATATTTATATTGCTTATTAAATGCAGTTTGTTCTCATAAATTTACTTCTGATTATTTTATGATGTGCTATGACTAAGTTAATATCTTTGGTGGTACAGTGATAGTGACACTGAACAAATGTTAATAAATAATAGCAGTGGTTACTGGGGCTGAGATGATTAGTCAGCACAAACATACCCAACTTCATTATTGCTAAATATGACTCCAACCAAAAGACAGGAGAAAAATGGACATACTACATGGATATTTTGTATCAATGTTTACTGTGAAGAAGGATATGGAAGACAGTGAACATGAGGAAATAAATAGTGACATCTTGAAAAATGTCGCTGGATGTCTTAAAGTGCAAAAAGATGGATAAATCCCTGGGATCTGATCAAGTGTACCCTAGCATTTTATGGGAAGCTAGGGACGTGATTACTGGTCCCTTACTGAGATACTTGTATCGTTAATAGTCACAGGTGAGGTGCTGGAAGACTGAAGGTTGGCTGATGTAGTGCCACTGTTTGAGAAAGGTGGCAAGGAAAAGCCAGGGAACCATAGACCAGTGAGCCTGGTGGGCAAGTTGTTGGAGGGAATCCTGAGGGACAGGAAGGCAAGGACTGATTAGGGATAATCAACATAGCTTTGTGCATGGGAAATCATATCACACAAACTTGATTGAGTTTTTTTAAGTAGTAACAAAGAGGATTGATGAGGTCAGAGCAGTGGACATGGTCTATATGGACTTCAGTAAGGCGTTCGACAAGGTTCCTTATGGTAGATTGGTTAGCAAGGTTAGATCACAGGGAAGAAAGGGAGAACTAACCATTTGGATACAGAATTGGCTCAAAGGTAGAACACAGAGGGTGGTAGTGATGGACGGTTGCTTTTCAGACTGGAGACATGTGACTTTCGGTGTGCCACAAGGATGGGCGCTGGGTCCACTGCTTTTTAATTATTTATATAAATGATTTTCATATGAACATAGGAAGTATGGTTAGTAAGTTTGCAGATGACACCAAAATTGGAGGTGTAGTGGCCAGCGAAGGTTATCTCAGAGGAGTGGCAGTTGGAGTTTAATTTAGAGAAATATGAGGTGCTGCATTTTAGAAAGGCAAGTCAGGGCAGAACTTATAGATTTAATGGTAAGGTCTGGGGGAGTCTTGTTGAACAAAGAGACCTCAGAGGGCAGGTTCATAATTCCTTGAAAGTGGAGTCGCAGGTAGATATGATAGTGAAGGCGGTGTTTGGTATGCTTGCCTTTACTGGTCAGTGTATTGCGTATAGGATTTGTGAGGTCATGTTGTGACTGTACAGGACCTTGGTGAGTCCACAATTGGAATATTGCATGCAATTCTGTTCTTCTTGTGATAGGAAGGATGTTGCGAAACTTGAATAGGTTCAGAAAAGATTTACAAGGATGTTGCCAGGGTTGGACGGTTTGAGCTATAGGGAGAGGTTCAATAGGCTGGGGCTATTTTCCCCACAGCGTCAGAGCTGAGGGGGTGACCTTATAGAGATTTATAAAATCATGAGGGGCATGGATAGGGTAAATAGGCAGGGTGGGGGGGAGTTCAAAACTAGACGGCATAGGTTTAAGGTGAGAGGGGAAAGATTTAGAAGGGACCTAAGGGGCAACTTTTTCATGCAGACTGTGGTGCATATATGGAAAGTGCTGCCAGGGAAGTGGAGGCTTCTGTACAATTACAACATTTAAAAGGTAGCTGGATGGGTATATGAATAGGACGGGTTGAGAGGGATATGTGCCAAATGCTGGCAAATGGGACTAGATTTATTTAGGATATCTGGTTGGTGTGTGTGAGTTGGACCGAAAGGTCTGTTTCCATGCTGAATATCTCTAGAACTCTATGACATGGTCTCCAACTTCACTGTCTATGTTATTCACAGACTAGAGAAAAAAGAACTCCTTCTGTCCACATCGTTTCGAACTAAGTCAAGGGAACAACTGGGTATTGATCTCTTTGAATTCAAAAGGGACAGTTTTTCTCATCTTGGTTGATCACTATTCCCATTGGATCCAGAAGCTAAATCAATTCATCTTTGAAGCCAGTAAAAGCATCTGAAGAGGACATCTTCCACACATTGAAACCTAGACAAAGACATTTTTGGCAATGGCCACAGTTTTCCAATGACGTTCCCAATCCTTTGCATCTGGATTGTCCATGTTAAAAAGTTCATCAAAATATCTTCAAAGCAATAGTGAAGCTGGGAGAGGGGTATGTATCATAAAAAAAAACTCTTCAGAAAGAATGAAGATCTCAATTTAGACCTGCTAAACTACTACTCTACACAATTACAGAATGGCTTCGCCTCATGCCAGCTGTTACTGGGTCCAAGGATGTGAATGTGATGTTGCACCCTTTTTTTCAGTCACTCAAGGGACATGGGTATTACTGGCAGAGCCAGCAGTTATTGCCTGTACCTAGTTACCCGACAGAAGATGGTGGTGAGCTGCTTTCTTAAACTGCTACAATCCCTGTGCTGCAGGTTGACCAACAAAGGAATTAGGGACAAATTCCAGGATTTTGACCCAGGTGCATATTTCCGATGCCATATTTCCAAATCAGGATGGTGAATGGATCGGAGGGGAAACTTGCAGGTGCTGTTCCCATATATCTGTTGCCCTTGTCCTTCTAGATGGAGGTGGTTGTGGGTTTGGAATGTGCTGTCTAAGGATCTTTGACAAATGTCTGCAATTTATTTTGTAGTTAGTACACACTGCTGCTACTTATAATTGGGGGTGGAGGGAGGGGGTGTTTGTGGATATGAGGCCAAGCAAGCAAGCTGCATGGATTCAAACTTCTTAAGTGCTGTTGGAGCTGCACCCATCCAGGTAAGTGGAGAGTATTCCATCACACTCCTGACATGTGCCTTGCCAATGGTGGACAGGCTTTGGAGAATGAGGAAATGATTTACTCGCTGCCGTCTTAGACTCTGATCTGCTCTAGTAACCATTGTATTTGTCAAGTCCAGTTGAGTTTCTGGTCAATGGTAACCTCCAGAAGTTTGATAGTGGGGGAATTCAGTGATGGTAACACTATTGAATTGTACAGCATTTATGTGGCGCAAGTATGAATTGCCATTTGTCAGCCCAAGCCTGAATATTGTCCAGGTCTTGTTGCATTTAAACATAGACAGCTTCAGTAGTTGACAAGTCATGAATGGTGTTGCACAATGCGCAATCATTGGTGAACATTCCCACTTCTGACCTTATGATGGAGGGAAGGTCATTGAAGAAGCAGCTGAAGATGGCTGGGTCTATGACACTACCCTGAGGAACTCCAGCAGGGATGTCCTAGAACTGAGATTACTGACCTCCCACAATCACAACCAAGTAAGACTCTAACCAGAGAGTTTACTCCCGATACCCATTGATTCCAGCTTTGCTAGGACTCCTTGGAGCCACACTCCATCAAATATGGGCTTGATGTGAAAGGGTGTCATTTTCACCTCACCTCTGGAATTCAACTCTTTTATCTATGTTTGAGCCAAGATTGTAGTGAGGTTAGGAGCTGAGTAGGTTGTTGTAAGCAGGGTTAATGTTATCAAGCAACAACTAAGTGTAACAGTGGAGGACCAAAAACCAGCACCTATGAAAGAAAAACTTTAGAGCAGGCCAACACCACACCTTCAACCAAAGACACAGGGCGCACCACCCGCCCACAATGGAAAGGGGAGAGAAGGTACCAAGAACCAGCAGGAAGAAGGTACCATCATTACAAGGCTGCAACAACCAAGGTCTGATTAGCCAGAGAGGCTACATACGCCAATCCGAAGGCAGAACCTATGACAACACAAGAGGAAGAATGAAAATGAGGAAGAGTTTAAAACACACTGATTTTACACAACCTGAAGAGGTACTTCGTATAAGTTTGGAGAGATAGGCAATAATATCCCTGAAGTTTAACCCTGCAAATAAAGATTAGAGTCTTTGGAGGATGTATAGGTGGATATGTAAATAGGAAATGGGGATAAAGACTTGGAGAGACTTGTGGAGCAAAGGGTTAACTGTATTAGTCCTAAAAGCATGTGCTAAAGGAATCATGAAGATGCCAGGTCTCAGGAGACTGAGCCCTGATGGAAGCAACCACAATTTAAGTCTTGATCTATCATCCTTCTTTATATAAACTCGTAGAAACGTCTGATAAAATGCCAAAGAAAAGCAACTTATGACAGCACAATGATTGCTATTTATATGTGTAATAGACTTACTTATGAAAACGATAATGATGGACATGTTTGAGTAAGATTGATAAAGTTATAATCAAACCTCAGACGGGGCAAGGTGATCCCTTATTGATTCTGCAACGCATAAAACAGCCAGAAACATGACTTTGGTTTACTATGGCCACTCTGCACACTTAGTAAACAATATTTGTTTAGGAATTAAGCAGGATGAACAAATCACGTACAGGGTATGGTACCTACTACTGTCAGCCAATCTGCCACGGAGCCAATTAGATGTTTCCTTCTCTTCAAATAAACATGAGGGCATATGAGTCTATAGCCACAAACTGCAGAATCAGGCCATGTATACTCAAAATGTTCAACATCCAGGAAGGCAATTAAAGGTGATAACTGATCAGATTTGTCAAGATTCTCAAATACAAGACATTTACTCCTAAGAAACTTGGAGCTTACAATAGAGGAACCCAATAATGGACTTGTGGCTCAGGTCACACTTCAAGTGGTATACTCAAATGTGCACCATGAACGTTTACTTGGTTGCAATTGATTTAATGAGCTTAACCTTACCTCAAGAACTCTGTAATAATCATTATGAAGATTGGGCTCAAGTAGTGCTTAAACAAAGACGTGATTGGTTTCATTAATGCATTGCTGCAAGATATTGGGAGGTGGAAAGAACAGATTCTCACTAGACAATGTCCATTATGAACAGGATGGTATAAGAAGCTACTGCTGAGGCTGCACCGAACAGCTTAAATATGAAAATTTATTATCAAGCAAAGTAACAGATTGGGTTGAAACAGTTACTCACTAGTTTGAACAATTAAAAATGGACAAAGTCTTATAAGGGTCAAAGCCACATTGGCCATGGCGAGATTTGTAGCAGAATCAGACAAAGTCCAATATAGCAGAACTTATGTTGACAGCATTTCACTCCATTTTTGTACTTTTCACAAGTGACATGGTGAGATTCTCATGAGGGAAAGTCCAACCGATGAGGGTTAAAGCTTGTTAATGCCATGTTACAGTACAAACTATCTTGCTAAAGTTCAACTTTCTATCTTACTCACCAAATGAGGTATACATCAAGAAAACTTGCCATGGAAACCAGGGCAAGCTCCTGATGAATTCAGCTTCCCACTTGTTCAAAGGGTTTCCATGTTGGAGACTGGACACCAAAATTTCAGGATAAACTCAAATGGCACTGGCCACATCCACCCTCCATTCATGGCCATTGGCATACAACATGTGCCATGAGGGTTCTTGGAGGCTGATACATCTCTAAGCCACTTATAGGATGTTTTTGCATTTCAATACTACACCTTGTGTGCAATGTAAACTATCATTCTAATGCTGCTGCAAGGACATTGTGTGCTCAGGGACATGCAGTCAGCACAGTGGCACATACCAAGTCTCTGTGCCATGCCTCAGATATAAATTTACTTAGTCTTACTCACTCACTCACTTACTTAATTATTTAGACTTAGAGTTGATGTTATTTAGTCTTATATTGACATCACTCTCCTTTCTTTCTCCTACTTTATAATATCTGACTTTCACTCAACCCTGCTGTTCTTATTTTAATCACTTTTCTAATTTTAGTTGACACTGTGGGTTCAATCAGAGCCTATTAATGATTCATGAAAGCAGCAACAACTTTCAGTGCCTATTTTGATCACTATTAGGCCTTAGTTTTGGCACAATTTTTATCATGATATTCTGTACAATGCCCGTGATTTATAAAGAACAAAGTTGGACTGAATATTCTAAATGCAGACAAAGAGTCAACTTTTTTGCCTTTGAGTCGATCAAGGATTCAAGCCACATCCCAGGGTTTGAATGCATAATCTACAGTGGCATCTTAATAGCATAATGTCATAGTTGCAGGTGCCATATTTCAGGTGTTACCTGCTTTCTTGGTTGGATACATAAGATATCATGGTAATTTTTCTAAGGTGGGTTCTCTAGGTATCCTAACCAAACTTTCTGCCTCAAAGAAACACTTAAAATGATCTGAAACACACTTCACTACTGCTGGTGGAACCCGCTGTGTAGAATATTGATGGCCATATTGTTTGTATTACAACAGTAGCTACACTTCAAAAATATTTGACTACCAAATGACTCTTTGGAATATTGAGATTGTGAAAGTAGTACAGTAGATTAACTTTCTTTTCTCTTTACCATAGCTCCAAACATATGCATACAGCCAAAGTATAATAGCTTTATATTATGCTCAACTGGAAATATATCTCAGAAGCTACTTACATCCCAATGCCTTGTCACACTGTTTGTGATCATTTATACACCATAAAACCCATCTCTCCTTCTGTCCCCAAATTACTGGTCACAATGGTATCATAATTGTATGCCTGGACTTGCACAGTTCCAAATTCATAACTCTGAATTTTCTTTAGATTTGACATGCCTGTCACTGATTGGCTTATTCCTCTAAATTGTATATGTTAATCCATGTCATTGAAATTTGTGGCCTGTTTTCTTGCAGTTTAAGAAAAAAAATCATTGGGGTGCAAAAAGATTTATAGCACAAAAGTTGGCATTTGGTCCACTGTGTCTGTGCCAGGTAAAAAGCAGCTACAATGCCTAATCCCACCTTCTAACTCTTAGTCAGGAGACCTGTAGATTAAAGTATCTCAAGTACTCAAAATCATTTTAAGTGTAATTAGGGTTTTTTTTTTTGCCTCGAGAACTTTTCTTCTGGCAATTACTTAAAATCTGTATCTGGTTATGTCCTTATCCTACATATCCATCCTTTCCCATAACTATTAAAATGCTACATTTTGTCCACTTAGCTTTTAAAAATCATTAGAGATAATAGGTTGAATTTGAATCAGAGAAACAGACAGATTTGGGATTAAAGTTTATTTCCTAAGTTGAGTGAGCGCTGTTGATGACCACTGATCTTGATCTGTTTTTATTCACAGAAGGGCTAAAACAGCATGGAGTGGGTTAAGCATCCTCTCAACATTTGACAAAATGATCTTCTGGAATCCATAAATCCATTGATGAGAAGTAGCATTGAGATGGTTAAAATTTTGATTGAACCCACCTTAAAATGACCGAATGCTTCATAGTGATGGTTTATACGCACCTTACTTCACTCTCAGCAGTGGTTCCTCCATGTTGAATTGAATTCAACTTTGTGAAGGGATTTAATTTTAATTTTAATTTAATTTAATTTTAAACTGGAATTACACTATTTGCTTCAAGCTGGACATGGTGTTGTGAGTTAATGAGCATTTCCATAATGTGGGCACAGTTTTAACTGTTTTAGACTGTTATGGAGCAAATGTTGATGAGAAGGCTAAGGTCTCTTTAATTGTAACCCTTGTACTTGAGTTGGTTTGGAAAGCTGTTTCTGAAGTTGAGTCTGAGGCCATATTTATGAAACCTCCTTGCATCTCACATGTTCAATTTTGACTGCCAAGTTGGTTTTTTTCCAACATTACACCATCATGTCCCATGAGGAGGCTTTCCTTCATTTGTGTAATTCAAAGACTTTTCAATTGATTGGTCATAAATTAGACAGCAAAAATTTAGTGTGGAGCATAATTCCTAATGAACAGTTGAACCAGTACCTCAACATCAACATTTGATTGGTGAACCATTGTGTACACATTGGAAACCAGCTTGTGGAGTTTCGAGTCAATCTGTTAACTTTTGTACATAGAATAGTATACTAGCTAGGTTACAGACGAAACTTTTGCTTTAAGATGATCAAGTGTATTTGATAGCAGTGAAAAAAAACTGCAAGTTTTGAATTTTTTTTTTGTGAAGGGTTGGACAAACACAAACATGATTGTTCTTAGATCAGTATGTTGACTTCTGGTGTAACAGCTTAGGGCTGTTTTATAAGGCTATACAGTAGATTTGTTCTAAACCAGACAGAAAATCATTTGCCACCTGAAAAAGACATGATGAGGCTGAGCATCTAAAATTTATCATTAGGAAGAAATAAAGGCTGCTGAAAATGGAAGAAGGATAATATTCCAGTACCCACAGTTCAGAAGAAAATACTTTTCAGGTGCATTATTCAGTGACATGCCAAATTGTATTTTTTTAAAAAAATCTTGTCTACTACAGTTCATCTGCCGCTGTGCAAAATATATGCAAACAGAAATCTGTCTCCTGTGAAAATGCAGCCTTGTATGTTACATTAGCTGCTAAAATTGCGGCATGTTTGATCCAGTTAAAGACAAATAATGAAATGACTTCTGTTTGTGCAAATTAAAACAACTATTACAACAAAGAAAAAACGTGACTTTATGAAAAAGGTTTGTCTGTTGGTCATGTACTTTATGTTGCTTGTCTGAACTATGCTGACTGCACTGGTTAGTTTGCTTTCCCAGTAAGTACATATTATTTGGTTTGTTGAATCATTTGCCAACAATTTAACTCAAATCCTTTTATTTAATTTCATTTTGATCTAATTGCATTCTATTAAAACAATCAAATCAAACATTCAAACAAAAAGTTCAGTTTCTTAACCACATCCCAAGTAAGCACAAAGTAAATCACCAAAGTACTGAGATTACCTTCAATATAGCAAGAGTGACAGCAGAGAGACCCACTAGTGCTATATAAATTAAGTTATTAATTGTATTTATTAGCGGGTACGTGTACCCATGATGATGATGATGCTATTACCTTATATAGATCTGTCTTGAAACAGTCCTGAAAAGTGTTCACAGTTATATTAAATAAAATTTGTACTTTGGAACTGCTATACAAATTTGCATTAAGTTCCCAAACATTTGTTTGGCAGTATAAAAATATTAGTGATTAGGTGACAGTCACAAAATTGGAAAAGATTGGAGACCATGAAACTGAAAATGATTAAAATATTTCACACCAGCAGGAGAAAAATCAATTATAACACGTGTGAAATATCATTTAACAGAGTACAGTGTGCAAAGCAATCCAGGAAACCTATGCCAGTAGAATAATCACACTAGACCACATGTGAAGCAACTGTTTGATATTTCAAGGACAATACCAACTGCAGAGCTTGTAAGACAGAGACATTTCACACCCTTGAAGGAATGTTTATGACATTAGGAATTGCACTTGTTACATCAAAATTCGTGTCCTTGCTAAGTGAAAGAAATGCTAACCCAAAGCCAATTTCATTTCGAGACAAACTCCTACAGTAATTTTGACATTTGTGATTATATCTTTTAAATCCCAGTCTGAGTAAAAGCAGCAGCTGCACAATAAAGCAAACAAAAGTTTGAAGAATGCAATTTGAAAAATGATACTCAGAACAAATACTGTGCCAGTACTGTACGTTTTGGGAGAAAAGTGACAAGGTGTCTAACCTAAAGGAACAGGTTTCAGGTAGTCATAGCACCAAGTACGTCAGCCGACATCTTAAAACAGAGATTCCTAAACTGTGGGTTGTAATCTCCACTGCGGCATGGGATTGAGCGCTCAGGAATAGTAGAGGCAGAATTGGAGCAGAGACTCAAATTAGATTTTGCAGTTCTGGGAACTGATTGGCAAGGCCATTTTGAAAGTATGTAATCACTTTTAGCTGACGACCTGGCCTGATTTGATGAGCTCTGAGGCCCAGTTGCTGACACCAACAGAGGCTACTTAATCAGCAGTGTCTTAGTTGTTCTTTGTGCCCATCTCCTTGCTGTTTGCCACCTCATATGCTTCAAAAACTCACTCTCAGCCAGCCTGTATTAACTGCCCCACCCCCACACTGCCACCACCACCTTCAAAATTTTCACTCTGGAGTGGCATCAAGTCTGAACTAACCATAATTGTCACATGAGAAGAAAATTTAAGTTCACTAATGCCATTAAGGAAGGAAACTGCTGTCCTTACTTGGTCTGGACTAAAGGTAAGTCCAGTCTCACAGTAATGTGGTTGAGTCTTAGCTGCCCTCTGGCAATTAGGATTGGCCAATAAATAGGGTTGACATAGCCCATGACTCCCACATGCTGTTAATGAATAAAAGAAAGCACTGCCTTCAAATTTAAATTTACTCATTTTACAGCTTACAACAATCTTATAGTGTTGGATAAAATGAAATGATTTAATTAGAATTGCATATTTTTGTTATTCTTTCCAAAGTTTTTGTGCCTGATTGTGATTGTAGTGGCAAGTTAGCCTGCAGATGATACCTCCTCAGGTATGGTTTAAAAAAAAGAGATGAAGTAATGTTGGCCTCTCTGCTCCTGTGATGCTGCTTGGCCTGCTGTGTTCATCCGGCCCTGCACCTTGTTGTCTCGGATTCTCCAGCATCTGCAGTTCCTACTATCTCTGAAGTAATGTTAGCATTTTTCTCTCCATATTACCTTGAAAAAAAAAATTGGCCTTTTTTCCTAGGACAAGATGACTTGGACCACATTTTATTCCATCTGCCATATTCTTATCCCACACTGAGCCTGTCTATATTCTCTAAAGCATCATATCCAAATCTTTATCACTTATTTTCCTAATGAAGTTTGTATTACCATCAAACCTGAAACTCAGTCGCCCAATGTCAATCATACATGTTGATTGTAAATTACTGTGGCCCAAGCACTGATGCTTAAAATATCCCAGTTAGTATACTCACCCAGAATGCTTCATTTTCTGTCCTTTACCTAATTCTCAATCCACGCTGATATATTATCTCTATTCCTAATTTTTGGAATAATTTTGCCGGTCACATTTTGTTGAATGTTTTTAGAAAACGCAAATACACTATAGCCACTGATTAATACTTATCTATTCTACTGAATACATGCCAAAAAAAAATTGCTCAGAGATGGAATTCCCTTTTATAAATCTGCCATGACTTTGATTCTAAGTGTGGGACTTTATTAGATCAAATGGGAATGGGAAGGGAAAACCGGAAGGAGATGGGGATGGCAGCTTGATCTTGACTCCTGTTTCTGGAACAGCCCTGCACTAGCTGAGTGATTAAGACCAGGCAGGCAGGATTGCCAACCATTCAGCAGCTGGAAATGAGAACTGAGATAGAGACTACATTGTCAGCTCACATGGAGGCAAGTGAGGGCACTGAGTTTAAAGAGTCCAAGTTTCCTTTGATCATTCATCCCTCCTTCCCATTAATTCCCCAGTATCACCCTATCAGGATGAAGCGTGAAATTTAGATGCTATGTTCTCTTTTAAGCTAGTAAAATGTCTAGTTTACATGGCATATTTAATTACTAGCTTGGTAAGATCGCAATTTATGGAAAGTTGGGCTGTTAACAAGAGATTTAACAAGCAATGACGATTGTCAATTAGGAACTCACTGCTGCCTAGTAGGAATCTTGCTATCTTGAGAAAAATGAACAAGATGCAGTGATATGAAGTTGATGTTGTGGTCAGCCCTGCTGAACATCTCTCCGAATTCTACCATTCATCATGCCATAGCCCACACCACTTAAAGCCTGATAAGGTTGGTCCATGTCCTTTTTATTTTGCATTTTTAATTGTAGACTGAAATGGAAAATGGATTGTATTTAAAACAAAGGTTTGTGGAAAGGATTGCTGCATTTTTAAGAAGTAGCACTGATTGTAAGTGTTGTTTACAATGTTGTTTATTCGACTAGTGGGGGAGGTATAGTTTCAGACAAACTCTCACGAGAAGCGTGTACAAAATTCGATTTGTCTGGCAAAACATAGCTGATTAGTCTGTGGAGTGATGACCAGTTGTTGATGGCAAAGGCATTCTTCATGCCAACAAATAAGTGACAGGCTTCCAGATAGCTGAACAACTTATGCAGTAATGATTGCCCCTCCCGGAAAGAAAATGTTGTCCTTTCATCTGCAGTAAAATGAAAGCACTTAAAGCCTGCAGAGAAGCAGTTCATTTTCCCTCATCAGTTGCTGTAGGCTAACCAATGAGTCACACCCGATATAATTTACGAACTTTTTGCTCTGTATCTTCTGCAAGGAAGTGAAAAACATTTTAAGAAACAGATCAAGCAGCAGCGAGTGCTGTCAAGTCAAAAGGGTTCACAAGAAACCCTGTGGACATGGACCATTGGAACTGACTTCCCAGTTCTCCCTCAAGTCTTTAACTTGTGATGACTTTGGAAATAATAGGATTTGATTTCCAACATGTGATGCCAGTAGCCCATCATGTTAGCGCTAAAGATACCAGCATAACCTTGCAAGCAATAAAGGGACAACTGTAATCATTGGCCACTTTAATCTGCATATATATTGGGCAAATCAAATCAGCAACAAAACTGTAGAGGAGGAAATCCTGGAATGATTACGATTTGGCTTTTTGGATCAATGCATCGAGGAACCAACTAACAAACAGACCATTTTTGTAATCAGAAAGGAATAATTAGCAATCCAGCTGTGTGTGGGCCCTTGTGGAAAGAATGATCATATTATGAAAGAATTCTTCATTAAGATGGAGAGTGATGTAATTGATTCTGAGAATAGGGTCCTAAATCTAAATAAATGACACTAAAATGGTTAAGAAGTGCGAGCTGGCTATGATAAATTAGGGTACGTTACTTAAAGAGATGATGGTGGACAGGGAATGTCAAACATTTAAAGTGCACATGGAGCAACTGTAACAATTGCTCATTCCTGTCTGGCAGGAAATTAAATAGGAAAGGTAGACCAAGCATGGATAACAAGGAAAAATAGGAAATTAGATCAAAGAAAGGCGCATACAAATTGGCCAACAAAAAAAAAATGCAGCCAACCTGAGGATTGGGAGCAGTTTAAATTTCAGCAAAGGAGGACAAAAGGATTGATTAACAGGGGAACATTAAGAGTATAAGAGGAAGCTTGTGGGGAACTGACTATAAAAGCTTCATAACATATGTGAGGAGAAAGTATTAGTGAAGACAAATGTAGGTCCTTTACAATTAGAAACAAGGAAAGTTACAATGGGGAGCAAAGAGATGGCAGACTAATTAAGCACAAATTTTGGTTGTGTCTTCATAAAGGAAGACACACGTAAAGTCCCAAAAATGTTGGGGAATGCAGGATCTAGTGAGAAGGAGGAACTGCAGGAAATCGGGATTAATAGGGAAATGGTGTTGAGAATTAAAGGTTGATAAATACCCTGGGCCTGCTAATCTACATCCCAGAGCATTTAAAGGAAGTGACTGTAGGGATAATGGGCACAATGGTGATTAACTTGTAAGATTCTATAGATTCTGGAACAGACCCTATAGATTGGAGGGTAGCTAATGTAACCCACTATTTAGAAAAAAGGTAGAGAGAAAACAAAGTACAAACTGGTTAGCCTGACCATCAGTAATGGGGAAAATGTTACAGACAATTATAAAGATTTAATTGCACACACCTGCAAAATAATGACAAGATTGAACAGTCTTAACATGAACTTATGAAAGGAAAATCATACTTGACAAACCTACAGGAATTGTTTGAGGATGTAACAAGTACAGTTGATAAGGGGGAGCCCGTGGTTTACTGAGACTTTCAAAGGCTTTTGATAAGTTTCCACATTAGATATTAGCAATGTGAAATTAAAAGGACAAGAGATCTGAGATTGTGTGCTTAAATGGATAGAGAACAGGTTGCCAGGCTAGAACCAAAGAGTAGGGATAAATGGCCTTCTTTTAAAGTGGTAGGCAGTAACCTGTGGGTTACTGTGGGGGTCAGTGCTAGAACCTCAGCTATTCACAATATATATAAATGATTTCGACGAGGGAACTAAATGTAATATCTCCAAGTCTGCAGACAACATAAAGCGGGTAGGAGGGTGAGCTGTGAGGATGATGCAGAGATACTGAAGTATGATTTGGGCAGGTTGAGTCATGGAGGAGTGCAAAACAGATGAAGTACACTCTGGTTAATTGTGGTATCCATTTTGGTAATAAAAGCAGGAAGGCAGATTATTATCTGAACAGTAATAGATTCAGGGAAGTTCACCAAGACCAAGGTTTCCTTTTACAGCAGTTGCTGAAAAGAAGCATGCAGGTGCAGCAGGTGGAGAAGGCAGCAAATGGGTTGTTGGCCGTCATAGCAAGATCTGAGTACAGGGGCAGAGACGTCTTGCTGCAATTTGCAGGGCCTTGGTGAAACCACACCTGGAGGCTACTGTATGCAGCTTTGGTCTCCTTATCGGAGGAAAGATATTCTAGCTACAGCGGGAGTGCAACAAAGGTTTACAAGACTGATTCCTGGATTGGCAGGACTGACGATGTACAAGAATGGATTAGTAAGGACTATGTTAACTGGGGTTTAGGAGAATGAGGATGGATCTCACAGAAACCTATACAATTCTAATAAGAATAGACAGGATAAACACAGGAAGAATGCTCCCGAAGACCGGGGTGTTCAGAACTAGGGGTCATAGTTTATGGATTATGGGGTAGGCCATTTAAGACTGAAGTGAGGAGAAACTCTTCACCCAGACAGTAATGAGCCTCTGGAGTTCTCTGCCACAGAAAGCCGTTGAGGCCAAACCATTGAATGTTTTGAAGAAGGAGTTAGATGTAGTTCTTGGGTTCAAAGGAATTAAGGAGTATGGGGAGAAAGTGGGAGGAAGGTATTGTGTTGGATGATCAACCATGATCATGCAGAATGGCTGAGTAGGCTCAAAAGGACCAAGGGGCAGAAGCAACAACTAGCGCCCTAACTAAAAAGGCATTGTGCCTATTCCTTTTGGGTGAGTAATAATCATGTTTCAAACAGCTCAAACTAACCAGGAAAGGGCCAAGACTTGTGATGAGGTCCTAAGCTTTGTCCCCAAAACAGAAATTGCTGGAGAAACTCAGCAGGTCTGGCAATATCTGTGGAGAAAAAGCAGAGTTAATGTTTCAAATCCAATGACTCTTTTTCAGAATCATTGTCATTCTGACCTACACGGAGAAGAAAACTCTAAAACTGGTAGGGACTCGTGGTAACTGCTCCATTGCAGACAGTGAAGGCAGAGTTCAGATGCAAGACCATGAACAGCTTCATAACTGGGTGCAAAGCAGAATTAGGCAACCAAAGGGGATGGTACTCATGCGGCCATGAATTTAAATGTGTCACTGAAAACAGCTTCTGCCTCTACGGGCTCAAGTCTAGAGGAATATGAAGTGGTTATCTTTCCATTTTCTCTCACAGGGCATCCGCAAGATGGGAGAGATGTTGTCATCATAACATTCCCTTACACACCCAAGTGGGTTGGTGCGTGCTCACAAGTAGATTTGGGCTCACAACATGTTACAGTTGGAGGAATGAGAGAGGTCAGGTAAATGCTGATCATTAGGCTGGTGATGAGTCTCTGGTGTCATTGGGAATATGGCAATTTCTGGAGGTGCAGTCAAAGCTGAGGGAACATCTGGTGAAACACGGTAGCTATGCCCTGGGTCAAACAGTTGAGGATGTCCATCAATACACACACACACACACACACACACACACACACACACACACACACACACACACACACACACACACACACACACACACACACACACAGTAGGAGTAGGCTATTCCACCCTCGAGCTCGCTTCACTAGTTGATAAGATCATACCTAATCACTTTGTAGACCCAGTTCTACTTTCCTACCAACTTGAAGAGCTTTGATTCCTTTGTTACTTAAGGATCTATTAGAAACAAACTCAATGATCTTGCCTGGTGTCTCTGGGGAAAGGTACACAAAGATACAGAACCTTCAGCTAGAGAAAAAATCTCAACTCCACCTTAAAATGGGAGACAGCTCCTCTTAAATGGGAAACCCCTCATTCTAGTCTCTTCCACAAAGGCTGAGATTTTCTAAGTGCATTGTTATAGCTTCCTTAATAATTGATTCCAGCATCTTCCCTATTACAGATGTTTAGCTACCTGGTCTACAGTTTCCTGCTTGTTGTCTCCCTCTCTCAAATAGAGAAGTCACAATTGTTACGTTTCAACCTGGTAGGTTCCTTCCAGAATCTAAAGACATTTGTAAAATTAGGACCGAAGTGTTAACTCTGTCTGCAGCCACTTCTTTTAAGATCCTAGAGTGTGAGCTATCAGGTCCATGGGACTTGTCAGACTTCAGTTCTAATCGATACATTTAGACCTAGTGATGGTAATTGTTTTAATTTCCTCCCTTCCACTGACCTTTTGCTTTTCAAGTATTCTTGGGAGGTTTTTTGTCTTCTACAATGAAACACAGGATCCTTGTTCACACTTTCTACCATTTCCATGTTTCCCATTAATAATTCTCCAGGTTCACCTTCTAAGGGAGCAATACTCTATAGTTACTATTTTCCTTTTTATGAACTTTATATTTATAGCCATTCATTTGTCATACCCTAATTTCTCTCTCATTTTCTTTTAGTCATTTTTTCTAGTTTCCAAAATTTGTTCACTCTTCTGACCTACTCTATTCTCTGTAGTGTATGCTTTTTCTTTCAATTTGACACCAACCTTAACTTCTTTAGCTAACTACTAATGGTAGTGCTTAGTGAAAGTTCCTTCCAGTCCTAGCAGATATACGAACATATGAATTACGAGCAAAAGGCGGCTACTCAGCCCCTCGAGCCTGTTTCACCATTCAACAAGATCATGGATGATCTAATTTTAACCTCAATTTCACATTCCTGCCCATCCTTGATGACCTTTACACTCTTGTTTGTAAAGAATCTCTCTCTCTTCACCTTTACCGCTGGCAACAGGCAAGTAACAGAACCTTCTTGAATATGCATTTGGCTAGAGTGAACTGTGACCCTAACAATAGTGTCTCTTATTGGTATATTTCTATTTAATCACCCCATGGTCAGTTTACTCATACATTTTGCTGCCTCTGGCCATGTTCATACAAGCTGCAAGAACCTCAAGCTCACTGGACAATTGCAGGGGCTGAGAACCCTTCACTTCTACCTCCTTGATCTTCTTACCTGCCTCAATCACTGTCGTGCCTTCCTGACCCTGGCTTCAGAGCAAATCCAAAGATAATAAAAGCTAAGGGATGTTACTACCTTCTGGAACACTTCTCCCCCTCCTTGAGGTATCAGTGTCCGAAGCTTGGCCTCAAGCTCATTAACTGTTAGCCAAGGTTTCTTAAAGCACAGACACTTATTGCAAATATTGCTGCCACACATCACACTAGCATCCACAACCCTCAGAAACTACCGCTGCAATACATCACCTTCACTTGCATCTATATTTTGTTTTTAGCAACTAATTAATTTTCTTAAATGCAATTTAATTAATGCCTCTAGTCCTGCTTGTATCAATTAATGTTATACTTAGTCTGGTTGAAATTTCCCCAACTTAAATAACAGAAAGTATTCACAAACCAATTTCTTACCTTCTTTCCCGTTACATCATAGTTTGATGTTAGAATACTCTGATCCCACAGACTCAACCTGTTGGCTTCTTCCCTGCTGTTATCAGACTTATGGATGGATCTCTCATATGTTAGAGTTGATCTTTCTTTGCATCTTCTCTGTAGCTGTAACACAGCTGCATTCTTTTCTATGCTCTAATGTACTTACGCAAGTTATGATTTGCCTGGATAGCATGCAAAACAATACTTTCCACTGTATCTTGGTGCACGTGACAATAATAAATCAAATCAAATCAAAGCTGTCTCTAGGTTACCCTCCATTTCTGGTATGCAACTTGTGTTTTCTTCAACTATTAGAACTTTAAAAATGCAGAAAATGGAGCACCTCTTTCTCCCTCTGCACCAGTTGCTACACGTACCAAATTCCTGACTTCACACTTGATCTACATTGCATTTACATATAGTTTCCTCTTTTTATAACCCCTTACCCTGGCTCCCATAATTCCTCAAAAGTCAAGACAAATATACATTCTAAGATTTCTCATTGTAAATTTCAATGGGAAACACCTGTATTGAGACCTTCCTCTGGTCATCCTAAGGCAAAACTAGGTAAGCGCCTATACAATGATAAACTTTAAAAATTTCAGAGCAGATGTGACAAATAGAATATGTGATATGTATATTTTGAAGGCAGAGTCAAAATAGGAGTGACATACTTCTACTCACTACTATTAAATGCCTTCCATACAATATTTATGTCATTACTGAGTGTAGAATCATCCATATCCATAAACTATCAGTGTCTAGGACCATTCACCTTTTGACAATTCTGCTGATTATGACAATTATATGCAAAACATTCATTTTAATGATATTCAGCTTATAAGCGTCATGAACTCCAAACATCTGTGCTTATTTTCCTTTTCTGCTGCTCATGAAGACAAGTTGCTCTAAATTTGTGGCAGACTTATTACAATATGATTAAAGATCCATTCTGAGTAGGAATGGAATGTCTGGTTAGTTTGTGCAGTAGCTCTGCTTGGGGAAAATTGAAGTGTGTTTTCTCAATTCCGAATGAGATAGAGATGGGACAGATGACGTACTGGTTAACTGAGGTTCTTACCAACTTACACATCAAAATCACTGAAGTAAAGGGTAAAATTAGTTTAAGCAATACAGAGGCTCTTTAGTGGTAGTGAGTATAATTCAGATAACAGATTTAGGAAAAATTAATAAGCCTCTGCTTATCTAAGAGCTTACATACTCAAGATGATTTCTTAGAAACTCTATACATTTACAGACCTGTGTTGAGCCAAGATTGCTCTGGTTTACACAGAAGTGAATGGGAAGTTCTTCTTTCCCCGAATTGTAATGTGTTCACAGTGTCATGATCTTGCTTGGTCAAACATGTGTTTCAAAACAGGTCTGCATTAGTATCTGCAATTTTCTAAGAGAGAAGCACACATCTTTTACAATTTCTCTCCCAAGTTTAATGTGCAACTTAACCTTTATCTTTTATGTTCAATCGCAAAATATGTCCAAGTGTAATTTCTGGATGGTTGAAATAGACTAGCAATTTATACCTTCAATAGCCATTTTGGCAATAGTTTCCAATGCTAGTTAAAATACAATGCAAAAATAACCACAAACCAGAACAGTGAAACAGCATGTTATATTAAAAGAATTATGTTACAGTACAGAGACCACTAGAGACAGACTAGTTGAGGTTACATTTCCAGTGTTTCAAATCTTTGCTTTAATTAAAACAAAGATTACTATTTTCTCATACACTTATGAATATCTAGTGTGGTCCTGCAGCATTTTACACTTCTGTCCTCCTACTGTCACATTTATAACTAGTCATGTGTGACCAGTTCCTTTTAAATATACAACAAACATTCAGAACAGAAATGCATATTGTCCATCCATTAGTTATAAAACATAACTACTGATTTTAAGAAACTTTTAAATATAACAATTTTTCTAATGAAGAAAAGGGGATAAAAAGCTAACATGTTGACCACAGGGCACTTTCAGTAGTACGTAATGCATCTGTACAAAGAAACGTATTCCTTAGTTAGCCATTTTTTTCTTTTTGCTTACTTGTGTTATAACAGCAATTTGGTAGCTCTAAATCTTAGCATTATGGTTAAAACCTGGACAGTTAGGGTGAAAAGCTGTATGGCCTCAGAACCATCCCATTAACAGGCACATTTTTATTTAAATTTAGTGGTATAAAGGCTATCAGCAGACAGGAATTAATATAACAAATATTTGCAATTATTCTAAGAGATTTATCACAATATTAATAACTAAAATTGTGGATATGGTGGACAACTTCCTGGAAGTCAGGTGATCCACCAAAATGGCCAAAAAGACCCCTGGACACCCAAACTAGATTTCTACATCTTATGCATCTAATTGAGAAGCATGGCTGGTTTCCTTTTAGGCTGGGGGCAGAGAGTTAGGCCTGAACAGATTTAAAAGAGAGAGAGAGGAAATGTGGAAGGAAAAAGAAAAAAATAGCCAAAATGTAGCAGTCATTGAAATGTACAACAGCGTTGTTATTTTGTAGACTTGCTCACCATCTTCCAGTGCTAGGTTTGTGTTACCTTATAGAACTAAGGCCATTATTTGTAGTCATTAGGACCACAGGTTTGCCAGATGTGTGCATAAAAATATAGCAGTCACGGGAACATCACTCACAACATAAATGCACTTTACAGAGAGTTTTTAGTATCATTGTAATGAATAATTGGTGATGTCAGCATGTTCAATGAAAAGATTACAAAATGATCAACATTCCAGAATGATGCTCAGCACTGCATCTCCCATCCCAACTACTAATCAGGTTTCCACATAACCTGTATTTTTGCATTTACCTTTGAAAATGAACAGCACTGATAAAATGTCAAAGTTTGATAATCTTGCAAAAAAAAATAAGGTTTTGAAGAGCACAAACATCATCACTTCCACTGCACATAACATGTTAGGTGTCACTCTATAATACCCATATCATTTTCCTACTGGCACACTGCAGACTGCAGAGTTACTTAACTGCTAGACTCAAGCTGAGTCAATGGTCTAAACTTATGTAGTACATAGCAATAGAAAATTGTTGATAAATGCAGTGTCCATGACTGATCGACTCCATAACTATATACAGTGGTGAGCATTATTTTTAATACTTTATTCAGACAACATTAAAAATATTAAAACAATGCTCAGTCATGGATTTAGTTCCAGTGGTAAATCAATTTCTTAGTACACATCTAACACTAGACTAACAAAGGCACAGTGCCTGGAGTGGATCATTGGATTGATTTCTTTTTTGTGTTAATCATGTTGGAAATGATTTAATGTTAAGAACATAGGGGACATAGAAAGTTAACTTGTCTACAGTCTTCAAAACATATTAAAAAGCACTCTCAGAATGACACAGATTTCACATCAAAACCAGTAGAGCTGGTCTTCATCGTACAGGTATCTGGTTGAATACAAGTCACACAACAACTCATTTTAATTTTTTTGGAATCAGAGTTATCTTTTGATAACCAATCATAAGTACATCTCTGCATAAGTAGGCATTTGCAACATCTGGATATCTAATCCATATAAAAATTTGAACTCCTGGTTCAACACCCCTAATGAAAGAGGGGAAAAAAAAGAAACCCACTGATGATCTATTGTCAATTTTCTCTGCGCACTAAAACAAAATGTAAGTCAGTTTAATTGTAATGATGAGTATACTATATTTGATCATTTAGAAAAAGGTTATTTGAATTTCCAAACAACTGGGGCAGAATTGTGTCTACACCATCTGGGTGTAAAGCATCTGATGGAACTGGAGTGTACATTTCAGCAGGAAGTATTCCATGCAAGGAAATATGGCATTTAGATTTCCCTAACTACCTCTTGAAATATCAGAATGAGAATTGGGCAAGCTCTTCCTTTGCTGATACCCAATTTCCTAGCCTGACTTGTCTAGCTGCATTTGATTTGACTAACCAATAGAAATGAAAATCTGAGATAACAAGGTGTAGAGCTGGATGACCACAGCAGGCCAAGCAGCATCAGAGGAGTAGGAAGGCTGACGTTTCGGGTC
>NC_063334.1:58195511-58383131 GCF_021869965.1 Rhincodon typus
CAGAAGTGAAAATCTGTTTTTTTTTTTCTGAAGAACATACCTTTAAAACAACTTGTCTGCCTACATCAGGCAAACAAATACTTTTCTGATGAAGGGTCTAGGCCCGAAATGTCAGCCTCTCTGTTCCTATGATGCTGCTTGGCCTGCTGTGTTCATCCAGCCCTGCACCTTGTCATCTCTGAAACAAATACTGTGTTGTTTTAAACTAATTTTTCTGTTCCTTTCCGATAACAATTAGAGCTTTGTATTTAATTAAACAGGGTATTTCTGAAAAGAATACAAGTTTTGTCAGAGCTTTTTGGCTTGCATTAATCAGGACAATTTACAAGAATCCAAATTCAAAGGGAAAACCATAATTTATATTGCATGAGAGGACAGTGTTGATTGTTTGGCAAGTGGACTTTGATTGGTAGAGGTGTAGCCATGGGGAATGCACTCATTACTGCTGATTGACAGTTAACAGCCAGGCTTTGTTTAAATTGGAAACCAGGCAGGTTGACTCCAATTGGTCAGATCATTGCCCTGAGAAATGAACCACAAGTGGCTATCACCTACTTTGATGTGTTGAAACAGGCGTAAAGTGTGTACCTGTTCTTTCTGTCTGCAGAGATTATGGCTGTGTATATTAATATAATTAATAGCAGTCAGAGTTCATTGTCAACCAATCAGCATTCTCTTCTCATACAGTATAAATGCTGGATTTTCCTATGAATTTGTAATCTTGTGAAGCATCCTCATGACTGCAAGGCAAAACATTTTGATAAACTGTGCCTTTTCTCAGTAATACTAAAGTCCAAAGCACCAAATGACTATTTGTAAAACGAACATTTAAATATCAAGTGTTTTTTTTCAAATAAACTGAATCCATAAATATGCACTTTTGCTAAAATACACTACTGTTCACATTTTGAAGGTCCTCAACTGAACATAACATCTGGGAGATCACGAAGATATCATTCTTCCCTTGGTTTTCCACCCCTTACCTCATTCTCATGACCAATAACTACTCTCTAAATTCACATGGCATCTCCCATGTAAAAAAAAAATCATCTTTTACAGGAGGAACGGTGATGCTGAACAGGAACCATGAATTAACTAAAGCACCTTTAAAAAGGTTTTGTGGAGGCATTTTGAGAAATGGTGAGATAAAACAGCAAGGTTAGAGACAAAAAAATGCACAGATAGTAAGAACTGCCGATGCTGGAATCGCTGCTGAAATCCAAGGTAGACAAACAGGAGGCTGGAAGAACACAACAAGCCAGGCAGCATTTGGAGGAAAGGAAAAGTCAACGTTTCGGGTATTACCCTTCTCCATGACAATAAAGAAGTTTATGGAAGCTTTTCTATATTTTAGGGATTTGACAGCTGAAGACTGCCACTGATAGTGAATCTGAGGGAATGGAGATCCATAACACAACAACAGTCTGCGTAGGCCTGCAAATGGCAGTGTAAAACCCTCTACTGATAGACTCGATCCACTGAATGAATGCAAAACCTTCATCAATGTGGTTGAGCCAACAGGTGGATTTAAACTGCTGAACACTTACACAAATTGATATTTGCCTGGAGTGCCACTGGGAAAAACTAAAGTCTTGAAATGAACAAGAGTTCCAATGATGGGAATGGTCAAGTATGCACAAAAAAATAGGCGATAATCTGGAGATGATCAGATGTGAGATCAGGATCAATCAGATTCCAAGGCCGTACACCATGTTCAGTTCAAGTGAGCATGCAGAGAAGAAAGTACATGCCTGAGGTGAATAGAATTACTTTGATTTCTACAATGTTGAACTAAGAAAAGTTCTGGCTTAACCTAGCAGACTTCAAATTTAAAATGTCTATGCGTAAGACCAATTTCATTAAATTACAAGACTTAGCTTTTGTGAATATTATCATATTATTTTGAACGTGCATTTTGATTTTTCAAATTGAGCTATAGATTCAGTACAACTTGAGGCATTATTGTTACACGATGGTATATCTGAAAATGTATGGTGAATTCAAAGCTCAAGTCCAATCTAGGGAATACTTGACATGGAAAATGAAAGTACTTGCTGCACAAGAATCAGCAACATGGATAGACCTACGGAGCTTGTATTAAATTTTTCTATTGTTAAGTTACAATAACACAGAGATTTTTAGGGCTCAAAGTTATTCATCCAAACCAGTCACAAAGGAGTTCATAAAACTAATTGAAAATTGTCCCTTTGAAATTATCTTCTACTGTTGTTATTAGGATCTCCACATATTCAAGTTTCCCTAATGTGTTGTAAGGGCTGGATTTTCTGGGCCTAGTCCCTGTTGGAGCAGTGAATCTATTTGCAGATCAGGAAACAGAATGGCTCTTCATCTGAGCCACAGCATTAGAATCTCACCTGAGTTGGGGAAAAAAAACACTGATTTTGTCAAACAAACAATTATTAATTAAAGGGACTATGACATGGGTTATTGGGGCTCAAATATACAAGGGGCAGTTTTTGTATTTTACAGCAACTGCAGTAATGGATAAGGCTGCTCACTGGGTCTCTGACTCTTGCTTGGAGATCCTGCAGTGGAATCTGAGAGACTCAGTGGAGGTGAGCTCTCCAAAAGGCCAAAAGGGGAAGTGGACAAGTTCTCCAAACAAGCAAGCTTGAGTGTAAGTGACAGAAAAAGTAAGCTCAGTTCACCAAGAGGATCCAGGCCTCAGGAAGCTATGATTGGTGAGGCCATAAAAGTTTCAGATGTCAAGTTGCACTCTGTGACTCCAAATATTATTTTTGCACAGCACCACTCTTGTTGACGCACTTTTAGTTCCATTCATTTTCTATCTGCAGGTAGCTTACATCACATCCTAGACAACATATATACTCACACTCATCATATTATCCTTTTGAACCCAGGGTCACATCCATCCATTACAAATGTTGTCTTCCCCACTCCTAACCATAGAAACATTCTAACACTTAACTCTATTTCCTCTCCTCTCTGGAGACAGAAACATGCGTGTTTTTGGAAAGTCACAGATTGAATATTAGTGATAGGGTAAGTGGTGGTCACTTTATTGGTTACTGGTAATGCGTGCCATCCTAGATCAGTGGGAAGGAGGTCTTGTTCCAGGAGACTGCCAAAATTAGTAACACCCTGCAGGGATAAGCTGAGTTCCTGAAGCACTGGTGCTTAGACATGTTGGGAGAGACGATCCTCTCCCTGCTGATCCCACTTTGAAGGAGGTCTTCCTACCTGCCAGCACAATCTTAGTTTCCATCACATCTGCCCTAAAAATGAGCATGTGACAGAGGAGAAGATAGCTGGTACTTCTGTTGCTGATTCTGGTGACATTAATGGTGGTGACACATCCTGTCTGGTCCACAATCAGAGATGCAAGTTGCAGTTGCAGAAGCTGCTCTTATGTTGTGTAAACTAATAGCAGGGAAGTATAGTTGACAGTAAGTGAAGTGGCAGACAGGTGAAGTACCTTCCAAGAAGTTGATGATCACTGCCAAGAACCAAAACCAGTCTGAGAGAAGTACTTTGAACAGCAGCCTCTCAAAGGCCAGGGCTGAAGCTTCTCACTTTCACTGAAGAAGCTCTTTCCACTGTACATTTAGCTCAGTGTATCTGGTGAGTTAGCATCAATTGGTCTACCCTGACCGGCAAATCCAGAATACATGGCTAAAACAGTACTCTGTTGCTTGTTAATTATTAACTTAATTTTAGGTACTGAGCCAAGAGACCCAAAAATCCCTGCAGTAGTGATGGTAATGAGGTCAGCCAGCTGGAATATGAGCTCCCTGATTGGGGCTGTTAATCTGGTCTAGTTAGGGAGCCCAGGCTAACAGGTAAAAAGGGGAGTGTCAGAGATGCTGAAACTCTAGTAGTACTGCCTCATTTAGGAGGCAGGTAAAGTCAAGGACTGTTCATGCGTAAATAAAGGCTGACTTGGTGACTGATATTGGCTTCTGTGGAGTTGTTTCACCTGCTGGTCTTCAATTCTGGTGAAATTTGGAAAAAGGCAGAGTGGCGTTGGGATTCAAACATCAATTTTAGGACATTTATACTTCTATAAGCACAAAAACCTGCCTCACCTTCCTAGAAAGTTGGAGGCCTGCCAACTGCCAAGACTGGCTGCATAAACAGCCTGTCCCACGGCCCTGAAATGGCATAGAGTTATAATAGAAGCAGTGAAACATAAAAGAAACCTTCTAATCTTCACCCCTCAAACTTCATACCTTCCGAATGCCAGCTCATGCCTTGCCAGTCGTCATGGCCACTCAAATCTTCCATATGCTCCTCTATGCAACTCACATGGCCCTTATGCCCTCCAGATACAGTTACAATATTTAAAAGTTATTCGGTTAGGTTTATGAAGGAAAGCTTTGGAGGGATTTGAGCCAAATGCAGGCAGGAGGACTAGTTTAGTTTGGGAAAATGGTTAGCATGGACTGGTTGGAGCAAAGTGTCTGCTTCCATGCTTTATGACTGAAGACTCCATACAAATCTACGGACAACTCACGAAACCCCACTCAAGCCATAGCCTTTTAGAGCCCCTATACCAACTAAGTGCTGTGGTCAGATATATTGGTGATGAAAATTGCTTCTTGCTGCATCCATAAATTGCAGATGCATGAAAAAATGTTCTGTCAACATTCCCCACTGTGAGTAACAATGGTGGTTGCTGGGTTTGGGAACAGGACTTCTGGAATCAGGGCTTTGGCACCACTTGGCTAAGGAATAGAATCCTTTAAACTCAGTGAAGATTTCGGACTTGTCCATGGTTACACTGTTGTTGTTAAGGTAGTTTTAATTCCAAATTTTTAATTGAATGCAAATTTCCACCAGCTTCCATGTTGGGATTTGAACCCATGTCCCCAGAACATTAGCTTGGGGCTCTGGGTTAATAGTCCAAGAACATTACCACAACTCCACTATCTCCCCCTATTATTAGATTACCACAAAAATATTTATAGTTTGTTTTCCATCAGATCTGCCTGCACATTTCAGCAAATCCATAAGGAGCTATAAGAACTTGCTTATATATCCTGTCAATAACATTCCCAGAACACTTCATAACGGAGTAGATGGAATGATTGAAACCTCCACCGAGGTGAATTATAAGGAGGAGAGCGAGTGGGTAAGCGGAGATTCAGGATGGAATTCCAGAATGTAGACCCAAAATGGATGATAAAGTTGCCCCCTAGAGGGGAGCAATGTATAAAAGTTAGAGGTTGACACAGACAAAATTCTTCTTATAGATGTGATGACAAGGTTAAAAAAAGGAAATGTCAGTGCCTTGCAGAGATTTTAAAAATGCAGAAGAGAATTTTAAAGTGGAGGTGGAGGATGTACATTAGTAAACACCTTGTTCAGAACAGAATTATGGATGACTAAGTTTTGGATGAGCTGAAGTATATGGCAGGGGGAGGGGAGTAGGAGACTGGTAAGGAAACCACTGAAATATCAGAGGCTGGAAGTAACGAAGGCATAGATGAAAATTTCAAAAGCAGACGGTTAGTTGGAAACAATTGATGTAATGAAGATTATGATTGTTATTGTTACATCTTCATGTAAAGTTTACTTTTCATCTTGTCATGCAATGACTTAAAAATAAGATAAGATGATGTTATATCCTTGTTTATCATGGAGTTCCCAGGTGTCAGTGATAGATGTGAATTATGAATACCAGGGAGTTCTGGTGCATCAGTAATGGGATGTGGTACATCGAACAGTGCAAAGTTGGCAAAGTGAAGGTGAGCAAATGTCATCGACATTGACCACATTAAATCTCTACGACACTGCTGCCAGGACTCGGGGCCAACTATGAAAGTTGACCTTCCTGGCCACCTGCTCCCACTCTCTTCCAACAGTTGTCCTCAAAGATCTCCTGGTTCCCTAGGAGAAATGGCATCTCTCTTACTGCTCATCTTGATCACTAATGCTTCCAATGAACATCGTTTACCCTGGAACTTCCTCTAGAAAGAGGCAGCTGCCTTGGTGATCATTTCGTCATGATTTAAATAGCAGCAATATTCTTCGATACAGATAGGATAGCTGCCTTTACAAACTGAAGTCTGGCTACCCCAAATGGCCTGTGAACAACAATGCAGATCCCTCCTGTTAAGTACAGAGATGCCAGTAGTATTAAGGAGACACTAGTGTGGGACCTCCTTGCTTGGATACTGCAATCATTCAGATGAGGTGGGTGCATCAAATTTACACGTCCATAAGAATAGGCTCGGACACGTTGCAAATCATGAATTCCTACTCATAAAACCTAATTTGCAGCTCATAAAACCAGAAATAAACAACAGTTCTCATTGCTCAGTTGAGATCTCTAAAGATATTGACAGTAGGATGCAGGGACCATCTATTCCAACTTTGGATTCATTATGGTACACAGTTAAGCTTCTGTTCTTGATTCTCCAAATCTGACTCACTGATTACTGAGCATCAGTATCATGAGTACCTGGATGAAGACCAAGAAGAACACCAATATAAGGCTAACAGGATCAAGCTTAGGGGCTGCAAACTAAAGAGTGATGTAGTCATTGCTTGGAAGAGGACTCCTATATCACAAACTGATGCAGAAAATCCAAAGGAATATGACTTAAATGGCTGCAGAAGGGTGGTGCTTTCATTGTGCTGCTTAGGTATGGAGATAGTTGCTATTGACTCATTGCAAATATATTTATCGTGATGATAAATTGGAAATTGAACCTTAATATACCCTCAACTGAGGATTACTTCCTCTTGAATTTGTCGTTGATGCAAACACGTGGAATTCAGTTCTTCCTTCTATTTTGCCTTGTGCTTTCAATCTGTGGGAGTTTACTCAAGTAAATATTGCAGTATTCATTTCTTTCTGATGTGCTCAAACACTGGCAGATGAAAATGTTCTTGGCAACTCATGCAAAATTTTAAAATAGAAGCCTACTTAAAGTGGTCAGAAATGTAACCTAAACCTAGGAAGCTACCTAGAAAAAAATAAACTAAACATACAAATTTCCTTCAAAGGAAATAAGGTTAATTTAGATAGCAAAGAACCAATTACACTGTTTCCAAGAACAGACAAGAAGTCTATTGGTGTCTGTTTGATTTTTCCAGGTGCAATAGTTAAATAATGTAAAACAGGCAAATTGAGAATACTGATGATATTCGGGCCAAAGACAAATTTTTGCAAACCGTACTTGAACTGAAATAATGAGAGATACATTACTGGATAAGCAATAAACAATACATGGTCCACAGAGGTAATGATATATCCAATTGTCATAGTGAGAAGCTGCAGTAATTTAGCAGTACCAATAAGTCCAGTCAATATAGTACATTCATCTCAGGGTTCATACAGCAATGTTTGGACAGTTCATGACAGTCTCTTCATTGTAACTTACTTTATTTTTCTATTATCACGCTTGTACAAATGGCAGACTATATTAGTATTGGTGCGTTGGATGTAAATCCTGTTGACATTCAAATCTATGTAAAGGTTGTTCATGAACATCAGTCACAAACCCACATACAAAATCTCCAACTACCACAAGAGATAAAGCATTCCGCATTATTCTTATTAGATGAGTTACAGTTGACTTCCTTCCTCCCTTCATTCCTTATTCATCCACAACTGTATAATAATGTTAGACTTTTTAAGTTGGCAAATAAAAACTGCTTTTCTTCAGTCACTAATTGACCGTCCATGACATTGCTCACAGGAAATGAAGTTTAGGAATGAAAGTGGAAACCAAGGTCAGGAAGTGAGAATGGTGAGGGTGAGAAGTGAAATAGAAACAAATATGAGGTCAGAGGGGATTGTAGTTAATAATGATTAATTTTCAGATTGGAAGAGGGTTTGAGGAGATTCAGAAACAACCATTCATTGGTTAAGGACAATGAATACAATGAAAGGAACATTTATTACAAGAGCACTTTAAGAAGTGATCAGAGCATTCCAAGATTCTCAGGTAATTGAGAAGACCAGAGCCTGAGAGGGTGTAACAATTTTGACTGACAGCAGGTTGAAAGTGTTTTTAAATGACCTCAAAGTTAAAAGTGGGAGGGTAAGGGCCAGTAAGGCCTGTGCAGACAGCCAAAGAATAAAATCCTGAGGATTAGTTGATGCATTTGAAGCTTTGGAAAATGGACAGAAGGTAAACAATTGGTCTGAAGGTGGGGATGACCATATGAGGGATAGATAAAATATGGAATGGATTACTTCAACCACTTAACTTAGAATTTTGTTTTTGTATTTTCCATCACAAAATTTAACTTGAGCAATTTATGGTGTGGGGCATTGAGGAGTCAACCTAGCTGCTTGAAAATATTTATTTTAAGAAAGGGATCTGTTTGGTCACTTTATTGGTAGTTATTTTTCAGCAAGTATGAAATAATTTACAGAGTTTAATGTTTTCTGGTTAGATTTTTTCCCCCAATATGTGAAGCACCTGAAACAATCAGCATGTTTCACAATTTACAGATTTCTCACACCCTTAGATACCTTCCGCCCTATTCTTCACAATGCTTGGAATATAGTGTGGCATGATATTCATTCTTGTTACTTTCAATCCTGTGTCCTTCTGACAAAAACAATGCTAACCATTTTCAAGCATCAAGTGATCATTCCAGGACATATCAAACCTTAAGGTTTCTGGTTGCCTTACCTTCATATTTTCAAAAAGCTTCACTTTTGGCAAATTTCAAGAATATTACTCTAACTTGATAGTCCTGTTAAAAATATTTTGCTAATATTGTAATACAATAAAGAATTAATAAAACACAAGATCAGTCAATACTGAATAGAAGTACCACCCTCCAACCCCTTTCCCAATGAGCAATAACTGACCTTTGTCACCAAGGCTGAAAGAGAGCTTTGGTGAAATTAATTATAAAAAGTCTTGAAAAACAAAATAAATAGTTGAAACCTTCTGGTCCTTCATTCAATTAATGGCAAAAGAAGCTTGTCCCATCCACTCAATAACTGGATTTTGTGGGTTTTGTGATCCTAGATGGTTGTGTCCAGACATTATGATCAAATACAGCACAGAGCTGAGAAATGATACCAAGGACATTAAAGTCTTTGTTTTGCAAAGTCAGCCATAAAGAGCAAATCTAACAAAAGTGCTATAGTGAAAGGTATCTTTGTGTTCAGGCTCCATTCCTAATAAATAACTTCATAGACTGTAGCCTTCTTGTCCCCAGAGCCAGTGACAATGTATTTATCATCCACTGAGATGTCGCAGCTCAGCACTGAAGAGGACTCCTTCGACTGTGAAGTTTAAAAAAAAGTCAAATAAATGTAAGTGAAAGAAAATAAGCTTGTCTATATTATTATGGAACACTTAGCACCAATGAGTACTTTGTTAGAGAATAAACAATGTAAATCATTACACAGAATTTAGTAGTATGCCACGTTTAACTTCATGCTCCATTGCTGTTAACACCAATTTTAACAGAAGCGCTATTAGGTCAACAAACTAATGCTACTGCCTTCACGTGAGTAGTCTGTGTTTCTTTCTCCTCAACTATTTCCTATGGCAAAACCACTTTCTTGGCAAAAATACCTTGCTTTTCTGGTCTGTCTGTTCAGCCTGCCTTTATGAATCAGTGATGTATGTCCCCATTCAGAAATGGGGTCAAGAATTCCAACTCTCAACCACAATGTTGTTGATTTCCAGCTTGAGGTGCAGACACAGTGGATTCTACAGCACTTTGGGTGCTATATAAGCATTGCTTCTGCATAATGTTCCACAACATAAACAAATAATTGTTGGAGTTATTTCACATGATCCAGTCTCGGAATTGAACAGACGTAACCCACAATAAAAATTGCAAGGCTAGTGGACAGATCTCTCTGTTTGAGCATACTGAACTCAATTGCCTGGAAGCACTCAAAGAAATGCTGATGGGATGGGCTGCATATTCAAAAGGAAACCTGTCCAATTTTCTTGTCTGTTAAATTAGCTGGACAAAACAATTATGCTGGTCTGCCAAGGGTGTAGTATCATCCTGTATGATCTTCCTCTATTGGCTGATTTCAGACAATTGATTATACCTATTTAAGGAATAAGGAAATCATTGTGTAACTTTTTGGAACATTTGTTCCTGTACTTTTAATGAAGGAATGTATGTATTTACAGAAATTTTAATTTCCAAATTTTTTGGTGGTCTTAGCCTTTTTAAACTCACTATGATTTGCACAAAACTTATTATTTAATTTAATATACATTTTAATTCATGTACAACAGCAATTTGTTGACATGTTACTATCTACACTCTTTTCCTCTCTCCCCTCCCCAAAAAATACATCACCCCCATTTACAGCATTCATATATGAACAATTTAGAAATCATGTGGAAATTGGTGCAAATAATAAAAAATAATAATAAAAAAATGATAGATATAATTTTGAGCCCAATCACACAACCAAGATCTACAAGACGATATATCTATTAATTTGGTAGACTACATCCAGTGAACTAGCTAAACAGTGATTTTTGCTGTGAATTTAATTTTTGATTACAGTAAGGGAAGAAAAGCAAGAGCTAAATTGACCAAAATAAGAATTCAAAATTAATAAATGTCAGTTGACTAAATAGCCAGTTAAAGCTTATCTATCCTGTATCCTAAGTCTCTGATAACAGCATGAGTCAAACTCAAGTTTTTGGCTGTATTTTTCTGCCAGTAAACTGTTCTCATCATTACCCTTGTTTGAAATAAAGCTTCCTCTTCAGCAAAAAAAAATACACTTCCCTTCCTACTTTATAAGCTTTCTTATATATTTTTCTTTGTAAAGAAAACTACTGAGGGTGAGGAAAATGTCTAAAACACAAGATGCTGATATCTTTCCTCATAGATCAACCTATTTGGAACGAATCTTGTTATTCCTCCCTGTATCTTTTCTAATGTGCAAATCCCCTTCTTTGTGTTGTGAAGTAGTGGTTGACAAGATAGTATGACCAACACAATTTAAACTTACTTGGACTATCTTTGCAAACTTGTCCTCACTTTGAAGTGAAAATGGATTAAGGCACCTGAAACTCATTGTTAATCTTTGCAGTTGACATATGGAGTCAACTTCATCTCCAGATTCAGGAGAAGTTAGTGTTCTGATGGCCTGGGCCAGTCTCAGCTCAGTTTATATATTTTTTGCTAATTCATTCACAGGATGCGCACTGCATCTTGCGAATGGCACATACTGCTGCTACTGTATTTCAGTAGTGGAGGAAGTGAATGCTGGAAGTGTTAGGTGGGATGCCAATCAAGTAGGCTTAATCATGTTGAGCTCGAGTATTGTTGATGTTACATTCATCCAGGCAAGTGATCTGTATTCCATCATACTCTTAACTTGTACCTTGTAGATAGTGAACAGGCTTTGAGGAGTCAGCAAATTACTCTTTGCAGAACTCCCAACCACTCTTCTGCACTAGTGTTTATATGGCTAGTCAAATTCAGTTTCTGGTCAATGGCAGCTCCCAGCAAGTTGGGGGCACAGCAATGGTAATACCATTTACTATCTGCTAGCTTGCTATTACAAAATGACCTGTAGTCAAAAATTTTATAAATGTCCAAAAGGGTTTTGATGGGAAGTACTGAAATATTGAACCATATGAGCACAAAAGAACTGGTGAGAAGGTGGGATCTCTCACTATCACTGAATTTTAATAGTTTTATATGGTTATGTTTGTGCATTGTTTCATGTCAATAAATGTCTTGTTTCCCTCTCCCAATAAAAAGCTCAAACAGCTTCATCTGATTTTATACTGTAATTGTAATCAGTTAGAAATAATGATTAACATAATATATTTTTAAGCCAGAATAAAAATAATTTAAGGAATAAAAGAATAGAATGTTTAAAATATCTTTAAATGCATCTACTGCAGTCAATAAAATTGAAGTAAATTGGGCTTCTCAATCTCCTTTGGGTGTATTCTTCAGATTTTATATGCACACGAAATTACCAGGAGATTCAGTGATCTATTGTCTATGGATTATAAACACTTTAGTGTTTCAGTACAGTGTAACATAGGCTTGGAGACAGAAATTATTAATGATCCATCCTTACCTGAAATATGCTCGCTCCATAAGGTGTTCTCCAGGCGTTCAGTAGATTATCCTTGCCAGTGCTTACAAACCACTTACCTAGAAGTCAGTTTCAAACAAAAAGAAATCACAATTTTGAGAAATTATTTTTGGGTTTATAATCACCAAACTTACTTATAAAAAAGTCATTATTTTGCCAAACACCATTTTCTGTGAGAACTTGCATTCTGGATTGAAAATTGCTTATAATGTACTCAAATGAATTTTCTAAGGTATTATAAGAGCATAAGAAATATGATCAGGAATAAAACATTCATCCCCTCAAGCCTGCTCCACCATTCTCTAAGATTATTGCTGATCTGTCCCATGCCCTTTTAGTGCCAGCTGATCAGAGCCCTCAACTCCTTGATATTTCAATAATCTGTCTAACTTTGATTTAAATACTTTCAGGGATATAGCCTCTACAACTTTGACGTACAGGATTCCAGGCATTCACGCTGGGAGAAGAAATTCCTTTGCATCTCAGCGTTAAATTAATGTCCTCTTATTCTGTAATTGTATCCCCTAGTTTGAAATTCCTCCACTAGTGGAAACATCTTCTCAATATCTACCCTGTCATGCCCCCTCTGAATCTTCTATGTTTCAGAATCTTATGTTTCAACAAGCTCACCCCTCATTCTTCTAAACTCTAATGAATTCAGGCCTAACCCGTTTAGTCATTCTTGATAAGTCAACCCCTTCATCCCAGGTATCAGCTATATGAACATCTTTTGACCGGTCTCCAATACTAGCATATCCTTTCTGAAATATGGGTCCAAAATTGTACAGCGTTCCAGGTGCTCACCAACACCATGTATAGTTGTAAAAAGACTTCTCTATTTCAAACTCTGAACCCCTAGCAATCAATGCCATGATTCCATTTGCCTTCTTAAATACTTGTCGCATTTGTGTGCTAACATTTTGTTTCATGCACAAGAACAGCTAGAACCCACTGTGCTGCACTCTTCTACAGCCTCTCTCCATTAAAATAATTGTCAGCCTTTTGATTCTTTCTACAAAAGTGCATAACCTCACCTTTTCTAAATTAAACTCCACCTGTCAATTAATCCGTGTCCCTTTGTTGATTCCTATGTCCTCATCATAACATGCCCTCCCATCTATTTTTAAATCAACAACAAAGTTCGATAACAATACACTCTGCCTGCTCCTCCAAGTCATGAATATAGATAGTAAATAATTGAGGCACTCGGTCTCATCCTTGTGGCACTCCACTATTTACATATTTTCAACCTGAAAGAGATCCAACGTACTGGAATCTAGTGTTTTGGAATATTTCAACCAATGCGTCCACTATTTCTGTTGCACTATACTACTTATAATTTCTGCCTCTTCCTATCACATAATGTTGACTTGTTTATAGCACTGTAATGGAACCATGGCAATGCATTTACAATTGAATCATTCACACTTAAATTTTACACCTTTGGTAAATTTTCTCCCATTAACCTTGAATTATTCAGAAGGTTGATCCTTTTTGTTGATACATCAAAACTGCTTCCAGAGATAATCAAAACGGCATTTATTATCATTGGCTAGATTCACTTTAAACTGAGCAGTAATCAAACATAAGAAAAACAGAAAACACCCAAAAAAACTAAAAGGAAGCATTAAGAGTTACCAGAGTGTTCCTGTGCCATTAAGAACTTACATAAGGTTGCAAGATAATGTAGATGGGGAATTATTTGTATAATCATTATGCCACCAGCCTGCTGAAAAGGCTCGCTTTTCACGTGCAAACACATCTAATTTCACAGCTGAAATGTTTATGGTTGAGATAAGTCCTTAGTTCTGAACAGGAAAAAAAAAAGTTCTTCCAAGTAGGCAAGATGAAACCCTTAGGAAACCAGCAGAAAACTTCGTTCAATGTTCAATGAGCAAATTGAGCAAAGGGGATATTATTGGAGTCTAATTGCTACTTTCAATGTGGGCCTAAGGGTGAAGGGGGTGTGACTTTGCCATCAAGTCCCTTTGAAGGAAGAGGATTCAGGGTCAGTTTAGTCCCATAAACATTTTTTTTAAAACTCAGCTTTTTTTCCCCTTTAAGAACAGTTGAATATGCATCATCGATACACATAATAATAAATACTATCATAAAGAAAAAAATACCACAATGAGCAAACTTAAGGGACAGCACACAGCTTTCATGGAGATGCAATTGGTATTTATCTGGCTTTGTCACATGCAGAACCTCTACATTGCTGTTTTCCATTCCAACTGCAAGCCACTCTCCAGTGGGGCAATATCCCAATGAAAAGATCTAGGATGAAACAAAAATCATAATTAACCTTTAGAATCGCTTCTCTACAAGACAGTTCATTTAGTAAGTAGTTTCAGAGATAGTAGGAACTGCAGATGCTGGAGAATCTGAGATAACAAGGTGTACAGCTGGATGAACACAGCAGGCCAAGTAGCATCAGAGCAGCAGGAAAGCTGATGTTTCAGGCCTGGACCCTTCTTCAGAAAAATTTTTCTGAAGGGTCTAGGCCCGAAACGTCAGCCTTCCTGCTCCTCTGATGCTGCTTGGCCTGCTATGTTCATCCAGCTCTACAGCTTGTTATCTCATTTAGTAAGGAATAGAGCATTAAAAAAATCTTGATTGTCCTAAAGCAATACATGGTCAATTTTGCAAAGAAAATATTCCGATGCAATATCCTGTCATTGGAGTTATTAGTCCTCTAACGTAATGACGCTGTAAGGATTACCTTTTCCTATCAGTAAAGCATTTAGGATACTGTAAATGGAAATTTCTGAAGGCATGCATTTTCAGATATCATTGAAATGAATGCATAAATTTCAGAATGTTATCCATAAACACAAAAATAGGTGTTTGAAACAAAGTCTTCCAGGGGCAGCCTTCCATCTCAAAAATAAGATTATTGCCATAACAGTCAGTTTTGTGTTAAGCACTGCCTGGTGTGGTTCAGGAGACCTATTCTAGTATGGTAGTATCTACTGCTTTTGCTGCACAGGAACAGAATGGGTTGAGAAGGTGCATCATTCACTGGCCTCTATTATCTCTGGGCTCTTAGCTAGTTTAGCTTTACATTTCTCCTCACCTCTTCCAATGCCTTTCTAAACAGTCAATTTCCAGAGGTCACAGTAGTTAGTGATATATCTCAGTTGTTAGTTTCAATAACTGCAGTCTTCAAATCTTCAACATACGGAAATGTTTTGATTATACTGCCATCTGATAAATTTGGCTAAGCCAGCAGAGGGGTCATTGGCTTAGCAAAGAGAGTATGCTGATAGAATGAGCATGCTCCAGGATCTCTGAGTTGGTACCATTGTCATGCCAAGAGGGTGTGTTTGAAGCAGCTAAGGGGTAAACTGTCTAACCTTTTATTTTGCCTAGCATAAGTTGTTCAGATAACAGATTTCAGTGGGGATGCAGCCTTGGTAGACTTGTTGTTTGGTATTTTGTCAGGTTGCTAGTGTTCCACAGCCTCTTATTCAGTTTGTTCATAATAGCTGAAGCTTTTCTGATGCATGTGTAGATCGCATGTGACAGATTGTGAAATTTAAACTTGTAAAGCTATCAAAAATTTCAAGTAGACCATTGTCAATGCTGATGGATGGTGCTATGGCAAAATCCTGGTCAATTTCCACAATATTATAATGCAATTGCTTATGCAAACAGTAACTCTAATACCTTTATATCAAAAACAAAACAAAATGCAGAGCACATATTTAAATATTACCCAATAATTGTAAAGCATATTTGGGAACCTGTACTGGCATAAAGCTGCAGCTGTCTGTTCATTTGACATTCAAAAATAACTTCAAATTTGCTATTTTCTTGGCTTTGTCATCTTACAAACACTTTTATCCCACAAATTTTCCCATTCTCTCTCACACTCACCTGAGACGTGAAGTCATGCTGCTGCAGTTGCCTTCCTTCTCTGAGATCCCAGGATCTTACAGTGTTATCTAAACCTCCCGTCCAAAGTTTAGTACCATCATTTGAAATGTCAATGCAGCTGGCTCCATCTGTGTGACCCTGGAACTGCCTATTAACATCAAGCAAGCAATAGGTTTGGGCTCATTTCTTTATGGGATCACACTGTTCTTTATATCAACAATTATGCTCATGGTCCTCCTGCACCATCTATTTGTTAATTTCACTTTTTAGAAGAAATATTCAACCGTTAAAAGATTGACTTCAAAAGTTTTGAGACTGCCCAAGAATGCCACACTGAAATGCTAGGTTGAATTTTCGTCACCGAGGTGGGAAATTGGGTTGGATTGGTTTTTAGTTGTGAAAGAAAAGAAAAACTGATTAACATTCAGATTTTTAGCTGGGTAAGTATTTAATTGGTATAGAGATGGATTCCCTGCCCTCTTAAAACAAATGTTGGGACAATGAAAGCGGGTTCAATGAAATGTTGGCCTCATGATATTATCATCAGACTACGGGACTAGGGAGCTAGGTAATATCCTGGGGACCCAGGCTCAAATCCCATCATGGCAAATGGTGAAATTGGGATTCAATAAAAATCTGGAATTAAGAACCTAATGACAACCATGAATCCATTTGTTGATTGTTGGAAAAGTCCATCTAGTTCACTAATGTCCTTTGAGAAGAAAACTGCCTTCCTTACATATGGCTTACATATGACTCCAGATCACAGTGCCATAGTTGACGCTTAAATTGCCCTCTGGGCAATAAATGCTGTCCTAGCTAGTAACACCCACATCCCGTGAATGAATAAAAAAAAAATCATGCATCAGGAACACCTCTGTATGCTTCTGCCTCCTCTCTGACCTCCTGTTCCACCACCATTAATCTCTCATCCTCCAAGGCCTCATTGTCGTCAAGGTCTGTACTTCTTTAGAGAACCACCTTATGAACAGTGTACCACAGCTCAGCAATAATAAACGCTTTTGCAGGATGGAATTGGAGGGCATGAGGCAAAGCTGGATCAGGAGGCACCAAATCTCATCATTAGTAGCCAATTAGCAGTACAGTGGCTGTCAGACTGAACAGGCGGCACTGTTTGTACTGCCTTTGTGCTGCTGCTTTGGGGCCCACTAGTATCCTTTCAAGGGATACACCCTGCAATGGAGGATTCATCGATGTCAATTGGAAGTAGTCAAGTTCTGGGGCATCCTGGACTGGCAGATGATAAAGGATTCGTGGCAGCTTTCAGGAATGCACATACAGGACTGGATTTTATGTTCGTCAGCTGGTGGGTTTGAAGGCAGAAGGGGCATTTAAGGGGTGGGGTAAATGCTGGGAGAGGGGTCATTAGGGGAAGCATTGGGTGACTTGTGCTTATTGAGACTTTTACGCCTTGTTTCACCCTTACTCCTACCCTCAGCAAAGTCATCCCTTCTCCAGACCTCCTTACTTCCTTTCGCTAAGATGCTAGACTCCTTGGTTTGGTGGGACTGCCCGTTCCCAGAGGTAACAAAGTAGTTCACTTGTACAGTGATTTTGATGGCTACTGAAAAGGGCATAGTAACAAGTGCTGCAAGGTCTTTAGCAACAAGGGCACAGATCCCAGGGTCTACCTACCTGGACAGTCACAGTCTTTTACAGCACTTAATATCCTCCAGGTGCCACTGCCTTTGGTGGTGTGTCCTGTGTTCAGGACTTGGTATTTGTGGCTGTCCTACCCCTCTTTCCTCTCTTATATCCTGTTGATGCTTGCAGCTCTTGTTCCCATCTGCAGGGTGCTGTTCTTCGGTCCCTAGGCCCAAAACTTGACAGTTGTGTCCCTATTGTCCATTGAAGCTTTCTACCTGGGCATTTGTTACCTCTGCGCACAGCAAGTCCCACCAAGCCAAACCAAGCGTCTTAGCAAAAGGAAGTAAGGAAGTCTGGCCCTACGTAACTTGGCAGTCTTACCCATTATTCTTTGTCCCCTTAACATTTTGGGGCAAGTGGGGAGTTGTCCCTATCTGAGTGTCCACTCTCCTTGCTACTGCCCAGCACCAAGGGCACATATTACCAAGCGCTCTTTGACTTGCTGACCTTGAGTGATTCTCTGGGGCAGCCATAACCAGCTGCCCACTATGCTACCTGTCTCCCCTCTGACAATCTATTTCTGGAGACAGATCCAAGCATCTGGCACTCCAGAAATTGGAATAGTTATTCATAATAGGCATTTAATGAGCTTTAAAATAGCTTCAGTTGAACTTAGTTGGGAGGAGAATTGGCATCCTGTCACACCCCATGCCCAGCTGGTAGATTGTCGTCATATCGGTAACAGCACAATGAAACAGTTACACAGCCTAGTACTGTTATTTGTAAGCCTCCTAATATGCAACTCCATTCCCACCTTGGAGGGACCTTGAAAATTCAGGCCACTGACATTCAGTTGAATACTGAAAATACATCAATGTCTTATTTCCTAATTTAAAAATAAATCAAATTACATTATTTTCCATATAAAGGAAGAAACTTTATTTACAAGTAATCAAGCACATTCTCGTGACATCCACAAGTGGCTGTAAACAAGTGAATTGATTTAAGTTTAGTTACTATTGTAACATGGGGAGACTGAAGGGAACAGGTGATGGCCTGGCAATCGTGTCACTGGACTAGTAACCCAGATAGTCAGGTAATGTTCTGGGGAACCCAAATTCAAATCCACCACAGCATTTGAATTCACCTAAAAATTTGGAATTAAAACTCTAATGATGATGACCATGAAACCATTGTTGATTGTGGTAAAAATCTATCACGTTCACTGATGTCCTTTAGGGCTATCCTGATGTCACATGAGCAACGTAGTTGACACTGAACCATTCTCTGAAATGGCCTAGCAAGCCATTCAGTTGTATTAATCACTAGAAAAGAAAAGGAGGAATGAAACCTGGCATCAACTAAGGAGCCAGAAATGAAAACGACAAACTCAGCCCTGCTGACCCTGCAAAATTCCTTTTACTAATGTGCGGGACTAGCGCAAAATTAGGAGAACTGTTTCATAGACAAGTAAAGCAACAGCCTGACCTGACATACTCACAGAATTGTACCTCACAGACAATGTCCCAGTCACTATCACTACCCACCCTGGGTATATCCTGTTCCAACAGCAGATCCAATACAAGTGGCGAGGCAGTGGTATAAATTGGGAAGGGAGCAGCTCTTGAGTCTCAACATTGAAAATGGACTCCATTAAGTCTCATGGCATCAAGTGATGCATGCGCAGGGAAACCTCCTGCTGATTACTACATACCAATCTCTTCCCCTCAGCTGAGAATCAATACTCCTCCATGTTGAATAAAACTTGGGAGGAAGCACTGAGGATGGCAAGGGAGTAGAATGCCTTCAGAGTGGGGGATTTCAATGTCCACCATCAAGAACATCTCAGCAGTACCACTACGTACTGAGCTGGTCAGGTCCTAAAAGCTTGAACTGCTATACTGGGTCTGTGGCAGGTGGTGAGGGAATCAACAAGAAGGGGAAAACAGACTTAACTTCATCTTCACAAATCCACTTGCTGCAGATGTGTATGTCCGTGACTGTGTTGGTAAGATTAACCACTGCACAGTCCTTGTGGAGAGAAAGTCCTGTCTTCACACTGAAAATACCATCTGTCATGTTGTGTGGCACCATAACCATGCTAAATTGGACTGACTTCTAATAGATTAAACAACTGTACTCCAGCACAATCTATAGCCCCATGCGTGACATATCTTACACTCTACCATTGCCGTGAAACCAAGGGATCAAGCCTGGTTCAATGACAGTGCAGGAGGGCACACCAGGAACAGTGACAGAAATTTCTAAAAGTGAGGTGTCAACCTGATGAAACAACAAAATAAAACTACTTACGCGTCAACAGCACAAACAGCAAATGATAAACAGAGTTAAGCCATTCCACATCCAACAAATAAATCTAAGCTCTGCAGTCCTGCCACATTTAGTTGTGAATGGTAGTGGACAATTAAATTACCCGCTGGAAGAGGAATCTCCACAAACATCCTTGTCCTCAACAATGGAAATCACTTTGCTCCTGACCTCATTACAGCCTTGGTTAGAATACCAAGGTCGCATTTGACTAAGTGAGGCATGATGGAATCTTAGCAACACTGCAATCAATGGGAATATTTTCCACTGGTTGGAGTCATACCTGGCACAAAGAAAGATGGTCATGGTTGTTGGAGGTCAGTCATCTCAGTTCCGGGACATGTTTGCAGAGGTTCCTCAGGATAGTGTTCTAGGCCCAATCATCTCAGCTGCTTCATCAAAGACCTTCCCTCCATCATAAGGTTAGAAATGGGTTGTTTGCTGATGACTACATAATGTTAAGCACCACTCAACTCCTCTTACCTTAACTCAGTCTATCAGTGTCAATATCCTGGGGGTTACCATGGATCAGAAACTGAATGAGATTAGCTATGTAACTACTATGGCTACAAGATCAGGTCAGAGGCCACAATTCTTGCAGTGAGTAACTCCCCTCCAGACTCACCAAAGCTGTCCATAATCTACAAATTATACCAAGAGTCTGGTGGAATACTCTTCGCTTGCCTAGATGAGGATAGCTCCAACAACATACTTAATACCATCCAGCATAAAACAGATCACTTGATTGCCACCAAATCCATAAATGTCCACTCCTTCCAACACCAATGCTCAGTAACAGCAGTATGTACCATCTACAGAATGCACTGCAGGAATTCACCAAATATTCTTATACAGCACCTTCTAATGCCACAACTAAACCATACAGAAGGATAAGTGCAGCAGATATATGGGAATATCACCACCTGCAACTTCTCCTCCAAACCATACAACATCCTGACTTGGAAAGATATCACTGTTCCTTCAACGTCGCCAGATAAAAATCCTGGAATTCCCTCCCTAACAGCATTATGGGTCTATTTACAGCACATGGACTGCAATGGTTCAAGATAGCACTTCACTTCTCAAGGGCAACTAGAGATGATCAACAAATGCTGGCTAGACAGTGACATCGACATCCCATGAATGAATAAAAGAAACCATTTATACAAGGTCCCAAAAAAGGCAAAAGGATTTCATGGATCAGATAATTTGATTTACTTGTGTTGGGTGAAGGAGAAAGGTTAGGCAGGACATTGGAAAACTCCTTTTCTATTTCAAAAATCATGTAACGGAATCCTTCTGGCTCATCTGAGAAGTTGATGTTTTGGTAAACAGCATGTCCAACATTGGAGAACTTAAATGCTGGCCTAAACTATATAATTTGTGGTGAAGCTTGAATCCATAACCTACATACTTAAGGTTTCTACTGCTGCCAGTTGAGGCATGCTGACACTCAATTTAGTTTAAAGCAGGTTAAAAGCGCATTGTGAATTTGGAGTGTTTTCTTTAGCTAGCTAGGCTAATTGTTTATTGTTAATTGTATTTATGGTTAACGTGCAATAAATAATGCCTTGTTATTTGAGACAAGAGTCTCTTCTTGTTAAGACCCTATCATGCAATACCACTGATAATTAGATAGTTCTGAGGAAGGGTCACCGGACCCAAAACGTTAACTCTGTTTTCTCCTTCACAGATGCTGCCGGACCTGCTGAGCTTTTCCAGCAACTTTGTTTTTGTTACCACTGATAATTAGACAGACTCAGAGAGAGCATCGGAAGGAAGAAAGTGTACCTGGAAATGGCATTTGAATTTAATTTTGATAAGCTTCTGTTACCCTTCTGTAAATTTCTGATGACTGTTTGATATTATTATTGTTACAGTGCCCCACCAGGCACAATCAAAGCAGCAATGTGTAAACTTATTAATATTTAAAAGCATAGGAAGGAGGAATTCCAGACTTCTGCTACTTTTTTGTGGCCTTGAGAAGTCTGTGGGCCATGGTTATATAGACTTTCGACCTGGTTTTGTTTTTTAAACAAGGCTAATGCTAAATTTTTGGTTGCGCTTCAGTCGCATGTTTCGTATCTTTGGGTGCCATAGGAGCTGCCTGTCCTAATTATGTTTGATTTGTTTATTGTAAAATATTTGAAAGGAGGAATGGTGACATCCAACTAGCCCAACAATAACAAGCCACTAATGGTTGGTGACCAGGTGATACAACAGAAGATACATTACAAAGGAGCAGCATTCAAGTTTTCTGGAAGGTAATCAATTCTTACCTGACTAATGTCTGATTGTGCAGGTCCCATACAGCAATATTACCGTCACTACAGCAGGAGAAACAGACTTTGGAGTCAGGACTGATAGCCAGAGCATAGCAGGCGGGAGCAGAGGATGTCAACTCTGCCTTTATACGAGGAGTTGGAGCTGCCAGGTCCCAGATAGATAACGTACTGGCTTCCCCACCAACAATCAGGGTACGGCCATCAGGTAATAACTTGCATGATCGAATGTAGTTGTCCCTGTTCTGTTGAAATAGAAACCATTCAGCAAATGCTTACATGGGAAAGCTCAAAAACAAAATGGTCTTCAAAATAAGTAAATTATTTAATATTTTTGAACGGTTTTACTTAAGATCAATGCAACAGTGACAGATTTGAACCTCACCCCGCTGTCATAGCCCAGCAGCTCCATCACTATGACATTAATATAACTACCTTAGTGAAACCTGCTCCGTGCCATAAGTTTAGCTCAAAGAATCAGGTGGCAGTTACACATTACTGTAAATGTAAATATAAATGTGAGCAAGAACACCAAATCAACGGGTTTGATTTCACCATAAAAAAACCAAGCTAGTTGACCATCTCATTGAGTTCTAATGTATGATACAAGAATGCCTTGTGACCCTTCAGCTCACTCTAACCCAGAAGCAGTACTCCATAGTACGTAGGTCCCACTCCTAGGAGGTAATGAATGAGCCCAAAGACAAAAGCCAATAAATAATCAGCAACTAAAACCCAAGACGAGAATATATAATTAATCTTTGTGCAGCAATTTGAAGAAGTGTAACAATTGTACAAATCGAACAACAAAATCCCAAGATTAAATTTAGTCTTCAATTTGCCCCCAATTATTTATTTAATATTAAATTATGTGGTTTAATACTTTGTGGCTGATGAACACCAAACTGTGAGGGTTTTTTGTGGCATAGTGGTAGTGTCCCTATCACTGAGCCAGAAGGTCTGGGTATGAGTCCCACCCAAGATTTGTCATAACATGTACGAACAGATTGATTAAATGTAATCACACCAAATTGTCAGATTCAGGGACTAACACTGTGGCTGATGTTCTTTCACCTCTTAATGGTGTCCCTATTGGTATTTTTGGTACTGAAGCTATGCGCTAAATTATACAAGGTGTTAGATTTCCTAACAGTGCCCCCCACACACCCCCAGGCTAAGAGGCTAGAGAGGTGGCCGAGCACAGCAAAAGGAACTCTTTAATGGCCAGCTAACCATTAACGGGAAGAGGCAGAAATTCAGGAACAGAAAGTCAGCAGGCGCTGATCAGAAGCCAGCAAAAAACTCTCCAGGCATTCAAATAAAGGAATGTGGTACAAAACCAAGATTTAGAGGAGGATCTGGATTCCTGCCAAGTGGCAAGCTGTCAAGCTGTGGTGAAGGTGGTGAGAATGCCAGGGAGAGGTCTGGGGTTCAAGAAGCCACGACAAGAGTGGACTCTGATGCCAGGGGAGGGGCAAATCAAGACAGTTAAGGAGGGACCACTCCTGCCCATTAGCAGTCCATGTAAGAAAACCTGCCCCACTTCGTGGGTCAGCAGCATCAGAGGAGCAGGAAAGCTGAAGTTTCGGGTTGGGACCCTTTTTCAGGCCTTGTTATCTCAGACTCCAGCATCAGCAGTTCCTACTATCTCTGCCCCACTTTGTGATTGGTGTGGGCCTTTCCCATTGGCAGTTAAATCCTGGCTGCTGAAGGATGAGACCCTTAGCAGGATATTGGGACATCAATTGTCCCACTGGTGGACATGCTAGCAATATCTCCTCCAGTGATGTGACTGTGGTAGAGGCACAGGCAAGCACACATTAGATCTGACGAGCAATCTCTGCCTTCAAACCCATTGGTGGAGGAGCATAAAATTTAACACTGTATCAATGACGTTCTTATACAAAGCTCAATTATAATGGCAGTGGCTTCACCAAACAACAATTAGCAATTACAGAAAATGTGGGACCACTTGAAGGCGAACATTACTGCCATCTTGGACTTGAAATTAAGGGAATGCAAACAGTTCCAAACAAGTAAATTTCCTGAGATTTTTGTAAAGGCCATTAAAGCACAATTGTAATAGTACTTGAGGATGATCTGTAAGAGCACCACTATTGAACCGTGTTAAAACAAACAATGGCTCTAATAGTGGAACATTATAATGCTCATAAAATATTGTTTTCATTTCATTTGAGGGATGTGGGCATCACTAGCTGGGCCAGCAGTTATTGCCCATATTTGGTTGCCCTTGAGATGGTGATAGTGACGGTGATGGTGAGCTGCCTTCTTGATTTGCTGCAGTCCTGGGGTGTAAGTGGGGCAAGGTGGGGGTTGAGTGGTGGGGGGTGGGGGCGGGGATAGTTCCCGGATCATGACCCAGATACGGGGAAGGCATCGTGATAAAGTTCCCGGGTAGGGTGAAGTATGGCTTAGAGGAGAGCTTGCAGGTAGCGATGTTCCCATTCATCTTTTGCCCTTGTCCTTCTGGTTGATAGGAGTTGGTTGATAGGAGTTGGGAGTTTGTAAAGATGCTGTTGAAAGAGGTTTGAGAGTTGTTATGTTTTATCTTGTAGATGGTGCATACAGCTGACAGTGTATGTTGGTAGTCAAGGAAATGTATGTTGAAAGTGTTAGGTGGTATACCAATCAAGTGGGCTGCTTTGTCCTCAATAATTTTAGGATTCTTGAGTGTTATTGGAACAGCACCCATTTAGCAAGTGGAGTCAATCTTATCGCACTCCTGATTCGTGTCTAGCCTCTGGCCTGCTCTGAAGAAGTCATATCCCACTCGAAACATTAACTGTATCTATCGCCAGAGATGCTGCCAGACCCGCTGAGTTTGTCCTGCATTCTGCCTTTATTTCCAACCTGCTCTTACTGGTTCAATTCAGTTTCTGGTCAATAGTAAGGCCTAGGATGGTTATGATGGCAGATTCAATGATGGCAACACATGGCATGTCAAGGCAAAGTGCTTAGGTTCTACTGTTGGAGAATGGATTTTGCCTAGCACTTGTGTGGCTCAAATGTTACTTGGCAACTTTGGCTGAAGATTGTTGCAAATACTTCAGTTTTACGTTTTGCATGGATGCCTGGAGCCTCCTCCTCCACTACACTGTTTACTTGTCTACCATTCATGTCTAGATATGGCAGAACTGCAGAGCTTAGATGTGATCTGTTTGTTGTGGGATTGCTTAGCTTTGTCTATTTGAAGCTGCTCATGCTGTTTGGCATGTAAGTATGTTGAGTTGTATCTTCACACATCTTATTACCACCTATGCCTGGTGCTGCTCCTAACATGACCACTTGACTCTTCACTGAACCAAGGTTGACCCTTTAGTTTATATTAATGGTAGAATGGCAGATATGCCAAGCCATAAGGCTCCAGATTGTGGTTAAATACAATTTTGTTGCTGCTAATGACCCATTGCACCACCATATTCAATAACCTATTTCATTCAGCATGGTAGTTATGCCATACAACACAATGGAGGGTATTTCATGAGAATGGGTATGTCACGCTGTTGCTTGATTTACTGCAAGACAACCCCTCAGATGCTAGTAAGGAGGATTTTGCAGAATCAACTGCATGTGCCAATATGGATTATGGTACCCCAGTCAATGCCAAGTGACCCATCCAGTTTCATTCCTTACATCAGATTTTGTAGGTGTTAAATATAACTGAGTGGCTTTTAAGACTATTTCAAAGGGCATTTAAGAGTCAACCACCTGGATGGGGTCAAATGTAGGCCCGACCAGGTGAGGGTAGCAGATTTTCCTTTACCAGTAGATAGGAGTGAAATAGATGGGTTTTTATGACAATCACCAATGATTACACATCCCAGAACACTGATGCAGAGGATTAACCAGAATTTTCCAAAAATCATCTCAAACAGGAATTGTACAAAATGGATTGCTGGAAGTGGAGAAGACTGTCTATACTTTTGATTGTTAAATATGCTTTGACACACAGAAAATAGGTAAGGTTTCATATGGTCAACCGAACATAGTCATAAATATTGAGAGTATTTTACAACTGATGACTGTAATTGAAACAAGTAACAAGTATTGAAATTAAAATATTATAATAAAACAGTGCAAGTTGTTTAAATTGCAATGTCAACATAATGTATCGTGCAGCATTGTAAAAGAGGTCGAAGGATACAAAACGCGTAGTCCACCTCTCAGCAATTTGTTTTGACTGTCAAATTAGACCAGGTACATGGCAAAGTTGAACTTTGAAACATGAATGCTCAGAGCAACTGAATCCAAAAGGTATAAATTTGAACACAAACCAGCTAAGTTTCTGATTAGCCAGATAACCAGGTAGTGAGCTCTAGGAAGGCACTAACAGCTTGTTTGGGGGCAGGCCAACGACCCTAACAGAAGCCGGAAAAATTAGGCCAGCACAGCATAATTGAATAATGGAATAAAACTAACTTTTGCTTATGTAGCACCTCTTTACAAGTTCCCAAAATGTTTCATGGTTCATTGCATATCTCAGAATATAATTATCATTGTAATATGGAAAAATACAATAGCCAATTTGACCCTAACAACATTGCAAAACATCAGTTCGATAAATGATCAGTTTTTGCTCGTTGTTGCTTTGGCTAAGGTGGAAATAATGTGATGGGCCCTGGGGAATTGTCCTATTTCTCTTAAAAAAAAGACATGGGGTGGATTGTGGGGGGAACAGGGTAGTGCTGGCAGTACCATAATTTAATGCTTCATCTAAGAAAGCCTTAATGCAAGTTCTGCAGAGCTTCCACAACCATGCACCGAACCTGATACCTTCTGATTCAAGATTCAACATTATACAACTAAACAAATGGTTTAGGAGGTTAAAAAAAATGCAATATTGCCAAGTTGACCTTCACTTTACTCAGAGAACTTTATTTGGCATAATAATGTACATAAATTGGTAGAAGGTGTTATTTATGTCGGTCAGTCGTTGGTCTGCCAAGGAATCAGCGTTGAAAAGTATCCCACTTTAATTTAATTTATAGCAGCTGTCTTTAAGATGCAGGGTCTGGTTTTCTGGAAGGAGAGCTCTTAGCCAACAAGGCAGCCTCAAGAAATTTAGGAAAATGAAATGAGAGTAGTTATGATGGCACTAAATTGCATGCTAATAGGGATTATTCATGTAAAACCAGTTGTTCCCTCAAGGGTGGAGGGTTATTCCATTGAGGGTTCATTAATGTCTACAGCAGATGTCATGCTCTGGACAAGTGATTTCTTGCAGCAAGCAATTGATAACTAAATACAAGCATTTTCATTGCCTCCGGGGCTGTTTATGTAAATTATAGTACTGAGGTTACAATCATGTCTCATCTCTCAAAATTCTTTGCGGCGTTTTGTCAGGAGATTTTTTGATGCTGCTGATGACCACACCTAAGGGTTTACAAAGTGATGATCAACTTTATTTGTGGTAGCAATTCTATGTTACCAGCAGTGAATGAGAGTCACAGGTAGATTTTTGCAGACATGCTTGACCTCACTGTCAAAATGCACATTAAAACAAAGTTTGTCTTTACAAGTTCAAAGTTTGAAATCGATATCATAAAAATGTTCATCTGATGAAGGAGCAGTGCTTGTGATTTTAAATAATTCTGTTGGACTATAACCTAGTGTCATGTGATTTCTGACTTTGTCCACCCCAGTCCAACACCGGCATCTCCATATCATAAAAAGGTTAGTTTTCATTACTGTTGACATTAATAAGAAATCTATATACCTGTGTTGGATGTATCTTTTCCCATCCCAATTTCTCTCATGATCTTAACAATTAAACACAAGCAATTCAGCACAGATAATTTGAATAGTACTTGCATGTTATTATTACATGCAATAGTCAGGGACTTTGAACATCATTTCAACATTTTCACTTTGTAGAACTAACTCTCCTCTCTTGAATGACATACATATTTTCTATGCCAGTGAAGCACATATTCCTTAATTCCTCTACTACCCAGATATCTTATTCTCCTGCCATTCTCTTACCAGGCAGTCCAGTTGAGAGACTGGGCTCTTGTTTCCAGGGTGACTAATGTCCCAGACCTTCACACATCCTTTCCCGCCAGTGTACACATGTCTCGTGGGATTGCTGATGGTCACTGCGCACACAACCTCACCATGGCTCAGAGAGTTCATTTGTCGAGCATGTCTTGGAATTCCAGGTCCAATTAGGGCATCAGGAGGAAAAGGCACAGGTTGCATTTGTCCATCAGCACTTACATGGAACGAATAAGCACTATTGACAAAGAAGAAAAGTGATGATTAGGAAATTACTACTTTATTCAGTGCATTATTTTCTGTTATTACTACAAAGATTTTCCAATAAAGTCAACATTCTGTAATAAACTAGCATGCCCTTCAATCAAATTTTAATTCTAACATAATCTGATCAAATGTTAAACTTAGAATTGAATTTTTTATTGTACTGTGAATTTTCTAATATGTACAGAAACCATTCCTTTCTTTAAGAATTTACAAGTCAAGCTTTGAAAATTCATTTGTAGGATTCATCAGCCTCGCAATGTGCAACTTATTCCCAAGGAAACACAATCCACTTACTTAAGAGATAAGGTAAGGTCAGGAAAGCTAAGGGTGAAGGGCCATTGTGTTAATACAATCTTGCTGGAGTTTAACTAGATAATAGCAATTAGTTAGTGGATTCTATTGGAGCACTGTCTTCCAGAGGTTTCTGATGCTGCATACAAAAGAATACCAGCACCACATCGATAGGTTTGCCCCTCCACGATACATTGGTGAACCAGGCTTGGCAAATGACTCCAATAGTATCCTTCAATACTATATGCCTGGCTAGTACAGATACAGAAGATTCTTTTTAGAACCACCTCAACTCCACTAATTCCTTCTTGCACCCATCCCTCAGGAAGTTACTGTTTGGTCATTTGACAAATGACAAGCATTAGGTGGACACCAATTATATCAGTTACATAATAGGCATTTGTGTTTAATGTGGTGGAAAGACCAATACAGAAAAGTTAGCATCATGCCAGCTAGCAAGCTAGTGAATGGTCCATGTGCTCTTGGTAACTGTACTTACTGTGCAAACACATTTCTACCTCAATGTGCACAACATCTAAGAATGTCAGGAGTATTTAAAACAATTAAAGTGGCAACTTCAAATAGACTAGATGCTTTAATAACTGTCATTGAACGGAATCTAAGCAAAGATTGCTCTGTGTTCTAACTTTAGACGATGCTGGCAATACTTTCAGTGTCTCCCCCCAACTTGGAAAGTAGCAACACCAAATCTACCCAAGCAACGGTTTCACTTCAAAGGTATTGCCTCAGCCAGGGCAGTGAAATGGCATTAGCATAGCTTGTTTGTTTGAATTTCATTATGTATAACACCTTAACATACCAATATAACCACTGAGATGCAAAATTTTGGGGGAAAACAAATCACAAAATTAATTCCACTATGGCTTTATTCTCTCCATTTACCTCCTTTTCCCGAAAAGGTTAAATTATTTTCTTTTCATGCCCGGTTAACAAACAGAATGACTTTAATCGACTTACGGTTTTCCACCAGGAATGCCACTTAAGTTTGGTGGAATCCCAGGTACGCGTATGTGATGTGGATCAAAACCAACCTAAAAGCAAAATCACCAGAATTAAAATCTTAAATTAATTGGAATTGAGTTGTCACTCTTAACAAAAACAGTAAAACTGGTTTCACTTATTAGAAAAGCGTTTTGGATTGCTACCCCTTTAGTCAGACTGATGGATTCTTCCGCATTGGTTGAAGAACCAGTGGAAGATGGTTAAGAACCCCCATTCACCTGTTCCATTGGTGAAGTACAATGACCTTATGTGGCCACGACCAGGCCTTCCGCAGGGATCAGGATTCTGGCTGTAGAAATCCCATCTGTTGACTGATGCTGGCCAATCAGAGATACGTAGCTCCCGATGTCATCTGCCCTAAAAGTATCGTACCCACCGGAGGCCTAGGTTCACAGAGCAACCTTAGGCCAAAGCTGAGTGAAGGAGAGATGGGGATGTGGGGTGGTGGCATTTGAGGGTGACTAGGGACAGCTGAGGTCAAGGGGTTCAGAGGTATGGGCAGGAGTTACCTTTCAATGGTCCCCACTCCTGATGCTGGGTTTCTCAACCATGCACAAAGTTTTAATTATGACGGAGCCCTCCTGGTAGGCTGCTGGAAAATCTGACAAGGCTTGCTTGGCTACCTTTTTGGAGGAGCAGCTAAGCTTTGGAGGCTCCCATTTAATTCCTGGGACACCATTACATTGCAGGGATTTCAAAGATAATGAGTATTAATTAGCTCATTAATGATCCTGATTGGCATTCCAATGCAGGCAGCCAGGAATCCAATGCCAGCTCCTTATGCCTGCGATGTAGTCGGGGAGACTGTGCCACAGCAGGACCTCTGTCATGTTAAAGTGGATCTGACTGCCCTGGTTCCCACCATGATAGGCTGCATTAAATCCATTTGTTCAAAATGCTTCAATTGCCAAGTGCATTTGCCTTTTCTTAAAGTTGGCAATTGTATCCACAGGCACATATTGAACTGTTTCTCTGGCTCAAATTCATTCAAATCAGCAGTCATCTTACTGACAGCAAAAAAAAAGCTTAGTCAATTCAAGGTTAAAAGCCTGTTCGATTCACTCACCACTGGAGATCGGCCGTAAGCAGCTGCCGCTGCTGCAGCAGCTGCGGCTGCACTCATCTGAGGGGAGATATTGTGTAAACCTGCATATGCCCCTGGGCTTGTCAGATCGCCATTCATACCAGCGTGGGGCACTATTCCAAAAGGAGCAGGATAAGGGCATGGTACTGCCATGGGAGTCCTCAAACCTGTAAATTACCAAAGTCTGCTATCAGTGACTGTAAGCTCCAAATACCTGCAAATGCTTTTAGTTCATCTCAGCTGGACATTTTATTGTGAAATCCAGAGGAGAGAAAGAAAGTGCATATAAAATTACATATTGTGGTTAGCCTCTGTAACAGTGTTCCAAGTAAGAGTTGTAATATGACGATTTTTTGCAACTATAAATGCAAGAAATCGAAAATGGATTCCTGCTACATTAAATCAGGAATTCATGCCAACATCAAAGATAAGATTAGAAAGCTGTACAAAATAACTGTTTGTTGTCAACATTTAGCTACCTAATGGATCAATTCCTGGTGGTTTACCAGGGACTGGCCTCAATCCTGGAGTGGAATTACTTCCTGGAGTAGGAGCATCTGTTCGTGGAGTTGGAGTGTTCGACTTTGATACTGGAGTAGTTGATTTCTCATTCTGTTAGTAAACAGAAAACTGCTTTGTCAGTACTGCAACTACAAATTGATACTGCAAAGATTAATTTCCTGCATATTAGAATTGTGCTGATGAGAGCCATAGCCAACAACTAATGTAAAATTTTACCAGTATCATCAACAGCTGAAATCAGCAACTGCGATTGAAAACAATGTCAAATTAACCTTATCAAAAATCAATAGGATTCTTTTTTATAAAACGCTGAGTTTAAGTACCTTTTAACCTGAGCAAAATACACACATGGCAGATCATGCTACACCTTAAACAGATGAATGCAGAGTCCTGGGACAGGATTTTGCCTGTAGGTTTTGGAATACTAAAGCCAGACTCAAATAGGAGCATCAGCTTGTACTATTTGGGACACAATCACACAACTGGATTGCTCCAAATAGGCCAATTAATGATGACAGGACAGAAATGCAGGGAAAAGGCAATCAAAAATGGAGGTATCTACTCCAGCTTTTCTCATTTTTAAAATTTGAAAATGGCATCAGCAGTGGTGGATCCCTTATAGAAGGTGATCCCCCTCTTAAGGCAACCTGCAGGGAGCTGTTAGATACAGAATGCCTCTAAGCCTGCCTGCAGCACTGGACCTCTGGGTGTCTCTGGGAAGCCACCTTCAGGCAGCTGCATTGTTCCTCACTACTTCTGGGGACCTGAAGGCTGCCTTGAAACCCCAGTCAGCCTCAGACAATAGGCATGAGTAGACCTTTAATAGGTTGAGTCAGTTACCCATTGATTGGTAGTCCTTTACCACCTCCCATTCCACTTTCAGGAAAATAGTCTTTTGTTGAGTTGGAGCCATGAAACAAGCAAAATAAAAACCGAGAGAACTGCGGATGCCGTAAATCAGGAACAAAAACAGAAGTTGCTGGAAAAGCTCAGCTGGTCTGACAACATCTGTGAAGAAAATACCAGAGTTAATGTTTCGGGTCGGTGACCCTTCCTCAGAACTCTGCCTCAGCATGAAACAAGCAAGTTGGCCAGTGGCATGTAATTCCCTCTCAAAGGCTAAACAGTCAACCACAGGATTTCAAGTAGTTTGACATTTCATAATGAAGAAAGGTAGAGATCCAAAACATCAGCCTTCCTTTTTCACGGGTAGTCAGTGACCGGGGAATCCAGGATAGTTTCTCCCTGGTTCAGAGTTACAGCTTTTTGTCAGGCATTGCATATTTGATTTCTAATTTCTAATTAAAATTCACTCATCATTATCCTGCTGAAAAATCACTAGGTTTTACTACTAGGTTCCATGTACTATAGCAGTACTTAAAGATAATGTCTACAGTAGGGCAAACAGGACAGAAATAAAAAATACTTTAGGTGAATTAGAATGACCTCTGTTAGCACTGATAATTTCCATTTGAAGAATTCATGTAGAAAGGTACAGACAATACTCACAAGACCAATTTCTTTGGACTTTGAAGAAGGAGTACTACTGGAGGAAGCAATTGAAGCTGGACTTATAGGTGCATCCTTTTTTAATAGGCGAGATTTATCTAAGCCATTTTCCCGTGGTGAGTGCGGTGGGCTACCTCGTGGTGAGGTGGGATCCTGAAAACAAGATCATAATTTTTAAGTTAGTAGCATTACAAAATAGGGACAAAAGACAAGGCTGTACTTACAAGCAACAAGTTATAATATAAACTGCCCATATAACATCTTATAATATCGATACCAACTATTTCGCAACAAATGTGAGGTGACTACGCACCAAATTGGTTAAAGTCCATGTATGAAAATCAAAAATCCATACAACAAATTAATACAGAACTGGATTTAATTGCACAGCGACTCAATATCAGAAGAAAGTACTCCGCACATGTAACCATGAGAATTACTATACAAATTATAATAGCTAGGCAGGAAGGATTTTTTTTTAAAATACCATTGTATTTAGATATGAGCAATAATGGAAAAGCCATATTGATTTCTCCTTGAATGATTGACTGAATATAGTATGCCCCACCTGGTAAATTTTTAGCTCAGGGGCATGTAAAGTAGGTCATTAGGCCAGCTCACCCCCATAATACAGGGGCTGGGGTGGGCACAGAAATCAGCAACACAGCCACCATGTATAAATAAGTGCTGGCTGAACGCATGTTGAAGGGTTAATTGAAATTAATATTACTCTGTCTATTCCATAGTATGATTGGTATGGGCTGGCGGGTGGAGTACAGTAGCCCAAATTATTGTCTAAAGCACAGGAAGGAGGTGGAGTACTATCGTTGGAGGCTGCTGTCTGTCCAACAGGGCACCTCCCAACCCCCGAATCAAGTACCCCGTTTCCTCCTGTGTGCTTCAAAGCCCACCTCCTCGAATCTTCTATCATGTGGCAAGATCATCACTACACAATGCACCCCCTCAACCCCCACTCAACCCCAACTAACTTGTGTCCAGGTTTCCAAGAGTCTCCTTTATGGGCCTGCCCACAGTCTCAGCAGTGCCCACTATGGAGCTCTGGCATTGTCAGGATAGTTGGATCTGCTGATCAAGCAGATTGGCTGGCAGCTACGGAGGATAGGACCTCCCCTCACAGAGGGCTGGAAGTCCCACATTGCAGTAGTTTAACCTGCCCACATCCAATTATGGCTACAGGGCAGGTTTGCATTCTGTTTGAATGACTCATGCTGTAAATTACTGCCCACTGTTCTTTGTGCTGACTGTGATCCTACAGTGCTGTCAGTTTATGATTTATTAACCCAGCAACATAATGACAGTAAGGACTTTAAACTTCACTTATGTCGTGTAAATCAAATCAGCAATGGTAGTCTAAAAACTGGGTTTTTAAGAGCACTTTTGTGAAAGCACCCTTGGTCCATACATTGTGGAACCAACTGGGGACTGAAGATGTAGTATTGTTATCATTGAAGCAGGGTTAATTTGGTTGATGGATTGATTGATAGATTGATAGATAAATTATCAAGAGGATTGACGAAATGGCAGAAATGTTGAACAAATTATACAAACAAGATATCAGAAAGAGAGGGTAACCCCGAGATTTCATTATTAATCAGTAGAGAAAAGTTGAGAGAAACTTAAAGAACTCAAGGTTGACAAATCACCAGGACATGATGGCCATATCCGTCAGTTCTAAAAGAGTTAGCTGCAAAGATAAAGAGTGCCCTTCTTTTTCCCAGGGCAGAAATGACTATTAGGAGGAGGCATAATTTTAAGGTGATTGGAGGAAGATATAGGGGAGATGTCAGAGGTAGGTTCTTTACACCCAGAGTGGTGGGAGTGTGGAATGCACTGCCAGCAGTGGTAGTGGAGTCAGATACATTAGAGACATTTAAGCGACTCTTAGATAGGCACATGGATGATAGAACAATGTAGGGCATGCGGGGTAGTTTGATCTTAGTACGATAATAGGTCGGCACAACATTGTGGCCGAAGGGCCTGTATTGTGCTGTACTGTTCTATGCTCTATGCTCTATGATCTTCCAAATTCCTTACATCGTTGAATGGTAGCAAATATAACACTGTTATTCAAGAAAGGAGGAAGAGGGAACACAAGAAACTATAGTACCATTAGTCTGTCAAGTGTGATGACAGAGTCTTAACCTGATTTTAACAAAGCAGAAACATCTAAAAATTTCATTCCAGATTTTGAGGGTGTAACTTTTAGGGTGTGCAGAGGGGAGCCAATTAGTACAACCTTTTTATTCTTTGATGTGACATAGGCATTGCTGAGTAAGCCAGCGTTTATTACCAATTTATTATCTTCAAGAAGGAGGTGACAAGTCATCTTCTTGAATCACTTATTTGAAGGGGAGTTCCAGGATAAATGACCAACTGTTCCAATAATTGAGTATAATCAAAGCCCAGGGAATCAAGGCTATGTTTAAAAGGCCACTCTGTACCCAGTTAAACCCTGTCAGTCCACTGCTGCCCTGACGTTTGCCCTGAACATGTTAGACGGGGGAAATCTCTGCCCTGCTGTGTAGGTGGGGACCTGAAGGACCTGCTGAACAGGATGGTCTAAAGGCAGACTTTCTTCCCAAATGGCATTTTGGGTCCCCCTATAGCACTTAGACTTCAATGGTTCAAAGCTGCAGCTCAACACCAGGTTCTCAAAGTCAGCTTGTGGCCAGCAATGCCCACACCGCACGAGTGAATGAAAAAAGAAGGCAGAAGCAATATGAACAAAAACAGAAGTTGCTGGAAAAGCTCAGCAGGTCTGGCAGCCATCTTGAATCCTTCTACCTTGTTGTAGGATATTTTCCTACTGAAGTGAGGGGGGGGGAGGGATGGGTACTAAGGACGATGAAAATGAAAGCCTAATCATTGCTTTAGTGCTGAAGTTATCAATAGAACCATTAGAACTTAAAATACAACCAATAACCTACTTAGTTGCAGTCAGTTTGGCTTCTGCCAAACACACTCGATCTCAATCTTAATCCAGGTGTCAAACTTGTGACATGAAAACAGTTTCCTCGATATCAAGACACCAATCAAATGTGGCAACAAAATGGTCGAGAAAAGCTGAGGCCAATGAAGGTCAAATGGAATACTCTCCCTTGGTCCTACTCCTTGAGATGAAAAGTGATGGAGTGTAGACCCTAGGCATTGTAACCACAGATCATGACGACTGTGGTTCTTTAGTGAAAGGATTTTTGGTTTAACCATCTTTAAATCCTTCATTAATGAACTTCTCTCCATCATAAGATTAGCTGTGAAGTTGTTCTGTGCTCAATGACATTCATCAAATTCAACAGTTATATTGGACAGAATCTTAGAGAGGTCTGGGCAACATGGTCTATAGCGAAGTTTGTGGCAGAATTGGGTGAGAAATCTGGTGAGGCCCATCTCAACATCGGGAGCATCTCAGTACCTCCTCTATGATTTTTGCAAGAGACATGCTGAGATCTTCAATAGGCAACAACGGGTTGCTAATTGACTTTGATTATTGCTTATTAGATGCCTTGTTGATGGCTCACTTGCCTCATTAGTATTTGGCTTTCTATCACAGCAAACTCACCAAACAAGCTAGATGTTGAGAAAACTAGAAATGGAAGCAAGAGTGTGTACTTGGTGAATTCAGCAGCTGCTTGCTCCAAAGATAGATGGTGCATGCCCATTAGCACCCAGCATGCACTAGCCTCAAAGAGCTCACATGACACATCTCCACATCAACTTTTCTGTAATTCATTGCAGCATAGAACATAGAACATAGAACATAGAATATTACAGCGCAGTACAGGCCCTTCGGCCCTCGATGTTGCGCTGACCTGTGAAACCAATCTGAAGCCCATCTAACCTAAACTATTCCATTATCATCCATATGTTTATCCAATGACCAGTTAAATGCCCTTAAAGTGGGCGAGGCTACTATTTTTGCAGGCAGGGCATTCCACGCCCTTACTACTCTCTGAGTAAAGAACCTACCTCTGACATCTGTCCTATATCTATCACCCCTCAATTTAAAGCTATGTCCCCTCATGCTAGCCATCACCATCCGAGGAAAAAGGCTCCCACTGTCCACCCTATCTAATCCTCCGATCATCTTGTATGTCTCTATCAAGCCACCTCTTAACCTTCTTCTCTCTAACGAAAACAGCCTCAAGACCCTCAGCCTTTCCTCATAAGACCTTCCCTCCATACCAGGCGACCTCCTCTGCACCCTTTCCAATGCTTCCACGTCCTTCCTATAATGCGGTGACCAGAACTGTACGCAATACTCCAAGTGCGGCCGCACCAGAGTTTTGTACAGTTGCAACATGACCTCATGGCTCCGAAACGCAATCCCTCTACCAATAAAACCTAGCATACTGTACGCCTTCTTAACAACGCTATCAACCTGGGTGGCAACTTTCAGTGATCTATGCACATGGACACCAAGATCTTTCTGCTCATCCACACTACCAAGAATCTTACCATTAGCCAGTACTCTGTATTCCTGTTATTCCTTCCAAAGTGAATCACCTCACACTTTTCCGCATTAAACTCCATTTGCCACCTCTCAGCCCAGCTCTGCAGCTTATCTATGTCCCTCTGTAACCTGCAACATCCTTCCGCACTATCCACAACTCCACCAACTTTGGTGTCATCCGCAAATTTACTAACCCATCCTTCTACGCCCTCATCCAGGTCATTTATAAAAATGACAAACAGCAGTGGCCCCAAAACAGATCCTTGAGGTACACTACTAAGAACTGAACTCCAGGATGAACATTTCCCATCAACCACCACCCTCTGTCTTCTTACAGCTAGCCAATTTCTGATCCAAACCGCTAAATCACCCTCAATCCCATGCCTCCGTATTTTCTGCAATAGCCTACCATGGGGAACCTTATCAAACGCTTTACTGAAATCCATATACACCACATCAACCGCTTTACCCTCATCCACCTGTTTGGTCACCTTCTCGAAGAACTCAATAAGGTTTGTGAGGCACGACCTACCCTTCACAAAACCGTGTTGACTATCCCTAATCAAATTATTCCTTTCTAGATGATTATAAATCCTATCTATTATAATCCTTTCCAACACTTTACCCACAACCGAAGTAAGGCTCACTGGTCTATAATTACCAGGGTTGTCTCTACTCCCCTTCTTGAACAAGGGGACAACATTTGCTAGTCTCCAGTCTTCTGGCACTATTCCTGAAGACAATGACGACATAAAGATCAAAGCCAAAGGCTCTGCAATCTCCTCTCTAGCTTCCCAGAGAATCCTAGGATAAATCCCATCCGGCCCAGGGGACTTATCTATTTTCACACCTTCCAGAATTGCTAACACCTCCTCCTTATGAACCTCAATCCCGTCTAATCTAATAGACTGTATCTCAGTATTCTCCTCGACAACATTGTCTTTTTCCTGCGTGAATACTGACGAAAAATATTCATTTAGCACCTCTCCTATCTCTTTGGAATCCACGCACAACTTCCCACTACTGTCCTTGACCGGCCCCAATCTTACTCTAGTCATTCTTTTATTCCTGACATACCTATAGAAAGCTTTAGGGTTTTCCTTGATCCTACCTGCTAAAGACTTCTCATGTCCCCTCCTGGCTCTTCTTAGCTCTCTCTTTAGGTCCTTCCTGGCTAACTTGTAACTCTCAAGCGCCCTAACTGAGCCTTCACGCCTCATCTCTACATAAGCCTCCTTCTTCCTCTTGACAAGAGATTCAACTTCTTTAGTAAACCACGGTTCCCTCGCTCGACCACTTCTTCCCTGCCTGACAGGTACATACTTCTCAAGGACACGCAGTAGCTGTTCCTTGAACAAGCTCCACATTTCAATTGTGCCCAGCCCCTGCAGTTTCCTTCTCCATCCGAGGCATCCTAAATCTTGCCTCATCGCCTCATAATTGCCTTTCCCCCAGCTATAACTCTTGCCCTGCGTTATATACCGATCCCTTTCTATCGTTAAAGTAAACGTAACTGAATTGTGGTCACTAACACCAAAGTGCTCACCTACCTCCAAATCTAACACCTGGCCTGGTTCATTACCCAGTACCAAATCCAATGTGGCCTCGCCTCTTGTTGGCCTATCTACATACTGTGTCAGGAAACCCTCCTGCACACATTGGACAAAAACTGACCCATCTGAAGTACTCGAACTGTAGCGTTTCCAGTCAATATTTGGAAAGTTAAAGTCCCCCATAACAACTACCCTGTTACTTTCGCTCCTATCCAGAATCATCTTTGCAATCTTTTCCTCTACATCTCTGGAACTTTTCGGAGGCCTATAGAAAACTCCCAACAGGGTGACCTCTCCTTTCCTGGTTCTAACCTCAGCCCATACTACCTCAGTAGACGAGTTATCATCAAACGTCCTTTCTGCCAGCGTAATACTGTCCTTGACTAACAATGCCACACCTCCCCCTCTTTTACCACCTTCCCTGATCTTACTGAAACATCTAAACCCCGGAACCTGCAACAACCATTCCTATCCCTGCTCTATCCATGTCTCCGAAATGGCCACAACATCGAAGTCCCAGGTACCAACCCATGCTGCAAGTTCACCCACCTTTATTTCAGATGCTCCTGGCATTGAAGTAGACACACTTCAAACCACCTTCCTGCCTGCCGGTACACTCCTGTGACCTTGAAACCTTATTTATGACCTCACTACTCTCAACCTCCTGTACACTGGAGCTACAATTCAGGTTCCCACCCCCCTGTTGAATTAGTTTAAACCCTTCCGAACAGCATTAGCAAATTTCCCCCCCAGGATATTGGTACCCCTCTGGTTCAGGTGTAGACCATCCCGTTTGTAGAGGTCCCACCTACCCCAGAATGAGCCCCAATTATCCAGGTATCTGAATCCCTCCCTCCTGTACCATCCCTGTAGCCACGTGTTCAACTGCTCTCTCTCCCTATTCCTTGCCTCGCTAGCACGTGGCACGGGTAACAAACCAGAGATAACAACTCTGTTTGTTCTAGCTCTAAGCTTCCACCCTAGCTCCTTGAATTTCTGCCTTACGTCCCCATCCCTTTTCCTACCTATGTCGTTGGTGCCTATGTGGACCACGACTTGGGGCTGCTCCCCCTCCCCCTTAAGGATCCCGAAAACACGATCCGAGACATCACGGATCCTGGCACCTGGGAGGCAACACACCAACCGCGAGTCTCTCTCATTCCCACAGAATTTCCTATCTGTCCCCCTAACTATGGAGTCCCCAATGACTAATGCTCTCCTCCTCTCCCTCCTTCCCTTCTGAGCAACAGGGACAGACTCTGTGCCAGAGACCTGTACCCCATGGCTTACCCCGGTAAGTGCCCCCCCCCAACAGTATCCAAAACGGTATACTTGTTTTTGAGGGGGATGGCCACAGGGGATCCCTGCACTGTCTGCCTGTTCCCTTTCCGTCCCCTGACTGTAACCCATCTACTTTTTTCCTGTACCTGAGGTGTGACTACCTCCCCGTAACTCTTCTCAATTACCCCCTCAGCCTCCCGAACGATCCGAAGTTCATCCAGCTCCAGCTCCAGTTCCCTAACACGGTTTCCGAGGAGCTGGAGTTGGGTGCACTTCCCGCAGATGAAGTCAGTGGGGACACTAGTGGTGACCCTTACCTCCCACATTCTACAGGAGGAGCATACAACTGCCCTAACATCCATTCCCACTGTTTTGAATTCCCAAACAGACAAATTAAAAAAAAATACTAGTAGCCTTACCAAATCAGTGCTCAGAACCTTTTTTTTTGGTTAGAGGAGGAGGATGGGTTTTATAATCGAAAAGCTCACCTTCCCAGGCTGCCCTCGCGCTTCCTCCTGGACTCCCGCCGCTGAAACAACTGAAATCATGGAGCATAACAGCAGCTATCATGCTGCAGCATGGATGTTGCGTGTTGAGGGGCACAAACTCAGTTCATGGACCAGACCAAGTATATGCAACTCGTTCTCATTGTACACTATCACTCTGAGTCTACCTGAATGCTCAAAGCATCCTTACCTTGCCCTGGCTTTTTATCCTATACCCCCCCCTCAGCAAGTCTAAACACTAAAGCAATGATTAGGCTTTTTTTTTTTGAGAGTAGGGATGGCTGGGGCCTCTACATTGCCCAGCACATGCCAGTGTTAGCTAGGGAAGCAACCAGCTTCAGTGCATGTCTTAACCAGTTCAGCCAATTTATTGTTAGGATTATAAAATTTCATTGACAACCTTCCTTAGAACTTTGCAATGAGTAATATTCCATTCATGTTTAATGACTGGGAAAAAAAAACCTGATAATTCAGATGGCTGGCCAGTTAACATTTGGTTCAGAATAATACCAGTAACCTGGATTTAATTCCCATTGCAACGGAGGTCAACTTGGGAGTTGACTCTCTGCCAGAGAGTGGAAGGCAATCGCAAACCAACACTGACAAAAACTAACAACAAGAAGATAGCTCAGCATGAAATGCCAGCAGACACTGAGCTAACAGCTACCTTTGGGCAGAGCACTCATGGATGAATGAATGATGAATTAAACAGCAGTAGGATTAAATCTGCTTTGGCAAGAATCAGAAAATTCTGGTTAAAACATCAATGCAAGTAGGAACATAATCTAGGGCGGTACTTCACTGTATTATTGAGAGCTGCATTTGAGAATTTCTAAAAAAACCACTTTTTTGGAAAATATGTTAAATTGAGGCCTTATCTGTCTGCCTTGGAAAACAAAGATCACAATTTTTTTGTAATCAACTCTCATTCTTTGACAGCACTGAGCTACCCCTCTTTCGGAATGCTTTAACATCTAACTTCCCCCTTAGCCCACATTTCTTACTAGTAACCCACAAGAACAATCACAGCTCTGCGGATTGACAACACTATTTGTTTCCAGCAACGTTGGCGTTGTGTTCAAGTATCCACGCTAATGCTTCTCTCCTTCTGCAGGAGAAGAATGTGCACAATAAGCCCAGAAATCCTTATGACCCACTTTGAGAAGCAGGCCGCTAAGCTGGCAGAATGGGGGTATATTCTGGCAGTGAAGGAAAATCTGGATCTTTACAGACATTTAGTGAGAAAGTTTCCAATTTCCTATTGTTACTGCACATGAAACCTTAGATTAAGATGGCAGCACACACTACTAACAAATCTTGCTGGAAAAACACAGTAGGTCTGTTTGCTTTATCTATTTTTGATTTTCAGCATCCGCAGTTCTTTGAATTTATTTTCTTAACAAATCTTTCAGTTTTTTGCTGCAGTCCTCCAGATGCCATATCAAAAGAAAAGCTCTCAGCCCCTTGGGCCATGTCTATTATTCTTTTGACCTATACTTCTGAGGAGGAAAAGCTGCAAACCTCGGAGGATGCGCTGTCAAGGTATTGCGTCACACTCTCCACTTATAGAATCATAGAATCCCTACAATCCCATTTGGCCCATCCAGTCCACACTGGCTTTCCAAACAGCATCCCACCCAGACCCAGACCCAGACCCAGACCCACCCCATACCCCTGCATTCCCTGTGGCTAATCCATCTAACGTACAAATCTTTGGACTTTGAAATCTGCACTCTTACTCTCAATGCTTTTTGCAGTGGGAACAGTTTCTCATTATCTACTCTGTACAGACTCTTTGTGATTTTGAAAACTCTTAAATCGCCTCTCAGCCTTCTCTAATCTAGCTTTATGGTTGAAATTTCTCACTGCAGGAGCCATTCATGTGAAGGTGGTTTCTCCAAACCTCCCAGTATTTCCTTTGTTCCTTCTCTCCAGGTCAAACTAAATTAAACCCAGAATCAGAAACCAGAACAGACCATGAGACTGAGTCTCTTTACGCTGATGAATTAACTGCAGAAACTTTCAGCTCTGCGAGCCCAGGGTCACATTCTGGTGAGCTCAGCTCTGACGCAGGCTCACAGATACGGGACGGAGAAATGGCCAAGTTTTTGAATTGAATCTAATTCAACTCAACATCTGCCAGACACTTCCCCTCTGCAGGATGCCAAATGCTTCCATCAGCTCAGGCCAAGCAGAGGACCCCGAGCAGGCCACACCCAGGTTGTGCAGGGTATAGCAAACAATCATGCTAGTACAGATACATGGTCTGGTGAGTACTGGAGTGCTCCTCCTGAATGGTCCAGGCAAGGCTAGATCTTCAGGAGACCAATTACATGTTCAAATATGGCCCTAGTCAATGCATGAGCCACGATGTAGTGCTATTCAGGATCAGTCTGAGGGTTACTCATTGGGGTCATTAGCCATAGCTCTGGAGTACCCCATCTTACTCAAGAGCCAGGGATGATGCAGAGGAGCAAACATTCAAGGAACCTGAGAGTTGTACAGAACGTAAGCATCGTGGCAGCTCCCTGGAATGTGGGCACACACCTAGATGGTGCCTGTGGTCACAAAAGAGCCCGAAGAAGTGTTCTCTACCCTATATGTGAAGCTCCCAACCTTATGTGTTCCCCCTTGCACCCACCACTGTCATTCCCTCTTCTGCATCCTAGTATCCTCCCTCCATTGTCCAGGATCCTTCAGGTGCCTCTAACAACCACATGCTTTAAATTCTATTCCCTATTGTTTCTTTCAACTCATCCCACATTCATATGAACCTTTTCAGTTGTGCCCCTTTTTGAATTAATCTCTGCATTCCTGCCCTGGTCAGGTTGGGGCAGGTTTGTTGACCCAGTCGGTGTTCACTCTTTACAGAACTACTGCAAGACCACATATGACTCAGATTTCTCAAGCTGGTTGGCCTGGTTAGGCTTCACCCCTTACAGTGTCCAAACCACAACTGAGAGCGAAACGAAAACCGCGGGACTATGCAAGTCTGACTCCACCCACTCAGGCTTCTTCTGACTAATTTAAAAAAAGAACACTCAGGGAGCTCAAAGTTGTTTATCCACTACCTCTGAAGCAGACATTCCAGTACCACTGTAGCAATACCTCTTTGCAAGAGAAACAGCACAGAACAAATCTCTCTTAAAAGACACTGCACCATCAAAATACAAGCATTAGACTTTTCAATGAGCTCAAACATGTAGAGGGTACAATTTGGAAAGCTTGCTTAGAGATCTTTTGAATACTCAGATCTAGATGTCTAAGAGGAAACAAAGGCATATCAGAGGCTTTTAGCAGTAGTGCAGTTGGGTGATTTTTAGTGATGAATGGAAAAATGCTGTAGAAATGCAAGCTATTCTGTTTCTTTTGTTGATCAAGAATCATTTACAATATTATGGACACTATCCTGTTCGCTTCTCTAGGAGAAAGGTTTGATAGAATCAGGAAAATGTTCTAAAAAGGTTACAAAATCATTTCAGGATATTTATCTGACCTTCTGACTTCATTCATTCCTGGTCTGATGCTCTTCACAGATAATGTTTCACTCCTTGTATAACTAATATTAGTATTGTTATATCTCAGGTATGACCATGTCAGCCATTCATTCTGAATGGCATTTTCATCTAGTTTTTAGATCTGTCATATTATTGTCTTCTAATCACTCCCTGGTATGCATTTTTACTTTATATTTACAGATAAGCACAAACAACACAGACATTTATGGAGGTTTGAACCGAGTATTCAAAATTGCATTGAAATTTAATAAAATATTTCAGATAACCACATTTTGCATTATATTGAGAGGCACGTCACTTTTTTTATTTTGACAGCCATTTAAATTATATTCAACAGCTTAAAACAATACTGGATTGAAAGAATAGTCAGCCAAAACAAAAGCAATCCAATATTAATAGGAAGTCCATGTTCACTGTCAACATGAAAAAAATGACTACATCCAACCTTTTTAAAACAAACCACAACAAACCTCATTGGAGACATCCACCACCAAGTTGTCATCACTCTTCTCTCCATCACTATCCTAAATATGAATACAAAGAAATAATACATATTCCATTAAGATCTGCCAGTAACATTAATTCCAAATGCATTCAGACAACTGCTTAAATATGTTGTAATAATGGGGTTAACAACCTATGCATGGTTAAAAGATAATTACATATCAGGATACATTTTAAAACAGTTTAATTAATGTCACAGCAGTCCCCATAATAGCCATGATACCAGACTGCAATAATACAAGAACAGAAAGCTTTGTACTGAAAGCGCAGCTTAGACACACTAGTCTTTTACTTTAATAGGATTTTTAACAGCCAAGAGACCGAAGGGACTTTTACCCTGGGTCAAATGCAGTTGGCCTATCTCTGACCAGTCCTCATTTCATATGGTCTCACACAAGGCTGAAAAATTGGGAAAACAAAAATCACACCATTTGTAGTGTGGAATGCTCCTCTGAGCTTGGAGTTGAGACATATTACATTGTTGGGAAGGAGCTTCACTCCAGATCTGCATAAATTCAGCACATGATTGATGTACAAAATGGGATGGAATATAAAAAGATTACACAGCAACCCAGTAAGAGGCATTATATTTGGTACAGTAAAGACATCTGTGCTTATTCACCTTGCAATACAGCAACCACCCTTTTGCCATCAAGGCATTTCTAGATCAAATTTGCAACACCATCGTATAATAACAAGCATGTGACTCAGTGTTCCTGATCTAATGCCTCAGAGGGCTATAATGTTACATTTTCCCATGTCTGTTGGGACTAATGCTAATTCCTTTTTTCCTCACATGAATAATTCAGCACATAAGTCGCACTTTCAGAAAAGCAAATCTATTACTAGACAGTTCATTGAAATAATTTTTTTTTGCCCTAGCAATAAGATTATCATCATCATTTTCCCCTTTTACCTCACCTGGGTGAATGCTTTTAAAAGCTGAAAATTTAAATTCATAAAAATACGAAAGGAGGAGAAATATAATTCACAGACAAATAACTGAGAACAGCTCAAGGTTTAATCACAATTAGATTTTAAAAAAGTCATGACATGCCCATCATTTTAACTGTTACTCACATAACGATTTGCTAAATCCTTATCATCGGTCTTCTGCTTCTTACTATCAGTAGAATAATCATTTGAGTTTCTGTGCTTCTCTGCAGTTCTGAAACTGGCTGATGGTGACACTGAGGAGCTCTGAAATGACAAACATTAACCTATATTATATTCATTTCGAGAGAGATACTATTAGTAAGAGGTTAAAAACCAGTTAGTGGAAAGATCTCAGTGGCAAGAAAAATGTGTTTATTTAGCTATGATTATCCAAAGGACATCAGAAGTACAATTGTTCTCTCTGTTTAATGATATCATGTTCAGTAAGTAGTCTAGATTTAACAAAATCATAATAGCACTGAGCAAACTGACATAGGTTGGAGATGCAGACTGACAAGTTGCAGGTTCTGATCGACTTCATCCTAGTGTCTTAAAAGAGGTTGGTACTGAGGTAGAAGGTGCTTTGGCATTAATTTTCCAAAATTTGCTGGATTCTCAAAAGGTTCCATTGGACTGAAAAGTAGCAAACGTAACTCTTCTATTCACGACAGAGCCAGAAAACATGAAACTATAGGCCAGGTAGCTTAATGTCTGTCTTGGAAAGGTGTCAGAATCGATCATTAAACAGATTATAGCTACACTCTTAGAAAAACTCAGGATAATTAGAAAGAAAGAGTCAGCATTCTTTTCTGAAAAAGAAAGCATGTTTAATCACCTTTTATATATCTTTGAAAGTGTAATGTGGGCTGTGGATGAAGGGGAGCCTGTAGACGTGCTATATTTGGATATCCAGTAGTTTTATGTGGCACCTTGTCAAAGGTTACTGTACAAAGTAGGAATACATGGTGTTAAGGGTGGAATTGGAATGGATAGAAGATTGGCTGGCTGGAATAAAACAGAGAATTTGCATAAATTAGTCTTTATTTGATTGTCAGAAAATGTGGCAAATGGAGTCTTGCAAGGGTCTGTGCTGGGTCCCTCAATTTTTTTTACAATTTATCATAATACCTTGCATGAGGAGAGCGAAGGATGGTAGCTAAACTTGCAGATGAAATAAAGATATGGAAGTATATTGTGAGGACTTAAGGAAGTTGCAAATGAAATGTGACAGGAGTATAATGTGGGAAAACATGAAGTTGTTCACACTGGCAGGAAGAATAAATAAGTGTTACTTAAAAGAGAATGGTTGCTGATTTCAAACATGCAGAGGGACCTAGGTGTTCTAGTGCATGAGTCACAAGAAGGTGGTATATAGGTACAGCAAGTAATTAGGGCTAATGGATTGCTACCTTTATCAGAAGCATTGCAAGCAGTAAAAATGATTTGAGGTAGCTCTGTCAATAAAGGCTAAGATCAGTAAAGGAAGAAATTATCTTGGTTCAGGGAATCAATTTGGTTGGAGATAAGAAATAGCAGAGGAAAACCAGATTTAGAAGGAGTCATTTATAGCTTATCCGACAGAAGCTACGTTGTAGGATGAAGATATAATGGGGGTTTGGGTAAGAGAACTGCATGAGATTTTAATCTTCACACAGATAAGATCAGTCAAATTGGCAAAAAAGAGTGGCCCATTAGAGTAGATCATAGAGCATATCTGGTAGAGTTTCTTACTACAATATGTTCTGGGACCAATCAAGGAAAAGGCTGTTTTACATGTGGTATTGCATAATGGAACAGGATTAACATATGACCTCTTCTAAAAAGGTTCCTTTAGGTCAGGGTGAACATTAAATGACAGAATTTCACATTCAATTTGATGATGGGAAACTTGGGTCTGAGACAAGTGTCTTTGACTTCCCAAGTAAAGCAATTGGAAGGGAAGGAAGACAGAGTTAGCTAAAGTGGAAGTGAAAAATAGGTTATATGGTAAAATTGTAGAGAAGCTGTGGCAGACAATTAAGGAAATATTTCACATCTCTTGTTAAATATATATTCCATTGAGAAATAATGTTTCTAATGAGTAAGTGTAATTTTAAACACACTATCATATTGAAAGAAAAGGTACACATTGCTTCAAAAATTAGTGGTAGGCCTGAAGACTGCAAAACTTCAGAAAGGATCAGAAGATGACTAAACAAATATTAAAGGGGGAGAAATTGGAGAGAAATAAATAAAATTTCACAGCTAGTGAAACATTTCACAAACATATTTCAAGGAAAAGCATAAGCATTGATTCCTTATAGGGTGAGACTGCAGAATTGATAATTGAAACAAGAGAATAGCAGAGACTTTGAATGTATCTTTATCTGTCATCATAGCAAAAGACACATAAAAGCATCTCAAGAATAGTAGAAAAGCAGGGGACAAGAATGAGGGAGGAATTTGAAACAATCACCATCACTGGAGAATAGGTATCACTAGAGAAAAGAAGACAAATGAACTAAAGGCTGATAAGTTGTCCCTGAAGATCTGTATTTTAGGGTCTTAAAAGGACTGGCTGCAGTGGTAGTCAATTTGTTGGTTGGGATCTTCCTGAATTCCTTAGATTCCTCGAAGGTTTCTACTGAGTTGCAAAAATGTAAATGACATTATTCAAAAAAGGAGGATGACAGAACACAGCAACTGCTACTCAGTGTAACAGCTGTCATTGAGAAATGCTTGAATCTATTAAGTATATACAGGAGGACATGTAGGAAAGCATAATATCAGAAGGTAGAGTCAACAGAGTACTGTGAAAGAGAAACAGCATTTGACAAATTTATTGAGTTATCTGAAGATACAGAAGCAGGGACGGGATAGGGGAATCAGTCAAAGTAGGGTAATTAGACTTTTAAAAAAAATTGATAAGTTGACACATTAAACAGTTACTATACAAGATAAGAGCTCATTGGTGTTGGGAGCAATATGTTAGCATTATATTAGGCTGGAGGATTGGTTAACTAACAGGAAACAAGAGTGTTGGGTTCAACAGGATATTTTCAGGCTAGCAAATTAAAACTACCAAGGACTGGTTTTAGGAGGCTCAACTATTTACAATCTTGTAAAAAAATTATTCATTTTGAGGGATGTGCGTGTTGCTGGCTGGCCAGCTTTTATTACCTGCCCCTAGTTGCCCTTGAGAAAGTGGTAGTGAGCAGCTTTCTTGAACCGCTGCAGTCCACAATGCCATGAGGGAGGAAATTCCACCATTCTGACCCAGCAACAGTGAAGGAACGGTGATTTATTTCCAAGTCAGGATGGCGAGTGGCTTGTAGGTGGCGGGTATTCCCATGTATCTGCAGCCCTTGACTTTCGAGGTGGAAGTGCTCATGAGTTTGGAAGGTGCTGTCTGAGGATCTTTGGTGATTTTGTGCAGTGCACCTTGTAGATACTACGCACGGCTGCTACTTGGGGAGGGGATTGGATGCTTGTAGATGTGGTGTCAATCAAGTGGGATGCTTTGTCCTGGATAGCGTCAAGCTTCTTGTGTGATGTTGGAGCTGCACTCATCCAGACAACTGGGGAGTATTTCCTCACACTCCTGACTTGTGCCTTGTACATGATAGACACTTTTTGGGGCGTTAGGAGGTGAGTTGCTCATAGCAGTATTCCTAGACTCCGACCTGATCTTGTAGCCACAGTGTTTATGTGGCGAGTCCAGTTGAGTTTCTACCTGAGTGATGTAGATTAAGGAACTGACTGTGCTGTAGCAAGATTTGCTGATGACAAAAGGTAAGTTGGAAAGCAAGTTATGAAGAAGATACAAAAATCAATCTGCAAAGAGATAAAAATGGGATGTGTTTGGCCAAAGGGAAAATAAAATGGCAGATGGAATATATTGTGGGAAAATGGGAGGTTGTCCATTTTGGCAGAGAAAACAGACTAGCAAAATATTTAAATAGAGAGAGACTGCATAATGCTGCCGTACAGAGGGATCTGGATGTCCATGTACATGAATCACAAAAATATTTGCATGCAGGTACAGCAAGATATTAAGAAGCCAATCAAATGCTGTCCTTCACTGCAGAGAGAATTATTAAAGTAGAGAAGATCTGTTACACTGTCTATGGCACTGGGGACACCCACAGAATTTTCAGTTTTTATCTAGGGCATAATTGTAAGGTGATTGGAGGAAGGTATAAGGGAGATGTCAGAGGTAGGTTCTTTAGAGAGAGTGGTCGGTGCGTGGAATGCACTGCCAGCGGTGGTAGTAGAGTGAGATACATTAGGGACATTTAAGCGACTCTTGGATAGGCACATGGAGGATAGTAAAATGAAGGGTATATGCAGGTTACTTTGATCTTAGAGTAGGATAATAGGTCAGCACAACATTGAGAGCCGAAGGGGCTGTACTGTGCTGTACTATTCTATGTTCTATACGTTCTGCGTTCTTAATTAAGAAGGGATATTCTTGCATTTAAAATAGCTCAGAGAATGTTCATTAGATTGATTCCTGGGATGGAAAGGGTTGTTTTATCAGGAAAGATTGAGCAGGTTTGTCCTATACTCATGGGAGTTTAGACAAATGAGAAGAGATCTTGTTAAAACATAAATGAGTTCCTTAAGATTCTGAGGGGGTTTGACTAGATAGGTGCAGAGAGGCTATTTCCTCTGGTGGAGATGGGGTGGGAAGTGGTGAGATCTAGAACTAGGGAATGCTGTTTAAAAGTAAGTGGTATCCCATTTAACATTAGGAAAAATTTCTTATCTCAAATGAACATTAGACTTTGGAACTGTTCCACATGTACTCGTAAAGGCTGGCTCATTTAATATATTAAATGTGAGGTACAAGGCTTTGATCAACAAGCGACTCAACAGGCATGAAATTGGAGTCAAGGTCACAATCAGATCACATTTATTGAATGGTAGAGGAGGTTTGATGGGCTAAATAAACCACTGTTACTCTTATTTCTAATGATCTCATTAAAATCCTCCAGTCTTACAACACTAAATTCTATTTTCCTTTGTCGCTGGTTCATTTCGGAAATTACTACCACCTCCCCCCAACTTTCAACTCCACTGCCCCACTATTGGCAGCTAAGCCTTCTTCTGGTAAAGGAGCACAACCAAGAATTCAATCACTAAACACCTTTGAACCTTCTTCTAAGATTGCACTGCAACCTGTCTTTGTGCAGGAGCTTTTGGTCACACTTATGACAGGTAATTTGGCTTCATGGTCTTCTTCTTAGAAATGAAAATATACTTCTATAAAAATTCCAGGTGCCCTTTAAATACAAGGAGCTATTGCATAAAAACATGTCAGCAGCAAAATCCATACCATATAAACGACAAGGAAAAGCCATACTACTCTCTTCTTCTCATTTTGTCATTCAGAGCATTTGAGGTGGCTACTTTTACCACACACTACAGAATCTATTCATCCTCTGCTAAAAACAAGAACATTGGAATTTCTCTATTTAACTTAAATTCCAAGGTGATTGGGACCACAAATTTGGCAGCATTTCAAAAAGATTTAAATTCTGTCAGTTGTACTGGAGGCAAAGAGCAATATGAGTCAGGCATCAAGTAATTGAGAAGTTATTTGCAGCTACAAAATGAAGTTACTGTTTTGAATTTGCGTATTGTATACCTAAATTGTAGGAATTATTGTGGTAAACCTCACATTCAAAACACTTTGGGTTTATCTCCATGTCGAAAATATACACATGCAAATCTGCAGCAGTTAACTAACTTTCAAGTGCTGATTGTTTGTAACAGACAACCATACAGAAAATGAACGACTGGTAAGCAATATGTCACTAACCTGCATTAAGACATAGAAACTAACATTATTTCTATTAGCAAGCTTGAACCATGTCAATGATTTGTAACATTGTTCATTAAAATGCACAAAAACCTCAACGTAATTTTCCTGCAATTAATATTCACACTTCTGAGTTGACTGTGCATTGATGAAAATAAAAATCACTGTGACAGATGCTCACGCTAAATCAAGACAAACTAATTTGGTTTTTAAGTCAGTTTATCATAGGAACAACATTATTCCACCTGGACCCTTTCCTTTAGCTGCAGCGTTTTCAGAGATACAAAACTGCCTTCAACCACAAAACAGAAAACACCTGAACAAATTAACAGATATGCTTCACAGTTTTGTGTTCTTAGCTTTCATGTCAAAAAGCTTCTATTAGCTCAAGATCTATCCTGACCTTTTGACCTTTCCTTTGTTCTCATTTGTACGTAATAACTTCACAAAATAAAGAACTATCTTAAACACAGGTTAATGTGCAACAGTGAACTCCCACAATTATCTGCCCAGCTGTCGATACATGTTCAGCCTGTACCTGTCGAGAACACTGTCAATATGAAGCAGAAACCCAATAGTAGATCAAAACTGTCGGCTCAAAACCTTTTCAACAGGAAATGTAGCATTTGGTGTCTGTTGCTTCAGTAAACATACAGGACAATTTAGTCATACAAAGTGTTTGTTTAGTGGTTTACGTTCTTTGAACCATGAAGCAATGGCTTCTCGAAACATTTCCTGTGGGCTGATTGGGTAAATTGAATACTGATGGACTATATAACATTGGTTTCTTGCCACAAAAGCAGAGAAGGGGCACAAAAATAGGCTTACGCATTTAATGTTTTCTTGCCATCACCAGCATCTGAATAATAAAGCACACTTTGTTCATCATGCTAAATTAATTTTAGGTGTACATTTACATAAAAAAGATTGTTAACAAAGTTACATGAAAATAATCAAAAGAATAAAATGTTTTTTTAGAGACGAAGAGGTTGAAAAAAAACAAATTCTTAAAAGTAATTAATGTATAGATGCTAACATTGAAAGTATATTAATGGGCTAGATTTCGTGGTTAGTATCAACAACACTCACAGACACTCACTCTACAGGACTGGCCCACAAAGATCTTGTGGTCTCTTGTGATGTAGACCTTCCCCTTTCTAACATGTTTAAACTTAGTGCTGAGTCAAAGGATTCTCCAGGCATGGAGATGCAGTGATGCTATCAGGGTGAGTATACAATCTATGCTTAAGTACTCTCACAAATATCAGAGGAGCTAGGAGCACTTTAAACTTTGTTATAGATTTAAGTTTTCAGATAGCAAAATAAATGATAATTGGATTTAGACAAAAAGTACTGAAAAACTAATACAAACAAAGTTGTCACTCGGCCAGTAATCTGGAAGTCTAGGTTAATGCTCTGGAATTAAGAAGACATATGATATATTTGCCTTTAATAGCTAAGGCAGAGTTTAAGAGCAGGAAGGTTATGTTGGAAAGGTTCAAAAAGTTGGCTAGGTCACTGCTAGCGTATTGTGTGCAGTTCTGGAATCCATATTATAGGAGAAATCTGATTGCACTGGAGAGGGTGCAAAGGAAATTTACCAGGATGTTGCCTGGGCTGGACACTTTTTGTTATGAAGAAATTTTGGATAGACTGGGGTTGTATTTTTGGGGCAGAGCAGATAGAGTGGGACATGTTTAAGATTTATAAAATTTTGAGGGGCATAGACCAAGTAGACAGTAGGAAGTTTTCCTCTTGGTGGAGGGATCAATGACCAGAGGGCATAGATTTAAGGTAAGGAGCAGGAGGTTTGGAGTGGATGTGAGGAAATTTGTATTTCACTCACAGCGGTGGGAATCTGGAACACACTGTCCATCAGCATGGTAGAGGTAGAAACCCTCATTACATAAGTAGCATTTAGATGTGCATTCGAAATGCCAAGGCATACAAAGCTATCGGCCAAATGCTGGAAAACGGGATCAGAGATACTTAGGTGGCCAGAACCGGATCGATGGGCTAAAGAGTCTTTTTATGTGCTGTAGACCTCTTGTGACTATGGCTCCATGAATCCTCTTTAGACTGCCTCCAATGAAAGTTTATCTTTCCTTATATGAAGGGCATAAAACTGTTTGCAGGACTGCAGTGATCCAGCAAGTGACACAGGTTTACCAAAAGCTGCCTACTTTTATATTCCATTTTCTTTGAAATAAAGGCCAACATTTCATTTGCCTTCCCTACTTGTTGCTTCCTCAAACAGCTCCATTAAATTTGTTGTCAGGCACGATTTCCCGTTCACGAAGGCCTGCTGACTCTGCTTAAATCATATTATATACCTCTAAATGCTCTGCTACTACATCCTTTATAATAGACTCTAACATTTTCCCTAATAACAGGCACTAAGCCAACTAGCCTATAGCTGCCTGTAGTTGTGTCTACTTTGCTTTTCAAATAGAGGTGTTCCAGAATCAGAACATGGCGTGGATGACATTACTTTCAGAGAGCAGATTTCACTCTTTCAGTCAATATCTGTTCCAGCAACATACGCACAGAATTACAGATAATATTCCTATATGCGTATGCTTTGCCAATGACATTGAGATGATGCGTAAAACCAAGGAAATGCATATGGAAATCCACACTTGCTAATAGCAGCATCACATCATGAAAGACGTATCTTCCACGGCAAGAAGAACCAGGTGAATTTAGGTCAGATCAATTTTTTTAGCTTCATCTATACAAGTTATGCAGTCTTTCCTGACCAGGCAAATTGCAGGTGCAGATCACATGCCTACGCACCAAGACAAAGAAAACTTAGACAGCTCAGATCTATTACCTTCCTAGTATCATACACACCAAATTTGGCAAGCTTCATCAGTTGGACAACTCTTAAGGAACCACACATCATTTGAACAGGAGGATCAAGATATCCTATAATCACTGTCTTATTCACTATCGCACAATTCTGCAAGTACTTGAGTTGTAAGCTTTTCACCATGGAAACCAATCATAAACTATTCGAAAAATATTGGCACAAACCATCAACGCTGCCTAGATTGCAACAAATTCTAGTAAAAGTAATGGTGCCAATATAGCTTACTGTTACCAGCAGAGGTCATGTTTGGGAAGGAAATTAAGGCTACCCTGCCATGCCATCATCTGTCCAAGTTCTCACATATAAATACAAACTGTATGAAAAACCAGGAAGAATGGAGATGTGCATGACTTACATGCATATTCAGGAGTACCTAATCTGCATTAAGGACAGGTCAGGGTCGTACATCCCATACAGGGTACGTGATTGCTTGCAGAGGCAGCTGAAGTGTGCAGTGAGCCAAGATCATTCAAAGTCACAACACTGAATGGAGCAACATGAAGGAGGAACAAAAGCCAACTCAGGGAACTCTACAATACACAAAACATACAAAATAAGGTTGGACAATAAGGTTGGGAAGACCATCAAGATGCAACACACTAACAAGCATGAGACTCCAATACATCCATGGGTCAAGAGCAAACAAGTGTTAAGTCTAAATTTCTGGAAGGTCATACTACTACAAGATTCAGAAAGATTGTCAAACCACCTGTATACTCTTAGACTCATACTGTTAAATTTTTACATTCTTGTTTCTGTGGAAATAGCTTTGCAACAACTATATTGTATAATTATATTCTGAGTGCATGTCTAGGAAAAATGGGGATTACTTTAAAAGTGTGTTGCCTTAAGATATGCTGATGAGCCAAGGACCAGGATTTAAGCCACATTACCAACACGGCATGTGTAGTTCAGACTGAACCAAGCTAGGATGTAGTATACACAGTTATCTGTAACTGCAATTTTTTAGTCTAACCTCTTACCTTTACAAGTAAGCCGAATCAACCACTACTCAATCTGTATTATTGGTAACAACAGAAAACACAGCAGCCACCCATTGGTTGATGAATCAGTTTTCCTCCATGCTGAGCATCACTTGAAAGAAGCACTGAGGATGGAAATGGAACAGAAGGTACTTTGGATTGGGCACTTCAATGTTCATCAATTACTAAGTGTGGCTCAGTAGCACCATTACTGACTGAGGTGGCCCAGTCCTTAGGACACAGCAGTTAAACTGGGTCTGTGGCTTGTAGTGAGGCAACCAACAAGAGCAAAAAAAAACTTATTTGATCTCATCCTCGAATTTACCTGTTGCAGTTGTATCTGTCCACTGTAGTATCAATAAGAGTGACCCCTACATTGTCTCTGTGGATAGAAAGTCCCGTCTTCACATTGAGAATACCCTCCGCCATGTTTTGTAGAACTATTACTCTGCTAAGTGCAGCAGACTTTGAAAAGTTACAGCAACTCAAAACACAATGTGCTGTTGGCCAAGAACAGCAGAGTTGTCATCAATCACTGTCTGTAACTTCATGGCACTGCATATGCCCCACTTAAGCATTAGCTTGAAGTCAGAAGGTTGACCCTGGTTCAATTAAGATTATAGGAGAGCATACCAGGAGCAGTACCAAGCATATTTAAAAATGATGGGCCAATCTGACAATGCTACAACACAGAACTACTTACATATTGTACAGTGAAAGTGGCATGCAATAGAAAGGGCTACCTTATCCCAGAACTAATGGAATGGATCTAAGCTCTGTAGTCTTGTTACACTGACTTATGAATGATTGTGAACATTTAAAATCAACTAAGAGAGGGACAGTCCCCATCTTCAATATCAGTAGATCCCAGCCCAGCACATCAGTGCAAAAGTCAAGGCCAAAGCATTAACATCCATCTTTAGTCAGCAGTGTCAAGTGAATGATCCACCTTGGTCTCCTCTGGAGGTCCCCAGCATCAAACAAGCCAGTCTTCAATCAATTCAATTCATGCCACATCATGCCACTGCTAAAGGCAGTCAATACTGCGAAGAAGAATAAGCCTTGACGTATTTCAGCAGTAGTACTGAAGACTTGTGCTTCAGAACCAGCATTTCCTCTACCCAACCTATTCCAGTACAACCTCAACATAGATTGCCATTTACTTGGCAATGTAGAAAATGGCCCAGCTTCATCCTGTCCACAAAAGCAGGAGCAATCTAACCAGGCCAAGTATTGTCCCATCAGTCCACTCTCAATCATCAGCAAAGTGATAGTAGAGTTTATAGACATTGCTATCAAGCAGCAATTGCACATGAATAACCTGCTCACTGATGCTCAGTTTGGATTCTGCCAAGGCCTCTCAGCTCCTGACCTCATTATAGATTTGGTTTAAACATGGATGATACAGCTGAACGCCAGAGATGAAATGAACATGACTGCCCTCAACATCAACCAGCATTTCACTGAGTTTGGCATTATGCAGCCCTAACAAAACTAGATTCAATCAGAATCAGAGGAAAGGTCTTCAATGACTGGAGTCTGCCTAGGACAGAGGAAGATGTTTGTTGTTCTTGTGGGGTCAATCATTTCAATCCAAGAATATCTCTGCAGGTGTTCCTCAGCGTAGTGTCCTAGGCCCAACCATCGACAGCTACTTCATCATGAACTTACCTCTCTCAAGGTCAGAAGTGAGGATGCTTGCTGATAATTGCTAATGTTCAGCACTATTTGTGATCCCTCAGATACTGAAGTGCCCATGCCCAAATTCAGCAAGACCTAGATGACAGACTTGGGCTTGTAAGTGGGAAATAACATTAACGTCACACAGTACCAGGCAATGACCATCTCAAACAACAAAAACAGAAATTGTTGGAAAGAAAACTCAACAGATCTGGCGGCATCTGTAGAGTGAAATCAGAGTTAATGTTCAGGTCCTGGGGAGAACATTGCCTGAGGAGGATATTTTCCTGACATGTTACCCAAAGGAATAAAATCAGCAACAGGTGCATAGATGACAATTTGGACCATGTTTCTTAATTTTTTTTAATTTTCAAATTTCTCCAGCCTGTCATCAGGAGTGGGTGGGAAGATTATTATCTATGTGCATGAAAATACAAATTTTGTGCAAGAAAAGAAAATTCTCAAAATAGGACGGTTTAAACAAGCAGTCTCTTAGACCACATTTCGGCTAAATTATACCATGCAGGAGCACCAAGTGCAGGCAAGAGAACTTATAAACTGGGAAAACTGACAGCACTTTGGAAAGTCAGCCATCAGCATATTCAAAGTGCCTCGATGTCACCTAACCTGCAGACTAACTATTAGGACAGATAAACTGGGGTTTTTGCAGCAGAGCTATTCACTTTTAATACATTTGGTTTTGGGAACAAATACTGTCAAACTAAACTAATGTTTTACTTTGAAGTCCCCTAGACCCATAATCTGCCTCAGATTGCAACAATAGTTTTAAAAAACAAACACCATGTAAAAGAAAAGTTTAATTGAATTGCAATAATTCCTTGCTGGAGTCCAATAACCTGTAATTAGGACAGCCTGTCTTAAGTTTCTAACCTTACACCTCATCTTAAATCAAATCACCAGCCCTCAATTATATGTCTCACTGTAAACCTGCACAGAAAATTACCACTTAATTATACTGAAATTTGCACCACTGAAAACTATTCTCAATTGTCAATTGAGAACAGTTGGAGTTGATTGAAGATAGCCTGAGGAGATCATAACCTGCTGTGACATTGTACAGTCCACTCCATCAAATATCATTAACTTATGGTACAAATTCAGGGGCCTTCTTTGCAATATATCAAAAACAATGTTCAGAAGAATAAATATCAGTATGGGAACTGTTATTCAAGTTAAATAAATGCAATTTGTTATTGAATTCGGAGACATCCTATGAATTCCCACTCTGACAGCCAAAGCAACATGCTAAGAAAATGTAATGATCGGTGATTTGCGTACTTCACCATGCGTAACAGCTTGTTACATGTTCTATTACAATATCTGAGAATTTCAGTGTAAATAATTGACTTGCAGAACTGTATTTATTTAGAAGCAACATTTTTGAGACTGGTCTGCCTCTTAAAATTAGTATGAAAAGACCACAGCAAAGACTAGCAGATCAAGTGCAAACAATTTTGAATACGGTAATTACATTCAGAACAATTACGGTATTATAATGTGTACACTAAAAAGAATGTGTACAAGATGAACAGGTTACGGAATTTAAGCTTTGGAGAATGACTTTTTTTGCAAAGAAAATAATTTCACACATTTCAGTTTCAATTACAATCTTAATAACTCACATTTCTACCTGACACCAAGAGAATGGAATCAAGAGGTACAGACTATACCAAAGGCAGTAGGGAGGGTTGTGGATAACAACTGCATGTCTGCAACACGTATCTGATAAATCAGGTATACCTTCTAAAAACATGGAACTGTGGTGTATAACAATAGTGGAATAAACTGCGGATTGACTGTGACACACAATGATAAGATGCTTCTTTGCAACAGAAATTACTTTTCCAATATTTTTCCTTCTTTTAAAGGCATCAATACTTCCATGGTTATAATTTCAAGATAGTGGGTTTAGGAGTAAATGGCCTAAGGGTTCTTTCTTTCAGTGGTAGCTGGGACAGTGGTGACCAAACAACCTTTCTGTAGTTTAATATGAACCTTCCATGAGTGAACAATGGATCGTATCCGCAGCTGGGACCCCTGCCTGATTTCCCCCTCCCTCAACTCTTCCGTGGTCCAAGAATGCTGAGATCAACTGTACACTACTACAGTAGCAATCAATTTTAAAGGCTGCTTACGTGTAATTACAACACATTTCAGGTTTGTACTATCTGACTCACACACTTGCATGCGCGCATGTCCTCTGTCTCATCCTGATTCAGTATTACCGGGATCAACTTTCCATTTTGGACTCCAAAGCCACTATTTTCCTTTTGCATTGAGTAAACACAATCTCGACTTTGCGAACCCGACTTTTAAAAGTGACTGCCCGCACTTCTGATTTTTGGTCTGGGATGAGCTGGAATGGGAATCGGGTCAGGCAGCCGAGGAATTGCCCGAGACTGCCAGGTCCCTAGGTAGGCTGTGTGGAAAGCCTGTGGATGAGCTTGAGCACTGTGGTTAAAGTTTAAAAATAAAACTTGAATCAGAAAACGCTTTTTTCTGTTCTCATCCCTTCACATTCATGCCCCTTAGAGCCAACCCATATTTATATAGCAAACCCTATACCCACCTACCCATCTGTCTCCATGTCTCAAAACATTCCCATGGCCCTTTATAGTCCCTGTGCCAACTCATACACCACCACCTACTTTGTCCCACCCCCAAAATGGCAACTCTCTTATTATCCAGCACGAGCATTAATCAGGAGGCAACCTGACAGAAAATACAGTTTATTGATAATGTCACTATTGCGATAAGCACTCTCTCATTGATACTAGGAAGCTGCCAATAATTGAAATTGCTTCGACTAATTGCTTAAGTACATAAACATTTCACTCAAGTACTGTGATGTCTATTTAAACAAACGGCAGCTGGTGAAAACTTAAGTTCAACATCTCACTTAAGTGGGTAATCCCTTCTGTCAACAAACGTTTCCATTAAATAGGTAGTTGATGTCCATAGGCACCCTACTGTAAACACTGTGAGAAATCAGTCATGCAGCTCAAATCCTACCACTGTTTCACATGTACCGGCACTCTGAAACAGGTAGCACACACAGTTTTAGAACTCCACTTCTTTTGGGAAATTTTCAAGATGCTACAACATCTCCCAGTTAGCACCACCACCTCTAATGATGATGTCTCAGAAATCTCACAGGATGCATTGGTACAGAGTTCACCTGTATCCTCCACCACCACTGAAACATTCATCTAGGTGAATCCACTATCTAGAGTAGGCTCAGGGTCACAATCTGGTAAGCACATCTCTGCTTCCTCTACTGGCTATGGATCCAGGCCAAAGTCCAAGGCCTAACACTCACATTAGGCAACTGCTGAGCTCGATACAAATAATGTGCCTTTGTCTTGGGCCTTAAGTGACATATTGTACAAGTGGAGACAGGCAGAGGAAATCAGGTAGCGATGCCAGAGGCATTCAGTGTCGAGAGCAAAATACAGAGGAGACCATCCTCTACATAGAGGTCATGGCTCAGATATGTAGTTCTTGTCTGCTACACGGAAATGGCGGCTAGCAGCTTTCAAGACCTAAATCCAGCACAACACTCAGATGCTGCCAGGTACCTGCTCAAACCTGGAAGCCATCACTGTAGTCTTTGATGCACACAACAATGGCAAGGCTAGGGGCCACATGCAACCTTACCTCACTCCGGGTACTTCTTCATCCCAAAGAGGCATGGAGGAATGAGCCAGTACCCAGAGGAAGGAGTGTTAGCCAGGCATCCTGTGAACTTCATCTCAGCACACTCCAGAGGTCTTCCATCCCCCTTCTGACCCCAATGTCTGCAGCAGGTCAAACAAGGGAGGCTGCACCTGAGCCTCTGCAGCAGACTCACAGCAGGCTGGGACACTCTAAACCTCAAGCCTCCAAATGACATGCGCAGAAGTTATCACAGTTAGCAAGGCATAACAATCAGAAGCCTTCATCTTAGCTGAGGATGTCAAGCCAGTGACTAGATAAAGTGATAGGAAAAGAAAGACGACAATATTTTGGAGGACACATGGGTGGCAAAGGCAGTGATTACGTGTACCTAGCCTGCACGTCTATAAATATATATTCATTTGCACAGTTGTTAACTTTGCCGTAATCTCGTTATGGCGCGAGGTTTTGCTGTGATTAGTTGAAGTAAAACAAGGAAGCATTTGTCCCATCAGTAGACGATGCTGGTGTTCCAGTGAGACACCCACTATTGTCTCAAAGCAAAGCTTGAATCAAACATTTGGGGATTGTGATCAAGGCTCACGAGATTTATTTCAGGGATAGTGACCTTGTCTTTTTATCAGATCACAGTATGTACACTGGGGCCTCTCCGGGAATGCAACATTGCAGACAACACAGAGCCAATTTATGTGAGTAATGGAAAAATGTGAATGGACTTTGAAGGATGCGAGAAGGAAACATCTATATTTTATCCATTTATTTACCTCTATTTTATCCTGGCTGGGCTGTGCATTGCCAGGCCAAAAGTCTTCTGAATAAGATGTAGGCAATACACTTCTGAGCTGTGAAGGACTTTGTTTTCTTGAAGGGATGGGAAGGAAGTGATAACAGTAGAATCACAGTCAGCAACAATGCTCAGTGAAAATAATGATACAGTCAAGGAACCAAATGTTTCTCCAGGACTTTGGGACAGTGGGGGAACAAGGCAACTAGTTATACCATCCAGCACACAGGAAATCTGAAGAGCATGATTCAGGATACATGCGCCCTAATATGCCTCTTCTTGATTAATCTGCTGAATCATGCTTTGCTCCAGGAACCCCTGGTTCCACAACACACTATGGTGCAGCTGGAGTCATGCACAATTAGCACACAGGCCAGGTTTGTTCGTGAAATTTGATGCTTCTATGTAACCATAATAACAGCACAATTAAATTACAGAAGTATCCTTTACTTAATATAACAGTGCAAAAGGAAACAGTTCTCAATGATCTCTATCCTAAAGAGGAAACAGTGGCTTCCAAGTCAACTGGTTTCCAAAAAAGCAAAACATAAAAGCAAACAAAAATAGATATCTCAATCAATTATTCTAAAGTTGTTTCTGCAATAAGGTTGTCATCGCCTTGTCTGCCTCGGATCATTGTCCTGGCTTCTTCCAACCAATGAAACCTCTTACTTCTGCATCTTGTATTCATCTCCCAAGATACTCCCACTTTGTTGAGCAAGGATGTAGAAGGTACAGCTCAACACAATATACACTCTCTCTTGTGTAAATTGCAATGCATTGCCTGAGTGCCCCAAGCATTGGGATCTCATTTTCCTGTGGTCTGTTCAATAATTGTCCTTGGGGAGGCATGTGTAGCATCCTGGGTGTCAGTCTGAGCATTTCTGACAGACATCATCCGCCAAGTTCTAAGGGAATAGCCCTAGTCTCCCAGCAATTAGTCCTGTCCATAATGTGGGACAACAAAAGCTTCAGCCACCTGTGAGTGCTCCAGTTGTAGGATTTGTGATAGGCCCTATGGATATAGTGCACAGCTCTGGGGCATTTGGCTGCTGTGGTCACAGATGATCTGCACATTCAGAAACTAGAATCCTTTCCTATTAACATACACAACTGGTCGTTGCCAGGACACTCACTGCAATGTGGTTGGAACCGATTGCACCATGCACCACTGGTAAACCTGTTATGACAGTAAAACTCATTGCCATGGCTGATTTATGCACTGAAGTGAAAAGAGCTTTGACCACTGCTTAGATTTATCGATGAGTGCAGGCTCTGAAATTCTGCAAAAGTCCCCAACGGTTACCTGAAGTCATCCACTTGCATCCTTTCCTTATGTATACCAAGAAAGGGATTGCTTCCCACTCCTGTGCTCATTCAGCAGCTTTAAATGTAGAGACAATACCTTGGGAGATCCTGAGACACTATTATCTGTCAGTTACAGTATCTGCAGCAATACCTTCCTGGACCATACCCAATGTCGATGTGGCCCCTGTTGCTCTGGCCATTGAGCCTCTGAAGTCTGATCTACAGCCTCTGGGTGCTGTTGCTGCTCTTCCATCCAATGGCACTGGTTCCACCTCAGTAGCAAAAATGACCAATAGGAGGTCAGGGTTGATCTGTGTTATTGTGATTAATACAACTTTTCCACAGTCAGCCTGGAAATCTAAGTTCTCACTCAGCACACTGAGAACAAAAAAATCCTCCTCACATTTGGGTGTAGCCTTTTAGAAACTAAAAGTCTGACTGCCTGAAGATAGTGAGATTTGCTTTTCTTCTAACAATGAACATGCTCAACAACTCCCTCCCTCCCGCTGTCATCGACCAAGTTCCCCTAACCTTTACCTCCCTCGATGATTTATAATCTCTGTCACATATGTCCCCTGACACCACCTCCCATTCACATTAATCTCACCCATGTGTTTGTTAATTTCCCCATTTTGTTTGCTAATTTCCCCATTTTGTTTGCTGTGCCCTAACAATCCAGATCCCAAAGCTGCCTACACTCTAGCCTTCCACTGACAAGGCCACCTACTCCGTGAACCAACCATATGAGACCTTGCACTCCCTGAATCTGATCTACCAACTTCCTGCCCTACCAGATCTAACGCTACACCATAACTACCCTTCCACCCCTAGAAAGGCAGTGCTGCACCATTGCCCAACTGATCCTTTCCCAATTGCACTTTAACATAACCCTGAGCCATAGATCCCTTAGCCTTTTGGACTTTAACCTGACCCATGGATACAGCCAGGCTTCTTGCCTTCAAGCCTTTGAATAGACTTGGAAACCTTATACTGCAACTCAATACAAACATAAACATCAGTTATAATCAACCAATCGGCTACCTGCAGGGTTGGAGTTTTTGATTGCATAGAAGTGAATTGGGAAGAACTACTGAATTCTAGGGAGTTACGCTTTTAATGAAAAGCTATTGCATGCAGATAACCTTCCTGCAGTTGGGAAGTTCGAGCCACCTTTTGATCTTTTATTCCATCTTTTCATTACAAACGTTTATCGCAACAGCAAGAATCAGATTTTGTGGCTCTCCCCGATTAAGTTCACATGACCCACCCTATCCTTTTCATGCCTCCTCCAGGACTAGAATATTCCACCTAGTGGTTTATTGAAATGCTAAATTGAATTGTAACCAGAATAGGAAAGCTGCACCTCTACATAGACATATATGAAAAAATAAAATTTAGACAGACTGAATCAGTGAGAAGGGAGCTCAACTTATTCATCATGCTCTACGATCAAGATTTAGGGTTTAGAGTAAACACTACTGTAATATTGTTCAAACACTGGGCTCTACCTGACATAAACAAACAATGGAAATAAATTTATCCAGGTTATTAAAAAAATCCTATAAAGCTAACACAATAGTACTAAAATAAAACCTTTAATAAACTTTAAAGAAATGCTTTATACTAGGAGTACAATTATGCTTTATACTAGGAGTACAATTATTTTCCAACTGGCTTATATTTTTTTAAAAGTGAAAATAAAGACAATTCAAAGCAACTGTAAGAAATAATGCCTTTCAGACTAAAATTAACTGTTATGATACCGCAGAAATGATTGGCAATTAGCGATGCGTTTATCATGTTTAGAGATCACCACTAGACAACTAAATTTTCTGTGTTTTTTTAAATATAAAAAAGTATTAGAACTTCCTGCATAAATCAAAAAAGCTAAAGAATCCATTTGAATTTTACTGAATATTTTGCTTCATAATTACATTGTTTAAACATCACATGGTTAACTTGAATCGGAATACAAACTCTCTTGATTGCGCATTCACAGTTTTTAGTTCAGCTTCATATTAACAGAAAACATTCAACAATAAAGCTTACCTATTTAATAGTATTCTAAATATACTTTCCATATAGCCTTTATACTTTATTCATTTTAAGCCATATACACCACAAATATGAATTTCTTCCATAGTATTAGTTAAATTTATTCAATAATGCAGTATCTGGACAGGATCCAGAGGGAATGCAGGTGGCACAAAGAAATTTATAATATAAAAACAGTGATTGCTTCAGTTCTCCTGCTTGTATTTCTAGACAGACCAATAAAACCTACTAATACCTAGATTTACTAGAAAATTTCTATTCATTTCTCTGCGTAGCAGAAACTAAGCTAATAAAGTCCCACCGAGAGCACCATCAGGCTAAATCCCTCAACCACTGAAAATGCTGGCTTGCTAAATCTCACTTCACTTTTCCATTCTGCCAAACACTTAGGGCAGTGCCCAAGGGAACTCTGCAGTTTATCCCTCCTCACGCAATGTCACAGACAGAAGCCTGAGTGGTCCAATCATTGCTGAGAAAAGAATAAAACTAAAAAGATTAAAACACAGATGTTCATGCATTTCAAATACATCGTGCCCTGTGGTCTGTTACTGGGGCAACAAGAGACCACCAATGTGCATTTTATTGGCTTTATAAAATGGATCACATCATTGTAAAAGTATTGCATGATAACAGTGGAGCTTTTGCTGAACTTATTTGCTCATCAATATTTTAACTGCATTTTCTATGTACAAATGATTATTAAAAAATCTAATAATCGACCTCAAAAAGAAAACTGAAGATTTTTGCTTTTGTTTATAGTTCCATCATAGAAATCAAAATGTCCCCCATTTTAAATCGAGACTAAATTGCATTAATTGTAAACTGAATAATAAATAGTTCTTCTTTTGTTCGATGTGTACACAAACTAGTAAACCTGCAAGCAAAAATAAATCACTACTCCTGTTCTCCTCAGTACTTTGTGCCAACCGAAATATAGCACTAAGAAAGCTGGCTGTTGAACAGAACACAAACACACACATCCTCAACAATATCAATAAACCTTTAATCATCTGGGCAGATATAACAGCTTCACCTTTCCTGCACCTACAACCTCAGCTCTCTCCTCTAATCCAAGCAGGATCTGACAGGCCCAGGCCAGTCAAGGGAAACATCACAAATCTCAAAGGACTACTGTGGTTCAAGTGTTGATTTACAGAAGGCTAGCAGAACAGATCAATAGGAGAACAGACTACATTCAAACTCACAGGAGAAAGCGAACATGCTGAGACAATAATTTCCTGGGAAAACTAAAACCTAATGAGAATCAACTCTGTCCGTTTCATTCAGACAACTAACCTCTTTGTGGTCGATGGCTTCCTGACAGACAAGAACCCGAGGCCTCTTAATAGGATTTCCATATGATTTTCAACACCTGCCTAAAAAGTTATTTGTTTATATTCAGAGAGAGCTTCTTGATTCAGACATCTGCTTGTAGTACTATATATCTTAGGAAGCAATCTAGAAAGCAGTTCTTTTGGCATGGCAACATGGATTTTCATTCTCTCCTTTAATGCATAGTAAAGTACAGCATTTCTAGTCTTCACTCTAAGAAGGCTAAATTATACTGATCTGGAGAACTGTTTATCAGTTTCAGTTGTTTCCTTTGCAAAATTTAATGTGCAAAAGAAAACTGTTTAATTGTTGTTGCAATACTTCAAATTACATTATTAAATCAGACTAATACATTCCCCTGTGCAGTATACGACATAAGTCAGTCAGTCATTATTTATTTGCATACACCAAAGACTTAGTCAGGAGCTAACGATAATCATTCAATTGTCCCATCAACAACTGAAACATCTACAGGTTCTGTGCGTTGTGTACAGCTAAAAGGTAAGTGAAGTCTAAGTAGTGTTAAGATAATTTAAAATTAATTTAAAAATGCTAGGTCACTGTCATATATTTCATCATTGTGACAATAAGTTAAAAATTCCACAAAAATGGTTTTCATTAGTGCCCATATGTTTAATACAACAAAAATATAATTAAGAGACTGACAGGAAAAAATATCAGGAAAAGAACCCATTAATAATACATCTTCAAATACATAGTGGATTAAATGACTGACAAGGTTGTCAGAAGTTATCCTAGGTATACAGGAATGTGAAATCGAGGCCAGAATTAGATTATCCATGATCTTATTGAATGGAACGGTAGGACTGAATGACTGAATGGCCGTCTCTTGCTCCTAATTCATATGTTTGAATGCAAAACCTGGCAGAGACACGACAGGCTAAATGGGATCCCTTTGTGCTGCAACTATTTTATGAATATTTGCTGTTGTATAATTATCAAATGCTAGATGTCTACTTAGACAATGACAGATGTTTGCCAATATCCATAAAACTTATTAACTGGTCTATCTATTTAGATTACAAGTTTGAAAACTGTGTAATGCAGAATAACAGAAACTTCTTTCTAAATCGAGGGATAGGCTATCAATTTTCTTTTTCAAAAAAAAGTATTGGAGAGGACGTTTTCTATATAGTGGTTTCTGACAATGATGGGGAAAAGGGTCAGCTTCCAGCTTCCTAAATGTCTTTTCAAGTATGAATACTAAATGCTACATAATTGGAATTTGTCATAATTCTAATTAATTAATCCAAAACATTCTTGTCTATTTTAGCTGTCCTTGTAACATATTTAATTCCTCAGAGATGCTGGCAGGCAGCAACTCCTGTAAGCAGAACTCACTCTCCTGAGAGCACTTCTCCATTCACAATATCACTGAAGTAGCACCATTTAAACTCAAGATTTCTATTGAATTTTAAGACAACTATTGTCATCATAACAGCTTAGATGAGCCTGTTATCATAATTGTTCGATTCCCTCTTTTAGCAGCAGGGTGAAAACACCTCTTTAAAAATCACGAGAAACAAGTGTGTGTCTGTGTGGTTCAGGGTGTTGGCAGGGTTTAAGTTATTTTAAATAATTAAACTTTTAAATGATCAAGTAGAAGTTGTTTTATGGTGAGCTTTTACGTAATTGTCCTTTTCTTCTCATATATAGTGGAACTTTCATTATGCTAATCTTAAGTATATTTTTGTGAATTTTCTTTTATATTTAGCACAGCCTACACTGACTGCAATTTTTGCATACACTCATTTAGAAAGCGTATGCGAACTTGAAGTCTGAAAACTGTATATATTACGTAGAAAAGAAAGTGCATTGTTTTAAGAATAAAATTTCAATATTTTTAGTTACTAAAAATAACAAGGATAGAGGGATCATGAACTACCACTAGAAATGTGAGATTTCGACTTTAATAAAAAGTTCCTGTGGGCGCATTACACCACTATAAGGCACTAAGAGAAAAGAATAATTGCACTTACTCACCATTATATTTTGCGTAAGAAATTAACCTTGTTGCATTAAACATTAAATAACATTGAAAATTAAATAAAAAGGAACCTAATAAAATGGTCAACTTCAATTTTCTATCCCCTAGAAGGTTGCAGTGGTTTGATTTGTAGAGAAAAAAAACTTATTTTATTGCAAGTGTTCTTTGTTCAAACAGTACATCAGACAATCAGTACAACACCAAACTTTACTTGCTCACATTATATCCTGCACTAATTGTTGCCAGTGTATCCTTTACTTTGCACACTAATGGCTTTCAAAGGAGCTATAAAAAATTTCAGGCATCATTAATTTAAATTTGCACTGAAATTTCCCCTTGACAAAAAGCCAAAATTGATGATTATTTACAGCACGCGTAATGCCTGTTTGCACATAACTAGAGGAGAAAAGGGAAAAATTAAATGCAAGAGGAAATTTATGTCATGTTTATTACCTGTTAAATGTTAAAGAGCATTATCCTGTGTGAATAAATTATCTTGTACATGAATACAGAGTGCAGCTGTTGGGAATTGCCACATTCTGGCAGTTAAACATCAGTATTAGTCACATGGTATAAAATCATAAAAAACCTCTTCTACCCAGAACCACTTAAGAGACGACAGATCAATAAAACAAGAGACTAACTGCTACTTTGTGCATTGCTGAAAACATTTAAGGAAATTAGTAAGCTATTGTATCTGGAAATGCTGGCAGTTAGCTTTTCATCCTAAACTAAATCATTCTGATGAGACTGAAAACTTCTGATGCCAAAATTATTTTCTTTTTAACTATAAAATGAGCTGGTGATTTCTATCACTCAAAGTTAAATTAATACCTGTAATTTTTTTTCCTTCCTTATGGAACTATATCTTGTATGGTTCACATCGTCTCAGGGAAGCAAAATAAAAGGGGCAGAAAATTCATATCAGCAGCAGTGCTGGAGACAGAATTAAGGAAGCCGGATGCTCTCTTGGGAGATTGCTTTGCATCACCAGCCACTTTTGGTGCACCCAGCATCACATATCATGTTGAAAAAGGTATATGTGAGTTTCCACTATGAGCTCCAGAAGTAGATGAAGTGGTGCAACAATCAAGATATCAAGCAGCCATAAGGTGAGGCCCAATGCCCCATTTTGGGTCACACCATTTTGTGAAGCTGATGTGCTAGCAACACAAAAACTAAAACTTGAAGAGAAAGCTCAGAAGATCCTGCATTTTACCCACTTTCCTGTATGCTTTAGTAGCTTAGACACCAAGTCAAAATCCACGGAAGAAAAAGAGAGGGCTTTGTATTGTGGATGCTAAGATGTATGCTAATAAATTCCATTTACAGACCACATGGAAAGGTACTTGAAATTACAAGGAATTTAAAAAAACTCAAAGTCATTCTAAAAAGAAAATGTTAGTATTTTGGCTATTTAATAAAAGCTAAAACATGACAGTAATTTCCTCAAGAAGACAAAATGGAAGGCAGCAGAAAGACACATCAACTTCGGTGTAGTTGGATGAAGTATATCGCAGAGCGGCGCAGATAAGAAACAGTGGATGCCTCCAAGTAACACCAACATTATCGTCCATTCAATAAATTTGCTCTACAATCAACACAAATCAGGTGGATGGGTGCTTTTCAGACTGGAGGCCTGTGACCAGCAGTGCACCACAGGTATCGGTGCTGGGTCCACTGCTTTTTGTCATTTATATAAATGATTTGCATGTGAACATAGGAGATATGGTTAGTAAGTTTGCAGATAACACCAAAATTGGAGGTGTAGTGGACATCGAAGGTAACCTCAGAATACAACGGGACCTTGATCCCGGTGGACCAAATGGGCCAATGAGTGGCAGATGGAGTTTAATTTAAATAAATGAGAGGTGCTGCATTTTGGAAAGGAGAATCAGTGCAGGAGTTATACATTTAATGATAAAGGTCCTGGGGAGTGTTGCTGAACAAAGAGACCTTGGAGTGTAGGTTTATAATTCCTTGAAAGCAGAGCTGCAAGTCGAAAGGATAGTGAAGGTGGCATCTGGTATGCTTGCCTTTATTGGTCATTGTATTGAGTTGGGAGATCATGTTGTGGTTGTACAGGACATTGGTTAGGCCACTTTTGGAACACTGCATGCAATTCTGGTCTCTCTGCTATAGAAATGATGACAAGAAACTTGAAAGGGTGCAGAAAAGATTTACAAGGATGCTGCCAGGGTTGGAGGGCTTGAACTATAGGGAAAGGCTGAATAGGCTGGGGCTATTTTCTCTGGAGCATCGGAGGCTGAGGGATGACCTTATAGAGGTTTATAAAATCATGAGGGGCATGAATAGGGTGAATAGACAAGGTCTTTTCCCCAACTTGGGGGGTGGGGGGTCGTGTGCGTCCAAAACTAGACGGCATAGGTTTAAAGTGAGAGGGAAAAATTTTAAAAGGGACCGAAGGGATAACTTTTTCACAGAGGGTGGTAGGTGTATGGAATGAGCTGCCCAAGGAAGTGGTGGAAGCTGGTACAATAACAATATTTAAAAGGCATCTGGATGAGTAAAAGAATAGGAAGGGTTTAGAGGGATATGGGCCAAATGCTGCCAAATGTAAATAGATTAATTTAGAATGCCTGGTTGGCATGACGACTTGGAACGAATGGTCTGTTTCCATGCTGGACACTCCGTGACTATGACTCTATGACTCCAAGTGTTCAGCTACAAGAAGAGCCCAGTATGACTGTTACCTAAAGGTTCAAACACCCAACTTGAAGATAAGGAAATTTTGAATAATCTCTGCTACTGTAAAGTCTCTGGAAGTACTCTGAAGTTGTCATGGTTGCTCCTGAGTTTAATACAGACTGTAACTGAATCCTTACAGAAAGGGCAGAGGATTTGGTGCAGAGTCCATGGAATGACTGCAACAGATATGCTTCACTTGAAATGCCTCTGAGTTTGCAACACAGTAGGGAGACAAAGAGACTGCAAAAGGCGAAACTCTGTGCAATATCTTCTGTCAATTAAGTGTTGAACTTCTCATTTATGTCAGCCATGACTCAACATGTAGAACTCTTACCTCTGAGTCACTTGCCTATATGTTCAAGTCTCAATTTGAGGCTTGAGCACAAAAATCAAGACTGACAGTGAGCATGGTACCAAGCAAGTATTGCACTGTCAGAAGAGATCTCTTTCAGCTCAGATGTTAAATTGAGGTCCCATTTGCATGCTTTTACCAGTGGATGTAAAAGATCCTATGGCACTATTCTGAAAAAGAGCATGGCACTCATCCTTAGTGTTCTAGCTAATATTTATCCCTCAAACAATATCACAAAAAACAGATTATCTGATCATTAGCACATTCCTGTTTATGGGAGCTTGGTCGTTGCATTCGAATTTCCTATATGACAACAGGAACTGTACATCAAAAATAATTCACTGACTGTAAGGACTTTGATATATCAAAAAGTGTCTATGAGGAGTCCTGTCTAAATGCAGTCTTTTATGTTAATGCACCATGGCAGGGAAAGGAGGCTGTCTGACAGGCTAGTCAGTGTGTCCTGTATACCTGCCTTCAGGCCCATCGGCATTTCCAGTATTCAATACCACAGAGACCCTAATCCAGCTCATGTGCAGTACCATCCACCTGCGATCACATCCTCCAGAGAAATGATATGAATCATTCTTTATCACTGGCTTGTTTGCAACTGACAAACTACATGCTGTTCCTACCTCTTGTGTTCCACCAACACCACCACACCCCCCCACCCCCACCCCGGCCAGTATCTAGCCAGATCACGTGATATGGCTTCTTCACTGGTGCTGAGCCTCTGCTCCCTCCCTCCCTACTGAACGTGTTGTGAGGCTGATCATGCAGCAGCTCTGAGTTGAGCGAATGCAGAGAAGCAAAAAGGGGCAAATTGGATTGTAAGCAGACATCCACAGTCACACCCATCTACAACTTTCTCATCATGCTAGAAGGATGGAGGTGAGATGGGAGTTAAGGAGCATAATGCAGAAACATGCCATCATCCTAATGCCACAGATTCTACCATAGTCCTCTGCATCATGGGACCGTTATCTCCTCTGTAGCACTCAGGAGATGAAAATGTCTTTATCCTCCACTAATTCTGCTCTACAACCTTTTTATTGCATGCTGCCTTATCCTGCAAGCAAGAAAGAAGAATGAAAAAGATGAAATAGCACCACGTTCAGGTACAGCACCTCCCGTACCTGAAATTATATGAAGGTGGCAGGAGGTGGGTATAAAGCTGGCAGCACTGGTAGATCTGTAAAGATAGGCTGAAATTGTTGGATGTTAGGTGTGAGCCCTGAGTGCCAGGGACTCAATGAAGAAGTTGTGATACATTAGACAATGCGTGTCTGAGGACCAGTGAAGTAGGAGATATCATGTGAAGAGGAGTTCACTGACCTTGAGCATTCATAGGAAATTATTAGACTTCTTGCAATAGTGCTACTAGCTCCTTGGGTCCAAACACTAGGAGTCGACCTTTCTGACCATCTGCTCCCAATGTCCTTCCTCAAGCCTTGGATGAAAAACAATGTCTCGGTTCCTGAGCATCCCCATGACTAAGCCTCCCAGAACCTCGTCAATTCTACTGGAACTCTATCTCGGTCCTGGTTTTCCATTTTACCTGTTCACAACTGTAGCAACAGTAGTCTCCTTTTCAGTGAAAACTTCCTTCAAGAGAGACAGACTGTCTGCAAGAACAGAAGGCTGGCTATAACATGTGTTATTAAACCTTGTTGCTCAGCTCCCACTCAAACGCAGAGAAAGCCAGTGGAAAGAGAAATGATATTTGCACCCCTGCTGCAATCAAGTCAATGAGGTGGTTGCTTACCTCCATCACAGGTTTGGACTTGTTGTGGGCACAATGCGGGTAAATCTTTAGCTCATTATGCTTTACGAATATGGAGGGTGGAAAGTAATCCCTTGAATTTTACATGGATCCTTGAAGCAATGAGTGATGCTTGTATTTTTTTTCAGAAGACGTAACACTGTCTAAAGGTGCATTGGCACAAACAAATGTAAGTACAGGTGTGTGGTAATTGAATAGTAATTGAACATTTTGATGGGCATTAATTGGGGATTCTCCTGAGCTCCTGTAAAGGGTAGCAGATTGAAACTATGATAGTTAGTTTTGAGGGGAAAGGTTAAAATACTGATCTATGCAAATAATAGTTTGTAGAGCATGTAAGGATATGATTCTAATTCTTTCCTCACTATCTGACTTCTTTGATCGGAACATTGGGCAGGGAATGATTGTTTAAAGGCAAAGATTACAAACTAAGTAAAAGAAATTCAGACATAAAATAGAACTCTCAGTCATTGTGGAAAAAAAAGGGAGAAAGCAAATTAAAATTGTCATGTCATTATGAATGAAGACCCTGCAAAAAAGATGAGTGAAAGAAAGGTTACAGTTTGCCATTGTTCATTTGGAACAAATGCTATAGAGAAAGAAAATCTCTAAAATTAAATGAGCAGAATTGAGCCACTGACAGCCAGACAGCTTCACTAAAAGAAATACACGCAGACATAAAGCATTAGGAGTAAAGAAGAATTAGAAGAGTATCTCTCAATGTAATGCTTTATAGAGGATAAGGAAACTTTTTGTATTTAATCTTAACTATTTTGAACATTTTGGTTGTACATATAAACCAACTTTTATTTGAATAGAGAGAAGGGAATCTGTTAATTAAATCACAGTTTCATGTTAATTGAGCATTTAATTGCATTCAGGTGATGAGTATTAACAGTGCATTTACCCCAACTCCTCTATATAGGAACAAACAAACTATAGCAGATGGGTTTGGAGGCGTATGTTTGTATCCTACATCACTGTAAATAAAAGCTTGCAAACTGCGTAAAGATTGTGATCCAGCACTGTTGTTCATCACCTAACTTTCTAGGTCAGAATGTTAACGGAATCTAAGGATAAGGGGTTGACTATTTAAGCCTGAAATGAGGAGAAATTTCTTCACCAGAGAGTGGTGAGCCTGCAGAATTCTCTGCCACAGAAAGTGGTTGAGGCCAAAACGTTTAAAGTTTCAATAACAAGTTAGCTATAATTCTTCGGGCTAAGTGGATCAAAAGGTATGGGGAGAAAGTAGGAACAGGTTACTGAGTTTAATGATTAGCCATGATCACACTTAATTGGTCCTTTGAGCTTGCTCAGCCAATGACCATAATGACAGGAGAAGAGAGTGATCGTGGAGGGTCGTTTTTTTGGATAGGAGCCCACCGGTATTCCAGAGGGATCGCTGCTGGTTCCACTTGTGTCATTTATATAAATGATTTAGATGGAAATATAGAATGCGTAGTTAGTAAGTTTGAGAATGACACCAAAATGTGTTGTATAGTGGACAGTGAAGAAGGTTAACTAAGATTACAAAGAGATCTTGATCAATTGAGTCAATGCACAGAAGAATGGAGTTCAAATGGAGCTTGGTTTGGATAAATGCAAGGCAAGACTTGTACAATTGAAAGTAGGGCATTGGACAATGTTGTAGATCAGAGAGACCTGGGGGTTCAGGTACATAATTTTTTGAAGTTTGCATCACACGCAGATAAAGGTGATTAGGAAGGCATTTAACATGCTTGCTTTCATTGCTCAGACCTTTGGATGTAGGAGTTGGGACGTTATATTGAAGTTATACAGGATGTTGGTGAGGCGTCTTCTGGAGTACTGTGTCCAGTTCTGGTCGCCCTGTTATAGAAAGGATATTATTAAGCTGGAGAAGGTTCAGAAGAGATTTACCAGGCTGATGCTGAGAATGAAGGGTTTGAGTTACAACGGGAGGCTGGACAGACTGGGACTTTTCTCACTGGAGTATATGGGGTTGACAGGTAACCTTATGGAGGGTTATAAAATAACAAGGGATATAGACAGGGTGAATGGCAGGTGTCATTTCCCCAGGGTTGGGAATTTCAAGACCAAGGGGCATATTTTAAAGTTGAGAGGAGAAAGATTTTAAAAAGGACATGAGAAGCTTTTTTTTTTAAACAGAGTGGTTCATGTATGGAATGAACATCCAGAGGATGTGGTGGATATGGCTACAGTTACAATGTTTAAAAGACATTGAGATAAGTTCATGAATAGGAAATTGTCGCAAAGTTGGTATAATACCTGTGAATTGGAAGGCAGGACATTATAATTTGTTTGTAAAATGATGGTGGGGAAGAGTGCATGGTCCCTTTAAAAGATGTGTTTTTTCAGGCTTGGAGATTAAAAAAAATGTCTGCAGGCAGCAGCAGATGCACACAGCATTCTTGAAATTGCAACATTGTATCAAAAGGCTACACTGTTAGCAGGCAAAGCAGCATTTTTACCAAGACAACAGGTTTTTGAACTTAGCCAATTAATTTAAACCAGGCTCTAGGTACCAAAGCCCAATTAAATTTAAATCTGAAGGTTTTGACAACTTCAGATTAATCCTATAGTAAGAAATTAACAGGCCATCAAGGGTATAAAAGAAGAGGGCATTTGAAAACCAGAGTGAGAGCAAACTGCTATCTGTTAAGAAAGCAGCTCTCAACAGCCATCAGTTCTAAAGAAAAAGAAAATCATTGGCTCTCACAGAAATCTCTAAGATCTTAGAGTAAGCACCATCTGAATAAAGGTACTGTGGCACTCTTAGCTAATATTCCTGACACAAGAATTTGATGGCGGAAGACGTTCCTGACTGGAGGACAGAGGAGAAGGCAAAGAACTGACTGTAATTTCAAGAGATTAATTTTTTTTTATTAATTTGTTTTATAAAAGTGGGATGGGACTTGCATCCATTGGAACAGCACACCATTAGAATTTTGTCTTATTCAGGAATAGTTAGGAGTTAAGGGGGAACTGTTCAGTTTGTTAGTAGTTCTGTTAATTTGCAAACAGTCAGAGTTAGATAAATAAATTGTTACTTGTTGATTATGAAGTGAATTTCAGGGATTTCTTTCATTTAACCACTTGAATAGATTATGAGGTGAGGCAAGCTTCTCTGGGTATTTCGGTTTTAGTTATCAGGAGGGGGTTGACCGTTCCTTCGTAACAAAACAGTTGGAGGGATATGGGTCAAGACCGGCAGGTGGAATTAGGTTAGTTTGGGATTATGCTCAGCATGGACTGGTTGGGCCGAAGGGTCTGTTTCTGTGCTGTATAACTCTATGACTCCATGTCATCTTTCATTTTACAGTCCTCCTAATTCAATTGTAACTAAAACCTAATTTGCAGTGATGTGAACACTTAAAGGACGTTGAGCTACTCTAAAAACACAATGTTGAAGTAGTAAGATGATCTAATATTTAAAATTCGATTAAATTGCTACCTAAAGAATAGGAGTTAATAATCTGAACTCACTAACTTCTCATTAAAAGAGCCAATAATTTTCTGTTATCAATTATTTTGGTCCACTTATTTTGCTGAAGCATTATTTTCAGAACTGCAGTTTGGAACACAAATACTGCTGTAAATTTTGACTCGTTCAGATTTAAAGGCCCAGAACATTTGGATCTAGGAGAGAATGACCAGGACAAATGCAGATTGAATGGTCAGAATTTGGCAATGGGTCCATGTTCAACCGAGTTTCTACCCCTTTTTCATTCAATGGGAAATTTTGCTGGGAGCTGGCAAGGTAGCTCCTTCAAATTACATGCTACTGATCTCAAAAGTGGCAAGGTACAGGGCATGGCATCACCCAGAAGATCCATTTTTACAGGGACACCACATTCCATCATGTTGAGTGGAAGTACCATTGTGCTGAATGGGACAGATTTCGAACAGATCTAGCATTTCAAAACTGGACATCCAAGTGGCACTGTGACTGCAGCAGCAAAACTGAATGCAACCTCAACTGATCGCCTCATGGGCCGGCACATCTCCCACTGTCCAATTACCATAAAACATAAAAGTGCAGCAAGATATGCCAGAAGCGAGTCTAGGCATACCTAAAAAAAGGTGTCACTCTGTGAGACTACAAAAAGACAAAGGGCTACTTGTGTATCAAGGCAGAACTAAACAATCCCACTACCAACAGGTCAGATTTAAACTCTGGAGTCCTGCAATATTCAGGTGTGAATGCTGATGTGTTATTAAACTTCGTTAGTTGGATGAGGATCCACAAATATTAACCATCCTTAAATGAGAAGGTTAGCCCAGCCGATCAATGCAAAAGGCAAGGCTAAAGCACTTGCAATTATTTTCAGCCAGAAGTGCTGAGGGCATAATTGATCCCGGTCTCCTGCTTAGGTCCACAGAATCATAGGTGCCAGTCTTCGGCCTGAATTTATAGCAAAATAAAAACTGCAAGCATTAGATACTGCAAAGGCTATAGGCTCTAACAACACCATGGTAATGGAAGAGTTCTGCTCCAGAACAATCCACACCCTGAGTCAAATGGTTCCAATACAGTTACAACAGCATGTCCACCCAACAACGTGGAACATCGATCAGATATGTCCTGTCCACAAAAATATAGAAGCAATCAATGTAGCCAATTACCACACCATCAGCTTACATTTGATTATCAGCAAAATCATGGAAGAAGTCATTAATGGTTTTGTTAAGGAATACTCACACAACAATGACCTGCTCACTGATGCCAAGTTCAAATTTGACCATAGTCACCCGCCTCCTGAGTTCATTCAGCCTTGGTCCAAAAAATGCAAAACCCAGCTGTATTCTAGAGATGAGCAGAGTGACTACCCTTGGCATCAAGGCAGCATGTGCCTCAGTATGAGACTAATACACCCTGGCAAAATTGAAGTCAATGGAAATGGTGGTTGGGAGAGAGTTCTCTCCACTAATTGGAGTCATATCTGGCACAAAGTAAGATGGTTGTGATTGTTGGTGGTCAGTCATCTCATCTTCAGAACATCTGAAGGTAGTGTCCTGGGACCAACCATCTTCAGCTGCTTCATCAGTGATCTTCTCTGTATCAGAATGTCAGGTTAGAAATAGGGATGTTTGCTGATGATGACATAATGTTTACCATCACAACTCTTCAGATCAGTCATGTCCACACCTAGCAAGACCTGGACGACATCCAGACTGGAGTTCAGAAGTGGCAAATAACATGTAAGTGTCAGACAATGAACATCTCCAACAACAGAGAATCTAACCTTCTCTCCTGGACATTGCTGAATCCTGAGCTACTAACATCCTGGAGGCGTTACCATTAACCGGAAAGTGACCTGAACCAGCATACCAATGCAGTGACTGCAAAAGCAGATCAGAGCTGGGAACTCCACAGCAATTAACTCACCTGCCGATTCCCAAAGCCTGCTTATCAGCAAGGAGGCATAAGTTAAGAATGTGATGGAATACTCTTCACTTACTTGGTTGAGTGCGCTCTACTAGGTCAATGCCATCCAGGCCAGAGCAACCTACTTGATTTAGTATCCACCAATTTAAATGTCCACTCCCTTCACCACCTCGCATCGTGACAAAAAATGTATACTTTTACATAAAATACCCTGCAGCAACTGTTCAAGGCTCCTTTGACAATACTTTACTAACCAGTGAGTAATATCACCTGGTAGGACAAGGACAGCAGACATTGGAATTGTCTAACACAGAGGGCTGTGAAAGCTCAGTGTCTGAGTATGTTTAAGATAGACATTGATAGAATTTTGATTATCTGTGGTGTGCAGGGTTATGAAGATGAAGGGGTTAAAAGGCATTAAAATGTGTTTGATCAGTCCTGATCGTACTGAATTGTGGGGCAGGTTGAATGGCCTACTCCAGTTCCCACATTCCGGTCCGAATACATGAGTCAAGAGCAGGGCCTTCTATTTAGCCCCTTGAGCCTGCTCCACTCAATGATAAAACAAGGTGTAGAGCTGGATGAACACAGCAGGCCAAGCAGCATCAGAGCAGCAGGAAACCTGACGTTTCGGGCCTAGACCCTCCTTCAGAAATGGGGGCGGGGAAGGGGATTCTGAAATAAGTAGGGAGAGAGGGGGAGGCGGATAGAAGATGGATAAAGGAGAAGATAGGTGGAGAGGAGACAGACAAGTCAAAGAGGCGGGGGTGGAGCCAGTAAAGGTGAGTGTAGGTGGCGAGTTAGGGAGGGGATAGGTCAGCCAGGGAGGATGGTCAGGTCAAGGGGGCGGGATGAGGCTAGTAGGTAGGTAGATGGGGGTGGGGCTTGAGGTTGGAGGAGTGGATATGTGGGAGGAACGACAGGTTAGGGAGGCGGGGACAAGCTGGGCTGGTTCTGGGATGCAGTTGGGGGAGGGGAGATTTTGAAGCTTGTGAAGTCCACATTGATACCATTGGGCTGCAGGGTTCCCAAGCAAAATATGAGGTGCTGTTCCTGCAACCTTCCGGTGGCATTGTTGTGGCACTGCAGGAGGTCCACGATGGACACGTCGTCTAAGGAATGGGAGGGGGAGTTGAAATGGTTCGCGACCGGGAGGTGCAGTTGTTTGTTGCGAACCGAGCGTAGGTGTTCCGCAAAGCGGTCCCCAAGCCTCCGCTTGGTTTCCCCGATGTACAGGAGGCCACAACGGGAACAGCGGATACAGTATACCACATTAGCAGATGTGCAGGTGTTCCTACTATCCCCCTCTCAATGATATTATGGTTTATATGATAGTGGCTTCAACTCCACATTCCTCCTACCCCTACAACCTTTAACTCCTTTGTTAGTCAAGAATCTATCTAGCACAGTCTTAAAAATATTCTATGATTCCTGCTCCACTGTTCTTTGGGCACCAGGGTTTGACAGATTCAGAACCTGATGTTCTGAATAAGAGTCCTATCGATGTGAAATGTTAACTGTTTCACTCTCCCCAGATGCTGCTAGACCTGCAGAGGGCTTGTGGCATTTTCGACTTTTTTCAGATTTCCAGCATCTGCAGTGTTTTGCTTTTATCCCTACTTTATAAATGTAAGAAAAGCTAGGTGCTCATCTTTCATAATGTCATGTTTGCCTGGTTTCCTTGGGCGAGCCTAAAATAAGTACCTATTTCCCAGTTACCATCAACATGGGTCAGAAGCATAGTGGTACACTATGAAGGAAAGAGCTGGTCCTCTGATCGTAGAATTCCCTTTGATGAACAATAGTTTCTAATTTCAGCTCAAAAATAAACATAGCTATAAGCATGGTTTTAAAGATGGTATTTGTAATTGTCTCGACCAACGCATTCTTGTTACCGGTACTGTGATAATGTCAAAAGAAATAAACAACATTAGTCAATTTATACCTTTGAGGCTCTATGTCCCCTTCACAACTTACCTTCATAACTATGTTTGTGTTATCAGCAAATTTAGCATTGGTACATTCACTTCCTTCAACCAAATAACTGTTATCAATTGAAAATAGTGGAGGCCTCAGCACTGTTCCTTACAGCATTCCACTCACCACATCTTATCAAGCTGAAGATGACCCAGTTATACTTACGCTCTGTTTCTTATTGGATAACAAATCCTCCACCAACACAGCTATATCCCCTACACCATGAGCTCCCATGACAAGATCCTCCCCAGCCCAGAGCTGATGAGCTGAACCCTGGCACTGGGCTGGTAACACATCCCTCTGGATTCTTGGTCAGCCAGAGAACTACGTTGATTCCCAACACCACCTCCCCTACACCCCACCTTCCCCCAGCTGACTATCCTCTCCCTTACTATGACTACATTCTTACTAATTTTTCCCACTGAAATGGCTTTCTATACCATGATGCCTTACTCAGTTTGTTCATCCACATACAGACTCAAGAACCTCAAATCCATTGGACAAATGCAATGGTTAAGTTTCTTCCCATCTACCTGGCGTCCGAGTCTGCCTCACTCACAGTCACTCTTACCTATCCTTGACCACTAACTAAATAAGATTCCCTATCCTCAGAGGTACGACTACCTTCTGGAATAAAGCGTCTTGGTGAATTTCCTCTTCCCTGATGTGTCAGCACTTGCAGCTCAGCCTCCAGTGAATAAAATCAGAGCTGAAGCTTCTTGAGTCACAGACAATTACTGCAAACAGGTTTCTCTGGATTACAGTGGAGTCCAGGAGATTGCACAGTCTGTCGTCACAACATGTCACCTGCCCTACCATTTTCATTGCCTTAATTAAGCAATTAATGTAATTAATTATCAAATTAAATTACTACCTTTTCTCACTTTCATTTACTGCACTAGTTTAAACCTCAATTATTCAATAAACCTTACACGTTGCTTTGCAATCCACACACTTATCCTGACTTGGAGTTATATCACTGTCACTGGATCAAAATCCCGGAAATCCCTTTCCAACAGCAATTGCAACAGATGGTCTGCATTGACTCAACATGCAGCTCACTATCACCTTCTCAAGAGCATTTAGGAATGAGCAAAGATAAGCCTCAACAATGGTACCTACTTCCCTTAAAGGAATGAAACAAAACTGCAAAATGAGCAGGAAATTCTCCAGTGCATTGCCAAAGACTTTTCTCTAACCAGCAAAAAAAAGATTGTGTTGTACCTAGAAATAGGCTGTGACCTTTGTCTAGTCAACAGTTATTTCATTTCAGAAACAAAATCATGAAAATAACTAATTGATTTTAAAGGACTTTGCAATACCCTGAAGACAATGAGGAGATGCTTTACAAATACAACTTTTTTTTAAACCACTTATATTTTACATCTCAAAGAAGTAGTCGCATTTAAACAAGTACCTACACTGAAACAACTCTTTGTACTGTAAGATTAAAGTACAGTTCTGGATAATTGTTTAGTTTGGCCATCAATTTTGGCAATTAAAAAAAAGCCAACACTTGCTAGTTAACCAGAAAAATAAAGACGTTTTAGGTGTCTTTATAATGTGCAATGCAGCATCTGCTCAATATGCTCCCACCTCTGGCACGTATAAATGTAAGAAAAGCTAGGTGCTCATCTTTCATAATGTCATGTTTGCCTGGTTTCCTTGGGCGAGCCTAAAATAAGTACCTATTTCCCAGTTACCATCAACATGGGTCAGAAGCATAGTGGTACACTATGAAGGAAAGAGCTGGTCCTCTGATCGTAGAATTCCCTTTGATGAACAATAGTTTCTAATTTCAGCTCAAAAATAAACATAGCTATAAGCATGGTTTTAAAGATGGTATTTGCAATTGTCTCGACCAACGCATTCTTGTTACCGGTACTGTGATAATGTCAAAAGAAATAGGAACATATAACTGAAAATGAAAAAGGAAATAAAAAGTAAGAAGTCATTCATGGAACTATTTTTAAAAATCCCTTTTGTGAAATAAAAACATAGTAAAAACTTACCTTTACGGAGTCTCTGTCTGTTCTCATTTAAGTCATGTCATGAGAGAAATGAATGAGGTTGCAGTCGGGTATAGATCAAGGACAAGTAGCAGCAGCATTCAGGGAGGGTGGAGGCAGGTTGGAAGAGAAAAACAAGCACTTGTTATCATCAGCAACATTGCCTTACACCAATTATTAGCTATGCTGTTTCAATTGTATCCAATTTTAAGCAGTTCACTCCAACGGTATCCCAAAACTAACTTCCAGATAGTGCAATGTAAATCAACTTTCCATCTGATTCTGACGTTTCATACCTCATTTAAAACCAACATAGGATGTCTCAAAATAGATTTGGGGGTCACGAGGGATGACGAAAACTTGCCCTCCCATGCACAGACAGAAATTCTAATTCACTCAAAACCCATGCACTTGCCCAAAGTTCAAATTGGATCCACGAATTCTATTCGTAAATAACATTAGAAGTGCAACTGAAGCAGTAAAAAAAAGTGGCAATACAGACAGCAAACTGTAGTAGCAACTGATAGCAATGCTCTCTCCAAAGTGCCATAAGATACAGAGCCATAAGGGTCAAATAGCTCATGCACAGGAGAGGTCCCCATAAAGTACGTACAAGTCACATGGCAATCTTAAACAGTACACAAAATAGACTGCATACAGCAAACAAAAATCACAAAAATATTTTGCATAACTGCAATTTTTGCAGATGTGTTTTTTTAATCCAATATGAATTTAATAAATTTGTGGCTTTGAAAGCCAAATAATATAACAATCACATTATATTTAAATCCTTTGGCTCTTGCTTGCAAACACAACTGGACATTACATCCACTGAGCAGGATGAATTAAGAGGCGAATATTTAGTGAAATGATACAAACTTGGTCATTCACTTGTTTTTTGAATAATATTCTCAGCAAAAACCTCCTGAATCAAACCACAAAGAACAGTAGACACTTCAATAAAGCAATTAGTCATTACCATAAATAAATGTAAAATGTTGTGGACTTGTTTTAAAGTTTTCCGAACAGTTGTTAACTTTTAAACCAATCTTGTATACCCACTGATGAGTAAATAAAGAAAGCAGGTGGATAACTCCACAAACTTCAGCCACAAAATTGTTTCCAATTTAAGCACTTCTGCAAGTGAAACAGCCTTTTTGTTGCCAATTCATTTTCATTTATACTGTTGAGCAGCCATAATGTTGATGAATTGGCCGAAACAGATCCTTCCAGCAGTTCATGCTGGCAAACTATGGCAAATCTAAGGAGTACATAGATCAGTAAATAAGGGTAGGCTAAGCAGGCCTGGTACACCTATTGCCAGTTGACAGACTAAATGCAAGTGCCATTTTTGGGAGCCACTGGTAATTCCTTCCATCAAAGTCCCCTAAAATTCCTCTCCCCAGGAATATGTAGATATCTTCCAACAGCACCAGAACTAGGTTAATTACATTATATACTCATCTCCAATAATTCCATTTCTATCAGAGGCAATCACGTAGGGTAAACAGGCTGTGAAACTGCTTTAACTGGCAAATTTGATGCTTCAGTTGTGGACAAAAAACTGTTACTTTGCACAATAACACAGATATACAAATTAAATAACAAGATTAATATAAGGAGATTGTTCAGAAAAAAGTATCAACTCACATTTCCAAATATTCATCATGCTTTATCTTGGTAATAACATTCTCTCCAAATGTAACCAGAGGAATTGCAGATTGACTAATCTAATTAACTGGTTGTGTTTTCTTCACAGTTAATCTAAGCAACATGAATATACATCAATCCTCCTTCTTTGGCATAAACTAACTACTGTATTCCAGCTTTGTGAGATAAAGCTAGCTATGCTGCGCAACACTGAATAATGAAATTGCATGGTAGATTAATTAGTAGAGTTAGATCACACGGGATTCAGGGTGAGCTTGCCAAATGGATACAAAATTGACTTTATGGTGGGAGACAGAGGGTGATGGTGAAGGGTTGCAGACTGCAGGCCTATGGCCAGCGGTGTTGCACAGAAATCGGTACTTTAGTTTGTCATTTATATAAATAATTTGGAAGAGAATAAAGAAGTTTTCAGATGATACCAAAGTTGGTGGTATAGTGGACGGTGAAGAACGTTATCTAAGATTACAAAGAGATTGCGATTAACTGAGTCAATGGCCTGAACAGTAACAAATGGAGTTTAATTTGGATAAATGTGCAGTACTGCATTTTGGTAAAACAAACAAGGACAGGACATATACAGTTAATGGTGGTGCCCTAGGTAGTGTTGTAGAACAGAAAGCCCTAGGCGTCAGGTACATAATTCTTTGAAATTTGCGTCACAGGTAGAGAGGGTGTGAAGAAGGCGCTTAGCTCGCTTGCCTTCATTGTTCAGACCTTTAAGTTTAGGAGTTGGGATGTCATCTTGAGGTTGTACAGGACATTGGTGAGGCCTCTTCTGGAATACTGTGCGCAGTTCTGGTCTCCCTGTTATAGGAAGGATATTATTAAGCTGGGCAGGGCTCAGAAGAGATTTACCAGGATATTGCTGGGAATGAAGGGTTTGTGATATAAAAATAGGGGAAAGACTGGGACGTTTTTCACTGGAGCATTGGAGGTTGAAGGGTGACCTTATGAAGTTTTATGACATTATGAGGTGTATAGTTAAAATGAATGACAAGGGTCTTTTTCCTAGAATGGGGGGGGGGGCTCAAAATTAGACAGTGTATTTTTAAAGTGAGAGGAGAAAGATTTAAAAAGGAACCAAGGGGCAACTTTTTTTTAAAATACAGAGTGGTTTGTGTGTGGAATGAACTGCTAGAGAAAGTGGCAGATGCAGGTACAGTTATAATGTTGAAAAGACATCTGGATAAGTTCATGAATAGGAAAAATTTGGAGGGATATGGGCCAAGCGCAGGCAGGTGGGACTAGTTTAGTTTGGGAACATGGTCAGCGTGGGCTGGTTGGACTGAAGGTTGTGCCTCCACATTTTGTGACTCTGCCACTCTATGACTCTAGTTGGAATACCAAGAGATACAAGTGCTAAAATTTAATGGCTAGTTTCCCACAATCTAAAATCATATAATTTTCATATTTTACATTTTCTTAGAATTACACAGAACAATTCAGCACAGAAAAAGAGACCATTCAGCCCATTTGGACCATGCTAACATTTATTTCATTCAAAGCTCTTCCTATCACTCATCACTGAACTATTAGCATAGCCTACATTTTTTTTCTCCATCAGTTGTTTATTTAGCTTCCCCTTCAACATGTCCATATTAGTCATCTCAACTACTCAAGGTTGTAAAGTTCCACATTTTATCACTTTCTGGGTGGAGAGGTTTCTTAGATTTCTTAAATTGACCATCTCTAGTTCTTGCTTGCATCTCATTCTTTACCTTCCTGCTTTTTAAGATAAATTATAAAAAACATGAAAAAACAGTTTTTAGTTTCAAGAACCACAATGGAAAAATGAGAACTTTGCAAAAATCTGCTTCATAATTTATTTGCTTCAAAATATAACTTTGAGGGATTAAAAGTTCAAATGTAAGAACAATGGAAAAGACTGATTAATAAACTGATCAACAACCTTAGGCAAACCAAACAAGCCCAGGTTTAATTAGCTTGTGTTTATTTTACAAGATCTGAGTCAAAAGTGGGAAAAAAAACCTATATAATGGATGGCCTATTTCTGAACTTCCGGATAGAACCAGGGTGTCTATTGTCACTTCCATAAAATAAGCCAAAAGCTGGAAAATCTGGGAAAGTGTACAGTTACCTTGGAGATTGTAATTGCTCAGATGAGTTGCAGAATCAAACAGTTGTGTTGAAGGTAATATATTTTATTTATATTTCTGTTTGAGACCAATCCAGAGAATGCCAATCATCATAGAAACATGCTGTGGGAATAAAAAGCTCTTTTATTTATTTGTGTACTTTTATTGAAGCAAGGGGTTTAGTTCGGATTTTTAGAGTGAAAAGCAGCTGGTATATTTGCTCTAGTGGAAGGAATTTGCAGTGATCCTCACATGGCCTTGTGGTGGAAGGCAATAAGGAGAATTAGCTTGGAAGGCTGTGAGAAATTAATTGGGTATCTGTCAGCAATCCAAACAAGGAGCTGAGGCATCCACGTGTGTGAGGTCTGTGAAGAAAGGTAAAAGATGACATAGTCTAAAGGTCAGTGGAAGGACCCCCATAGAATCTTACCTTGGAGAATCAGGAGAAGTCTGAGGAGATTTAAAGTGAACTTCAGAGGGTAGCACACATTTTGAGTTCATTCCTAAAGAAGTGAATGATCATTCAGAACTGCTTTATTGTATAAGGTAGTTCTTAGGTGGACTGAAATGCAGAACTCAGCTCACAGCATAAATAATGATAAACTATGACATTAAGTAATAGTGTTTGCTTCAGTTTTTTTTTGTGTATAAATAATGTAAAGAATGGTTTTGCTCCAAAATTTGAAATCCTATGAAGTACTCAGCCAGTTGAATTCTTGGTTTTTGTGTTCTGTTTAAAAAGTAACACAATCTCTAACAGGATCAAAACACAAGGAGAAAAGTCAATTCAGGTGGAAATATTTAAAAGCGAAATTGATTACCTTTGTAAAGCGGTGATACTAAGGGGAAAGAGTGAGGTGAAGAAATGGTTTTAAGATTCAGACTAGTCATCACTTAATTGAATGACAGAACTGGTCAGATAGACTGAATGGTCCACTCCTTTTCTTATGTTTTTAAAGAGAGATTAAATGAATAATCAAGTTGCCATTTCTAAGTTGCCAGTTTTTAATCACCAGTCTATAATCAATTGCAGGTTTAAGCATTGTTTACCTCTTTGGTGGTCCGTGTCATGATGCTTCTTCTCATCTTTCATAGCACTTGATAGTGCCAATAGTCCTGCACTGCTTCCAACTGAAGGTATTCCTGGGGGCTGGAGTCCAGACGGGTGTGGAGTGAGAGGTACTGGAAGTGCATGACCATGGGATAGATGTTGGGCCTGTAACTGTTGCTGCTGCTGTGGAAAAATTAATTTGCATGAACATAGCGTATGGAGAAATTAGGTAAAGTGCATTAAGTTAGAAAAAAAACATGAAATCACTTGTATAATTACTAAAAATGCACTTGTAAATTAAAGTCACAAGATCATTGGCATTGGATTTTCCACTTTCTTACCGACCAAGAACCCAAAACTTATAGAAAGTCAAACACATAGATGTCATGCCAATTTAGCAGGATGGCTAATTATGTCTCTTTTTCTTTCCCCCACCCCCTTTTTTTCTACCCAGCTACCAGCCAAATTGATGGCCGAGTGAGCTGCTGTACAAAGAAAAAGAATAGCAACAGGCCATAGCTAGGGAACTTTGGACATAGTCCTCAGCAACTGAGCAGGTGGGAGCCAGAAATAGGGCTTAGATAAGAGGGAAAACAGGAGCAATCAAGAGGAAAAGGAGGAAGTAGCTAGGGGAGGTCACGGCTACAGTACAGGGTGACGAAATTACAGATAAGTCAAGGGAGCCCAAAGACTACCTTGATGGACCAAGTGCTCCTACTCTACCTGATCCAAAAAAACCTGTAAAAGGCACTTAAATTCCTAACCTCATTTTTACAGTCAAGGTTTCCAAATCCTGGGAGCCCAAGCGACAACTAATTACTTTAAATTAGGTACCCACTTATACACAGTGGTAGTTTTAATTTGAACATGCTAATGAAGTATTCTATAAAAATGATATTGGCGCACACTAGCAAGTTAGCAATATACTCCTAGAGTTGAAGTCATCATTTGCTGCCTCACTCCTGTCTGTTATAGGGGCAATTTAACTGAGAAACCCAAATGTCCGTTTACAGATATTCATTGCAGGTATTGCACGTTATAACAATGTAAAAATTCAGCTGTCATACAGCACCCACAATATTGAACGGCTACTTTTTAAAACAAAAATAAGCAGTTGATGCTATATTATTATACTCCAACAATAAACAATTAAACATTGGGAAGATAAATTCCTTTTTAAAGATCTAGTACCCATATCTCCGAAAGTATAATTACCCAAACAGATCCACAAAGTCAAAATTCTGATATTTCGTAAAATAAACGCTAGTTTTGCAAAAAACTTCAAGATATAACAAATTAAATAACTCCAAAATTCTAGATCTAAGTGATCATGGTGAATATTCTGTACATTCTTTTTCCTGCCCTAAAAACATTTACAATAGTTTGTGCTTCAATTCCCCAATGCTTCAAATTGACGGCTCAGCTAGCAGTGGCAAATGTTCACTAAGGGATTGACTTAGATTTGTAATTCATGTAGCTAGTTTGAAATTGTAGAATTATGAAGAAATACCACAGTTTTAAAAGGATCATAAACCCAGATTAAAAATGAACAGACTTGAAAATACTAAATGCAGAAGTAATTAGTTTTGCATAAAACAGCATATAAATTAAAACTGAAGGAATATTTTATTAGTTTGAGTCAATTATTCTATGTCATTCGGAATAATTGTAAAATTGTAAAAAGTACTCTAAAGGAAACTAAAATACGTTACTGAAGGAAGGCGTCATAAAATAGGCCTCAAATCTGCACCTCCAAAATTAATTTACTGAAGAAATAAGCAGTATCTCAGAAACAACCTCCTCAGCATCTATGGCATAGCAATGGTGAGAAAAGTAAAGTAAATAACCCTGAGGGGAACCTCATAGCAGCCAACATTTAAAGCCTTCAATGTCCTTAGTAGCACTTCAGCAAATTACTAAAGGAAACCTGATGTAGCAGAGGTACAGGTCCTTAGGTTTGCTCAATAATGGTGAAATAATTATGTACTCTGTGCATGTTTAGTGCTGCTCGAATAAGAGCTAAAGGTTGCCCTTGTACTCTTTGCTACCCTGTGAGTCTATGTTGTGACAGGTTTATTTGACTGGGACTATGATGCATGCACCAGTAACTGAGCTGACAAGAGTTTAAAGTCTGTTTTATCAGTACACTGGCAACGTAGAAAAACCCTCAAGAGCTTAGTATTGGAGTACTTGACCTCAGCCAGAACAGTATGAAGCTCTGTGGGTGTACTGACAATTGGTGGGTAGGTAATTGGGTAAGGGGGGAGGGGAGGTGGTGTGTGGTGGTTTAAAAAGACTGAAATTAGCCTATAGACTACTGAATATATAATGAATCATATCAAGGCCTGGGCATCAATTCCATTAGGATTCCTTCAATCAACACTAGGTTAATAATATACTTGTACATTTAAATAAATCTGACTACATATTAAAAGTCCATCTTCAATATTAGCTTCAGTACATTAGCTTCAATGAGCTGTAGCATAACTTAATTCGGTTGAAAATGCAACTATTTATTTCACTGGAGCAAACTATTGTAATTATTTCTTGAACAAAATATACTGAAATATACAAGTTTTAAAAAAGGATGTTTATTGCTAGAATTCAAACCTGAAAGAATATAGCCTGAAATTTTGTGATCAATGGTGAAGCAATCACATTCACTACTGATTTAACATAAAGCTGTGCAGAAAGAACCATCGTATATCTGACTTCCCCTTTCTTTATGGCAGTTTAAATTGAACACCTAGTCAAGAGGATCTCCAGGTATACAGCAGCAACAATGAAACACTCTCATAGACAGCAAACTGGGGAGTTGAATGACTAAATCTCTTCAACATCTAATTTTAAAATTTACATAGCAAAATAAGTTATGATTAATTTATTATCTACTTCAATCCAATGATATTTTTAAAAAGAACAGATTTTTTTAAAAAAGTTACGGATTTTCATCATAATGAAAACATTGCATTTTCCACAGATACTAAATTAGATTTTCAGAGCCAATGTAAGTGTTGAACATAATTATGAATCTAAACACCATTGAAAACCCAGTTCCACCTCATTCCAGGAGGTGCAACCTTTTTTTACTATGTTTGTATAGTAGGACTAAAAGCTTTTTCAGATTTTCCATTGACTACTGGGTAGGAGTGTTTCAACACTTTTCCTCTGGAGAAACATGGAATCACTGACAGCTACTTCACGGTTTCTGCCTCATTCTATGCAAATTAAAACTCCTGAAACAATACTCAGTTTCAGTTAACGATAATGACATTAACAAATGCAGATAATTTTTTATGCCCTTAGCACTGCAAAATTCAATCTGAAATTTGCTCTACAGGGAAAGAACAAGCTCAAAAAGCAAAAGAAGTGCCAATAATGAGCTGCAGCAAATTGTAATCAGAGTGTAGAATTGTTTTGAACAAATTATCTTCCAGAATACTGCACTCCATGGTCATGTAGCTCTCTGTGACCTAAAGGCCAGACTATATGAACTGAATCTATATGGGTTTTTGAATGAATGAATAATGCTTCCAAATCCCAGCATAACAGCATCTAAACTCTTATCTTGCTGAGTTGCAAATCTTAGTCTCATGTGGGCCAAGTCCATTATTTTATAACACATCAGTGCTTCTAAACAGATATATATTTTTAAGGGTAGATTGAGGAGTTCTAATTTAGCGTTTTTCCACCAATTAGGCAACAGCACTGCGAAATTGCTGGCAAGTCAAAACTCCAGAAGAACTAAATGAAGCAAAGCAAAGTGTAAGAAATGAAAGAACTACAAACGTGGAGTTGCATAGACTTCAGGGACCATTTTGCCACAAAAGGGTAATAGTAACATGTGGCCCATCAGTCGTACTTGGACACATTGCTTCCAGCAACTATGGTTTGTATAATAGAAAACCTCTGAACAGACATATTGAAATGGTGTTACTGCAGTAGCGAAAAATAACTCAATTTTCTCAACTGTAGGTGTCAACTAATTTATTAACAAAATAAAAACCAAGGCTGTGTATTTCTGACCCTAATTGGTCGTCAGAACCACTTTAACTTAAAATTACAACAGCAAACTACGGCAAGAAGGTGAAAATTTGCTCTGCATTTACATTGAAAATTTGGAGGCAGAACATGGCATAAGATCAAAATAATGGGCAAGTCAGCACAGTGATAGCAACTTCTCTGCAATACAAAGCTAAATTCAATATCTGCATTCACCCAAAAAGAAAAAAGGCAAGCAGTGAGCACCAAATAGCTATCCCCATATAGCAGTTTGCAAATCTCACGTGGCACTCAGTCAAACTGACATATAGACATGTCCTAACAGGGTAATGGAGCCAAAGGCATCAAATGCAGAAAGCCCACTACCCATAATTTTCTGCAGTGACAAAAGCAGCACTCTTACTTCTTCTAGCTTGACAAAAATATCATGGTAAAAAGGTTTTAGGCCTTTTTTAAGCCCATTTTATCTGTCCCTTTAAGAGTACTGTACCTGCCACAGCGACATGAGGTTTGTGCAGCACAAACTCCATCCATTTGTTCCTGAAATACACTATGGATTCCTACAAACCAGGGCCTAGATATGAAAATTAAAGATGGGTTGTTCAGCCACTTTCGGGGAGTTGCTTCCACACCTAATTACAGTGGGGCCCCTTCTTAATCAACATTGAAAGCTTGGTTGCATTTTTTTTTAATCAAATGGACAATCCAAGTTGAAGATCTTATCTAATCATTTCTTCTCTACCCCTGAAAGCTGTGACTATTCAGTCATTGAGTATTCTAGCTCTAAGGGAGCAAAGTGATATGGGAATAATGTAGAAAGATAAAGTTGACAGACAGGATCAGCCAGGGATAGTAGGAACTGCAGATGCTGGAGAATCCGAGACAACAAGGTGCAGGGCTGGATGAACACAGCAGGCCAAGCAGCATCATAGGAGCAGAGAGGCTGACATTTCGGGCCTAGACCCTAGGATCAGCCAGGGTCTTGTTGACTCGAGGAACGGTTCTGAGGAGTTAAATTATTTCTGTTCCTATTTCTTACGTTCACTCTGAAATTTTAATGCAGTGTTACAAATGCAACAAAGCGAAGAAATACTTAATTTATTCATTTGAATCAAATAGAAATCTTATCATTGAATAAATGGACAAAAATTGCTCATTGACTGGTATCAATGCACAATTCTGAAATGCTAAGTATACATATTTACATGACAATTTTACAAAAAGTAATGACAAGCTTTAGGGACGAGTGTTACAGATAGGTTAACGTAAAACAGAACAAGGTTAGATGGAGAAATATATTAAAAAGACTTAGCCTGTTTAAATCAGAATCAGCTGACATGCAGTATTTATGCTCACAGATATACTATCTAATAATTGGAGTAAACAATTCTCATCTTAGTCCTTAGAGACTTCAATACCATTTCTGCAAGGTAGAGCATAATAATGCCTCTTATGTCTGTGGGGAATTTTATGTTTACATATACGGTGTGAGTTTATTTAAAAATGATACCATATAAAAATTTACAAAAATGAATGATTGCTCAACATCCGAAGTTCAACCAATACCTCAGTGACTACATTCCAAGTTAACACACACACACACACACTCTCACACAAAGTGTACTGTACATGCAAAAATTATGTGGCTACTTCTAAGATGACTAAAAGAGAAATGCTAAATATACATATTTACATGACAAATTTACAAAAAAAGTGGGTCCTTTCTGAAGAAGGGTCTTGACCCAAAACGTCAGCTTTCCTGCTCCTCTGATGCTGCTTGGCCTGCTGTGTTCATCCAGCTCTACACCTTGTTAACTAGCTTTAGGGACTTGTGTTGCAGATAGGATAAGTTTTAGAAAGGACAAGGTTACAGGTAGAAAAGTCAAGTGGGATAGCATGTAAAGCATTTCCCATTATTACTGGCTCCTCTAACCATCTCTATAAAACCAATTGAACAAACACTCCCTAATCTTAATAACAAGTACAGTCCATAATGAGTTAACCACCCAATAACCATATACCATATTGATGTTATATATTAAATATTTATACACCTACAAACATTTGTAAACATGCACACACATTACATATGTACTGAAATAAGCTGCACACATGCAGAGGAACAAGGGTGCAAAAGAAAAACAACTTGAATATATAAAGCGTTTTTCACAAAGAGAACTGTCCCAATGGAAGGGAATGGACATTGAATCAAGAGTACCAAGGTTGAAGTAAAACATATTTCTTTCAAATGAGTGACAAATGAAAATCTAACATGGAAAACTCTACAGAAAAGTTAAAATTGGAGAATGAGTATTTTAAATGTAACATATCTTGCAGAATGGGAAAACCAAATCAAACAGCCACTGAGCTTCACACTCTTTGTTGATAACGTATCATCCTTTAAAGATATATTTTCTCTAATAAATATATAAGTATTAATCAAAAATAATTGAAGATATATTCAAGCCTTCTACCAGTTTTGAATTACCCAAGAACTTGAGCAGCCTAGGGGTCCTTACAGGGCAGCATGCTGGCTTAGTGATTAGCGTTGCTGCCTCACAGCGCCAGGGGCCCGGGTTCAATTCCATCCTAGGACAACTGTATGTGGAGTTTGCATGTTTTCCCAGTGTCTGTGTGGGTTTCCTCTCACAGTCCAAAGTTGTGCAGGTTAGGTGGATTGGCCATGCTAAATTGCCTATACTGTCCAGGGATGTGCAGGCTAGGTGGATTAATCATGGGAAATGCAGGGTTACAGGGATGGGGTAGGGCGTGGGATGCCCTTCAGAGGGTCAGTGTGGACTTCATGGGCTGAATGGCCTGCTTCCACACAGTAGGGATTATATGGATTCTATTTCTTTCGCCACAGCACTAACTTGTTAGTGTTAACCTGCTAACAAATCAGCACCCTCTTTTTTCCTGTTGTGGTTCTTTGAAATATGACATTCTTGGGTTTGTCTTGATGAGCACAATTTGGAAAGCTTTGGCAAAAATATCTTTCTTTTCAGCAATGTACAAGTTAGGAAAAGTTCTCTGAGCTGAAACAATGCAGCCAAAACGATACTTTAGGCTTCCAGAAATTGAACAGAATTAGAGAAAAAGACAGACATGTCCAAATGCTGCACATTATCAACTTTTAAATGGAATGGTAATCTTAGATCTATAACATTAAAAAACATCAAGGAGCACCTGTTCCGATCATATTAATTGACAGACATGGAGGACTTCTGTTAATTGTCCCATTGATATGACCACGAGAAAACACTACCCGAGTAATGCTACACAATAAAGACCTGATCTGTCAGCTACATTGAAACCAAACTCATGAGCAATTGCTAGAAGTATTTTAGAATCTAACTGGTTTCTTCGTTAGTGGATTTCAGCATAACCCTGATACCTCTATTCTGATTCATTACCATCTGAAGTGCCTAATTCAACCACTAAATATAATTTTATGAATCATTATAACCTTACATTCAATGTAGCTAAAATCAAAATGTGGTCATCATTGACAAGACTGGTAGTTATTGTTCTTCTCCAGTTGCCCTGAGAACTGATTGGTTCTTAACTGTACTCTGTAGCAAGTTGGTGTGGAATTAAGTGTCACAAATAGGCCTCGCCAGGTGAAAATGGAGGTTTCCACTCACATAGGAGTTTGATTTTTAAAAAATATTCTCTGCATAAAAATGTCGTGAGCAAGCACAATTTTTTGTGTCCATTCCTGATTTCCCTCCAGAAGGTAGTGGTGCACCTTCTTGAAACACAACAGTCACTGTGGACCAGTTGATATTTTAGGACAATCTGACATCTTCAGAGTTATCATACTAAGTCCACCTTTTTGTATTTCAGACATCTTAAAACTAAATTGAATTCAAATTCTCTAAGCAGTCATGACGAGATCTGAACTCACTTCTCTGGATTCTTAGTCCAAACCTTGGATTACAGCACGAGCTCCACGACCACGCTTACCTTACCTATCATGTGATTTAGTGGTGTCTCCGCATCATGTGGTGTAGAGAGTCAGGAAACGGATATTCAAGCACAGGTAGAAAAAGTTTGTCAAGTGTGCGCATTTTAACACATATACAAGGGGAGGCAGATTTCTCCGAGCCAAATCTATGTATGCCTTATACTGAGGATAAATGGTTTTCGGAATTCATGAAGCAGAGTTAGTGATGCATCACACTATCATTCCTGAATTCCCACAGAGATAATTGCAATATAAAGCCACATCTGCAAGGAAGGAAGAGTTCTGCAGCAAAGGAAAATTTACGTTTAGACTATAAAACTAAAGCGCTAATCTCCAGCACTTTGGAAATGCATGCTCACCAAAATCTCAGAAAGAAAAGGGTAAGAATAAACATAAAACTGCAGAGTCCTGTAAGAAATGCATCCAATAAGTTTTGTCCATAGAATAAATCTCTGTCATAGTATTTTTCCATTATTCTCCCTTCCATTACTTTCTAATGGCCCTCCAATAGGATCTAATTATTGTCCATTCTCAAGGAAGTTACTGTTTGTGTAGAAGGCATTTTCTGTTCTCCCACTTCAGCTATAACTCCATTACTGCTGCATGTGCTCCAGGTTAAACTACAGCTGAGTCTCCAGTGCAGTTGTGAATGCCCTTCTTAAGTTCTTTCCAGCTACCACTTTCTGTAGTCTCGTAGCCCCCTCTTTCACCAGCAGTTACAATGTCTAGATGGCTCGGTAGTCACTCTCCCACCTCAGTCAGTGGCTTATGGGTTCAAATCCACACCAGGACTTGCGTATGATCTGTGAAATGTTTTGGAGTTTAAAAGATATCATCTGGGAGAATACTGGGAGGAAGGATCAGAGTATGCGGGGAGAGGTGGTCAAATTAGGAAGAGTCATGTCAGGTCAGTTCCATAACATGGGCCCACCATTGGGCACTCCTTTCAAGGAAAGTGGGAACAAATGTAAATATCCTAAAGTAATATTGGGTGCCTTTTACTGTCGGTAGCCAAAAGGAGATGCAGGGTTGGTTAGGGAAATGTTTTATATACAAAGTGGTGGCCTAGTTCATGGAAGGCAGCTGTCCTGACCATAACAAATTGGTCATAGAGGTGGCTATCCTCCAACAGGACAATTTTAAAGTCTTTCAAAACTTTCTTCAGGATAGGAAATTTCAAGATTAGGAGGCATATTTTTAAGGTGAGAGGAGAGAGAGTCAAAAAAGACATGAGGGGCATTTTTTTTTTTACAGAGGCTGATTCGCGTGGAATGAACTTGCTGAAGAAGTGGTGGATGCAGGCACAATTACAACATTTAAAAAGACATTTAGATAAACACATGAATAGGAAAGGTTTGCATGGATATGGGCCAGGAGCAGGCAGGTGGGACTATGTTCAGTTTGGGATTATGTTCAGCATGGATTGATTGGACTGAAGGGTTTGTTTCTATGTTGCATGACTCCATGAATTTGTGTAGCATCAACGGCCACCACTCCTCAGCCGCCTTGGCAAATGCTAGTCTTTTGATTAGGCTGACAGCTTCAGTGGGTGGGCACTACGCTTTCCTGTTCTGGAAGGGTGACCCAGCGGCAGCTTATTTATATGAGGGGACAAAAAGAAAAACCACAGGGGGATCCTGCCAACTGATCAATTACATTGTCAACGGGCATTCCTGACCAATGTCTGGATCAATCCAATGACAAAATTCTGCCCGGTTCTTACAAGTGCAATTCTTTCTCTTCCTAACCCCAAATCCCCCTCCGCTGAGATACAGAACCAAGATATCAAATCCAGACTTCTCTGGAGTCACTCCAGACTCCCTTGTTGTCCCAGGAAACCCACTGATCCCACATTTTCCAGCTTTCCTAACTGGTCAAGAGTTCAAAAACTTGTTTCCCCAGCCTCATTCACAAAACATACGCTCCTACTTACTTCATAATAGTCACAGACTGAGTCTTCACCCTGCAAAACTCCTAAATTCTAGTTCTTACTGGTATTCCTGAATTCAAGATCTCCAAGATCCAATCGCTCCTAAATACTGTAAGCCTTTCAATTCTTTCTGCAGGTCCAATCATGTCCTGTTTACAAACCCTGCAAATTTATCATATTTGCATGCATCTTCCATCATTACCATTACAACAGGTTCTTCTTTAAACAGTACAATTAACAACCTGCCATTTATGTTAATCTGCTTGTAAATAGAGGCAAGTAAGAGAAATTGACTACCAACGAAAAGATCATGTTATTCTCAAGTGGAAATTGGATTCATGCGTAAATGAAGAAAGGATTGCAGGATTGTGGGAAAGGGTGGGGAATGGAAATAATTGGGCAGCTCTGTTAGAGAACTGACACTTCTATGAAGTTTTCTCCTTCCTTTTCTCCCCCCTCCCCCCACCCCTTCTCAGCCCGATACAGATCTGATACTTTGCTTTCATACAAAACCCTTTTCAGTGTATCTTTTGTATATTACGCATACTCTTAGAAAGATATAGAAGGAATGAGAAAGGAAAGAGGTAGATTAATTTTCTTTCTTTTCATCTGCTTATTCAATTAAATCTTAATTGTTTTTATGTAAGCTGTCAATTTCCTATGAACCACTCTCACTTTACCATAAATTTGTTTGAAGTACTGCAAAATAATACAATTTCTGACACACTTCCAACAACATTACAGCAGCAAACCTGTTAGCTATTTATCTCCCCTACTGGCTACCCATGAAAAATTAAATTTGTCTCCTGACTTAAAAACAATAGCAAAAGGTGAATGGCAGGAAAGACACAGACATAGGCATAATGAGTGCACATGCAAGAGAAAGTGGCCACAAAAGAGAGATCAAGCATGAAAAGCAAAGTCAGACATGAGAGAAATAATGAGAAAATGTTAACACAATTGCTTATCGCAATTTTCTATGTTCTAGCATAAATAATTCACCACAGTATGCTAATTCAAAGAGATCATCATCAATTGGTAGATCTTCATTTGGACACTTCTCAAACTCACCAATAGCCAGCATTGAAACCTTCTCTTCTCTGTGTGCTATGGTAGAGATTAAAAAGTTAATGCCAAGCACGGTAATATTTTCTTCATACTGGTTTTGAAAATTCTCAAAAAAAAACTTAAAAGAGAATATTTTGGCTCATTTCAACATTACCTAAACAAACCAAATATGATAAAAACTGTGGTGCTGGAAATCTCAAATAAAAAACAGCAAGTGCTGGAGAAACTCAGCAGATCTGGCAGCATTTGTGGAAAGAAAAGGAGTTAATGTTTCAAGTCCAGTGACCCTTTTTTAAAACAGTTCTGAATAAGAGTTACTGGGCTCGAAACGTTAACTTTGCTTTCTCTCCACAGATGCAGCAAGATCGGGTCAGTTTCTCCAGCAATTTCTGTCTTTTGACTCAGATTAGATGCTCACTGGTGAGTCTCAACAACAGCAACAATGTGCACTTACATAGCACCTTTAACATAGTGAAGCATCTTAAAGCACTTTACAGGAGTGATTTAAAAAATGCATTTATAAAAACTGACAGTGAACCCCAGAAATAAATGTTAGAATGTGAGACCAAAACGTTGGTCACTGAGAGATAGTAGGAACTGCAGATGCTGGAGAATCCGAGACAACAAGGTGCGGGGCTGGATGAACACAGCAGGCCAAGCAGCATCATAGGAGCAGAGAGGCTGACGTTTTGGGCCTAGACCCTTCATCAGAAAAGGGGGAGGGGAAAGGGGTTCTGAAATAAATAGGGAGAGAGTGGGAGGCGGATAGAAGATGGATAGAGGAGAGGAAACAAACAGGTCGAAGAGGCGGGGATGGAGCCAGTAAAGGTGAGTGGAGGTGGGGAGTTAGGAAGGGGATAGGTCAGTCCAGGGAGGACGGACAGGTCAAGGGAGCGGGATGAGGTTAGTCGGTAGGAGATGGGGGTGCGGCTTGAGGTGGGAGGAGGGGATATGTGGGAGGAAGAATAGGTTAGGGAGACGGGGACGAGCTGGACTGGTTTTGGGATGCGGAAGGGGGAGGGGAGATTTTGAAGCTTGTGAAATCCACATTGATACCATTGGGCTGCAGGGTTCCCAAGTGGAATATGAGTTGCTGTTCCTGCAACCTTCGGGTGGCATTGTTGTGGCACTGCAGGAGGCCCAGGATGGACATGTCGTCTGAGGAATGGGAGGGGGAGTTGAAATGGTTCACGACTGGGAGGTGCAGTTGTTTATTGCGAACCGAGCGTAGGTGTTCTGCAAAGCGGTCCCCTGAGCACCAAACCATCATCTCCCAAACCATCCACAACTTCATCACCTCAGGTGACCTCCCACCCACGGCCTCCAACCTCATCGTTTCCCAACCCCGCACTGCCCGCTTCTATCTTCTCCCCAAAATCCACAAACCCGAATGCCCTGGTCGACCCATTGTCTCCGCCTGCTCCTGCCCCACCGAACTGATCTCCAACTATCTGGACTCCATTTTCTCCCTCTTGGTCCAGGAACTCCCTACCTATGTCCGTGACACCACCCACGCCCTCCACCTCCTCCAGAACTTCCAATTCCCCGGTCCCCAACACCTCATCTTTACCATGGACGTCAAGTCCCTCTACACCTGCATTCCCCATACAGATGGCCTAAAGGCCCTCCGCTTCTTCCTGTCCCGCAGGCCCGACCAGTCCCCCTCCACTGACATCCTCATCCGCTTAGCCGACCTCGTCCTCACCCTCAACAACTTCTCTTTCAATTCCTCCCACTTCCTACAGACAAAGGGGGTGGCCATGGGTACCCGCATGGGCCCAAGCTACGCCTGCCTCTTTGTAGGTTACATGGAACAATCCCTCTTCCGTACCTATACCGGCCCTAAACCCCACCTCTTTCTCCGTTACATTGATGACTGTATCGGCGCCGCCTCGTGCTCTCACGAGGAGCTCGAACAGTTCATCCACTTCACCAACACCTTCCATCCCAACCTTAAGTTTACCTGGACCATCTCTAATACCTCTCTCCCCTTCCTGGACCTCTCTGTCTCCATCTCGGGCAACCACCTAGAAACCAACATTCATTTCAAACCCACCGACTCCCACAGCTACCTAGAATACTCCTCCTCCCACCCACCTTCCTGTAAAAAATGCTATCCCCTATTCCCAATTCCTTCGCCTCCACCGCATCTGCTCCCAGGATGAGGCATTCCACTCCCGTACATCTCAGTTGTCCTCGTTTTTCAAGGACCGTAACTTCCCCCCCTCAGTGGTCAAGAACGCCCTCAACCGTGTCTCCCACATCTCCCACAACTCATCCCTCACACCCCGTCCACGTAATAAGACCCAAAAAGAATCCCCCTCGTCCTCACATACCACCCCACCAACCTCCAGATCCAACGCATCATCCTCCGACACTTCTGCCATCTGCAATCTGACCCCACCACCAAAGACATCTTTCCCTCCCCACCCTTATCTGCTTTCCAGAGGGACCACTCTCTCCGTGACTCCCTTGTCTGCTCCACACTCCCCTCCAGCCCCACCACACCCAGCACTTTTCTCTGCAACCGCAGGAAGTGCTACACCTGCCCCCATACCTCCTCCCTCACCCCCATCCCAGGCCCCAAGAAGACTTTCCACATCAAGCAGATGTTCACCTGCACATCTGCCAATGTGGTATACTGCATCCGCTGTACCCGGTATGGCTTTCTCTACATCGGGGAAACCGAGCGGAGGCTCGGGGACCGCTTTGCAGAACACCTACGTTCGGTTCGCAATAAACAACTGCACCTCCCAGTCGTGAATCATTTCAACTCCCCCTCCCATTCCTCAGACGACATGTCCATCCTGGGCCTCCTGCAGTGCCACAACGATGCCACCCGAAGGTTGCAGGAACAGCAACTCATATTCCGCTTGGGAACCCTACAGCCCAATGGTATCAATGTGGATTTCACAAGATTCAAAATCTCCCTTCCCCCTACCGCATCCCAAAACCAGTCCAGCTCATCCCCGCCTCCCTAACCTGTTCTTCCTCCCACATATCCCTTCCTCCCACCTCAAGCCGCACCCCCATCTCCTACCGACTAACCTCACCCCGCCCCCTTGACCTGTCCGTCCTCCCTGGACTGACCTATCCCCTCCGTAACTCCCCACCTACACTCACCTTTACTGGCTCCATCCCCGCCTCTTCGACCTGTTTGTTTCCTCTCCACCTATCCTCTCCTCTATCCATCTTCTATCCGCCTCCCACTCTCTCCCTATTTATTTCAGAACCCCGTTCCCCTCCCCCTTTTCTGATGAAGAGTCTAGGCCCGAAACGTCAGCCTTTCTGCTCCTATGATGCTGCTTGGCCTGCTGTGTTCATCCAGCCCTGCACCCTGTTGTCTCGTTGGTCAATGAGTTAGGTTTCAACTAATGTTTTGCAGAAAGGCAGGAAGATTTACAGATGAAATTGCAGACTTTATGATCTAGACAGCTGAAGTCACAATATCAACTGTGCGGTGAGGAAAGTACAGGAGTGCAAGAGAGGCTGTAATTGGAGGAATACAGGGTTCTAAGAGGTGCAGGGCTAGAGAAGGTTTCAGAAACAGTGAGGCATAAGGCCAGGGAGGAATTTGAACATGAGGATGAGAATTTTAAGATCAAGATCTTGCTGGACCAGGAGCCAATACAGCTGAGTGAAGATAAGGATGATAGGTGAATGCGATTTGGTGCATGTTAAAATATTAACAGACTAATAATATTTGCTCAGCTTAAGCTTAAGAAATCTAGAAGAGGGGATATCAGTCAGGAAAACACTTGAATAGTCTAGTCTGGAGACAATAAAATCATGGCTAAGGACTTTAGCAGATGACTTTAGACAGTGCAGAAAAAGATGATGTGATGGAGAGAAAGTAAATGATCTGGTAACAAAGAGGAAGCTCAGCTCAGAGTCAAACAGATGCAACTGTTGAGAAGTCTGGTTCTGCCAGATCTATGTAATAATTAGGCAGGAGACATTCAAGATCCTCCAGATCAGGGATGGTATCTAGTATTTTCAAATGAGAACCTTTACCTGTTGTCTTCTGCTGATGGCACCACCCATCCTGGAACTACTCCCTTTTACTGAGATTAAGTTTTTCTGAGGTATAGTTAAATGGATCCTAGCAAACTTGCAAGGTGGTACTTGTTCATACACCAGTCTATACATCAAGAGATGACAAGCTATTCTAACATACAACAGAACACAGATAAAGCAAATCTTCCTCTCATTAGGGATCTGGCCTTCAGGCTTTTTCTCTTCTCTAGCCAAAAGTCAGAGGTCAATCACAGTCTCCCAAACACAAATCAGCTACGTTAGAATATCAAGAATAAAGCTTGGGAAGCTAACATGGATTTACTGGAAGGTTTACACATTGATAGTTAATCCGTCAGTCCGTGTTGTGACATATTTTCCATGGGCATCAAATCCTGAGGTGGGACTTGAATCCAGAGGCCTTGTCCTACACTGCACCGTGAAATGTCTTCAGACTATATCCAATTTCCTTTTGAAAGTTCATATGAAACCTGCTTTCACAATCTTTCAGGCTGTATAATGCATTGAAATCATAACTTGATGCATGAAATAAATTGTCCTAATTTTCCATCTGCTTCTTTTGTCAGTTATTTTAAATCGTCAGCATGGAAAATTTCATTGTTAAGTTTAATGACATTTCTGTGAATTATTAGACTTTCTACAGCTTTCTATTTAAATCCTTTGTAACACTGCAAGTTAAAAATTATTGCAAAATGGAAACTCACATATGATGCGGACTGCCGAACCAGTGTCTCAATCACTTGAAGTTGCCAGTCTATAAGGTTTCTTTCTTTTGACTACTTTGCATTTTCCAATAGCTGGTTTTATTCTTATAATTACTGCTGAACTCTTCCCTGTGTAATGTCAGGAACAGCACAACTCTAGACATTATAATAGCTCTGCTTTCTTTCTTGCTGCTGCCACTTCTGTATAATTCTGCATAATTCACTTGTCAATGACTTCAAAGCACCTGAGCTGTTTAACAAATACATTCAGTAGCTGGTGACAACACTATTTCCTTCCCCATACTGCCCAATGATTAAGAATTGTTCTCATATTGGAGAATAAGCATCACACAGATTATGGGCATTCACATATATTTCCATTGACTTGTAGAAACAAGGCAGATTGGTCTGGTCCTGGCATGCAAACCAATCTTTGCGATTGATGAGAATCATTGGTAGAGCACAGGCTCCTTTCTGGTCTGCCACCTCGCCTTACATCTTGGAAAGTAAACATACTTCTAATGTGCATATGAACCTGGAAGTACTTCCTCTGACAGATAAGAATTCGCAGCTTCTTTTCGCCAGGGCGGGGATCTAAAATTAGTGGGCATAGGTTTAAGATGGGAGGGGAAAGATTTTAAAAGGGTCTTGAGGGGCAACTTTTTCCACAAACAGAGTGAAGCGTATATGGAAGTGGTAAAGGCAAGTACAGCTACAATATTTGAAAGACATTTGGATAGGTACATAAATAGGAAAGGTTTACAGGGAAGTGGGCCAAACACAGGCAAATGGAACTAATTCAGTTTGGGAAATCTGGTCAGCATGGATGAGTTGGGCCGAAGGGCCTGCTTCCTTGCTGTATGACTCTATGGCTCTCTTAAGTGTAATGTCTATTAGATATATAAGAATTAATTTTCTTTTTGACCGCAAATGGAAGTAAAACCTTTAGTTCTGCTCTGATCTACTGCAGTCTCCTTGGAAGTCAGGAAAATACGTGCAAAATACAAAGTAATCAAATTTGGAAATTGGTCAATTCACTTGTAACAATGAAAACCATTTCTCAAGACAAAAACAAATCTTACTGTACTAAAAATAGCTGAAGGCCAGGGCCTAAAGTGGACCGTGTGTCAAATCAGGAAACACAATTTTCTTACTTGTGGGTCCACCATAAACATATCTGATCATAGCCAAAAATAAAACCCACTTGGGAGTTCTTTATTAAATGCAATGTGATAAACTCAAAGGCAAAAATAAGCAAAGGCAAAGTAAATAGGAATAGAAGTGGACAGTGAAATCAATTTGATCACCAAATTCAAATTTACCAATATGATGAAGCCACCAATAAAATCTATGTTAGGAACCTTACAGGGATCTGAGGAATACAGACTATGTAAGGTATGTGGCAAAACTGGATAAGTCCATTGAGGCTGATCTCAATGGCAGAAGCAACTCACACCATCTTTTATGATTTTCACCAGTGGCAAGGTGCAAATCTAGCTAGGAAGTAGTGAGTTGCAAATTAAGAAAGATTATTGCTTGATAAATGCTTAGTTGGCACCCAACATACCTCATGAGGTTGAGGTTCTTACAACTAAAGAGAATAATTTAATTGGTTGTTAATTTCACTGCTGTTTGTGGAATCCTTCTATGTGTAAAATGTTTCCTGCAAACACCCAAGCATTTTTAAGCTTATTATTGCATTTGAAACATTCTGAAGATGTGATAAGGTACTTTTCTTCTTCCCTGTTTACAGGGCTATAATTGGGATCCTCAAAGAGATAGAGGCTGCCTATCCTATGCTCACCAAGCAATTAATGTGTGTCCCATTTAACTCAATAGGCAATTTAGTGAAAGCCTGTGACCATCACTTAATCTGTAGATCATAATGTATCACCTACAGGTCATTGCGCATTTACAGATTATAATAGCCTTCTCATGAAGTCACCTAATCAATACACACAACTAATCAAACAGCCAGAAAGTCTGATCACTGGGGAGCTTAGAACAAGATCCTGTTGATAGAGATGATACAATAATCAATTTGCGGCTATACTTCCCAGATTTGATTAGTAGGGGTTGGGGCAGGGGGGTCAAATACAAAGTAAATATATCTTTACTAGAAAATAGAGAAGGAAGCAATTCATTGATTTTCTAAGTATAACCATGAGACAAATTGAAAATAAAAAGGAAAAATTATTGTAGGATCACTCAGTGGAGTCCAACTTAGCAAATGCAAGTCCTGAAATAAAACGGTCTGCAGTTCCATGCTGAAAAGCAACCTGTAATCAATTTTCAAAAAACTCACTGTTACATTTCAGTATTTCTGATCACGTTATGAAATAATGTTGGAATGATATACATTCAAGTTATAATGCTACCACTATGAATTTACCTCTCGCATAGGCGGCATGGTGACTCAGCGGTTAGCACCGCTGCCTCACAGTGACAGGGATTTGGGTTCAATTCTAGCTTTGGGTGTGGAGTTTGCACATTTTTCCTGTCTGTGTGGATTTCCACCGGGGGCTCCAGTTTCCTCCCACAGTCCAAAGATTGCAGGTTAGGTGGATTGGCCATGTTAAATTTCCGTAGTGTCCAGGGATGTGTAGTCTAGCTGAATTAGCCGTGGTAAATGCAGGGTTATGGTGATAGGGAGGAGTCTGGATGGGATGCTCTAGGAAGAGTTGGTACAGTTCGATGGGTTGAAGTGGCCTCTTTCCACACGGTAGGATCTATGATTAAATATTCTAGAGAGAAATGTTTATGTAATAAATGAGAAGAACTAGTTTCTGAAGTTCTGGTTTAACAGGCTAGCTGAAGGCAGTGAAAATCATTTAGGTCTTTCTGTGGGACATACAAATTCTTGCCTTGCACCCAATCAGAACTCGATGGGATGCAGCATGCCTTTTTCTGTTACAGGACCCAGAGGGTCTAAGTTCACACAAGAACTGCCAATCGGAGACTAGCAGTTACTTTTTTGAACAGCAGCACCATCTGGGAGGCTGCCAGAATATCAATTACCTGAAGCACAAGAGCCAGACCAGAAGCAAGTGATTGTGAGAGCAGTTCGGTAGGCCGGTACAGATTCGGAGGGAGTACTTGAGTTGGCAGCAAGGACAGGTGACTGACCCTCTGTGCAGAAGCCAATGCTGGGCCCATCAGTCGCTGAGTGCCTCTGATTGAAGCCGTTCAAAAGCTGAAAACCCCCAATGGCTTTGCCATTGCTTTTTGACCAGCCATGCTTTAGCATCCCAATTATTGAGCAAAATTTTGCACCCTTCCCTCTAACTGGAGATTACTCATGGCAATGGTGGGGAACTGGCATTCTGCCTCCAATCGGATTCATTGCTCAGACCATCGAGTACAGGAGTTGGGACATTATGTTGGAGGTTGTACAGGATGTTGGTGAGGCCACTTTTGAAGTACTGTGTACAGTTCTGGTCACCCTACTATAGGAAAGATATTATTAAATTGGGGAGGGTGCAGAAAAGATTTACAATAATGTTGCCAGGAATGGAGGGTTTGAGTTATAAGGAGAGGCTGAAGCGGCTGGGACTTTGTCACCGAAGCATAGCAGTTTGAGGGGCGACCTTGTAGAACTCTATAAGATCACGAGGGGCAGAGATAAGGTGAACAGCAAGAATCTCTTCCCTAGGGTAGGGGAGTTCAAAACTCGCGGGCACATTTTTGAGGAGAAAGATTTAAAAAGGGACCAGAGGGGCAACTTTTTCACACAGACAGTAGATTGTATGTGGAATGAACAGCCAGAGGAAGTGGTAGATGCAGATACAGTTATAACATTTAAAAGACATTTAGACAGGTAGAGGAATAGGAAAGATTTAGAGGGATATGGACTAAATGCAGGCAAGTGCGACTATTTTAGTTTGGCAAACCTGGTCGGCATGGATAAGTTGGATTGAAGAGTCTGTTTCTGTGCTGTATGACTATGACACAGTCATTCAGCCAATGGTAGAAAGGCCTTTAGCCTTCTGTCTGCACTATGAATTGAGGCTTTTTATTTGGCAACTAATAGCCACTTAAGGGCCAGTTCCAACTGTCACTGGTATTAATCTGGTGGCAGATGGGGCTTAACATTCAGCATGCATAAGAAAAAGATCCTGGGATGTTTGCTTATTAATGCCTGGGGATCAGTCCCTCATTCTACACCCCACCTGCTTGCAACCCCTACTTCACAAGTTTCCCCCACCATAACCCATCTCTGCTCTGAGCCCAGATGACCTCCGATTGACTGATAACTCTCACTGGGGACTTCCACCTCCACCATCCTACTTCAGGGTTCTGATCCTGGAGAAGGCCTTCCACATCCTGCCAACGGCCTGACTGACCCGTGCTATTGGCAGACTTTCCTAAAAATTGACTCGAGGGACTTGCTGGCTGTTCCCTGACGACTGAAACCTGAGATTCAGGCGATAGTTTCCCAAGCGGTTTCCCAAGCAATTACATCATGCAGGGTATCCAAGGCAAGCAATTATATGGTCACATTTTGAATTACATACAAGTGTTAAGGAGGTGTTAGAGACAGGGACAACTGCTGAGAGTCTTTGGCAGAGGGCAGAGGAATATTCCAAGTTCTTCTCAGTTAGACACACATACTGAGTCTTGAGGGTCATCCACGAATAGTACAATTCTGGAAGTAGCAATTGAACTCGTATGAGATTCTGTTAGCATTTCTAGAGGTACTGAGAGAGAGAATGGAGGAGGTATCTCTAGCATCTGTACCATGTCTTAGGTCTTTGCATTCAATTGCACCCCTATGGAAAGCATGCCCAACAGCACAGTTGGTGCAATGCTGCAGGGCCACATCAGCTTTCTCCTCCCTCAGGACAGAGTGCTGATATCATCTTCCTCCATCTGAAATCTCAGTCCTCCCTGTAGTATCATGTTATGCCAAGTTTAGGTGACCACTCTGATTCTGGGCACTCAAGCTATACTGAAATCTGTCCATATAACCTGAATCACACCTTTAGCAACCCAATGGCTTGTTCAGTGATCCCCTTTATGGTCACGTGGCTTCAGTTTCATCTTTCTAATTCGTCACTTGTGGATTTCCTCACAGGTATCATCAGCCAGTTATTAGCCGATCCCAGAGACATCCCATTTGACAAGCCTAATCAGTAGTAAACTGGGGACAAGTGGAAGCCCTGGCAAACATGGCATCGCTTACCTAGAAGATACACATCTGTGCTGCAATTGTGCTTCGTCTGCTCAATTTCACAAAGAAATTCAGAGTTGTAGTAACCTTGGCCATCACTGACACAATGTGCTCACCAGCCCATTGGCTGAACAACTTAGTCTGGGAGGCAACAAATGTTATTGATAATCACTGAGATGGTGTGAGCTTTTACTTTTATTCATCCTTGGGATGCAAACATCACTGGCCAGGCCAATAATTGTTGGCTTCCTCAATTGCTCCTAGTAGTTAGTAATGAGCTATACTGCTGTTAGTGAGGGAATTTCAGGTCTCTGATCCAATCGGTGAACGAACAGCTCGAAATCAAGGTGGTGCGAGACTTGGAGACAACTTGCAGGTGGTGTTATTCACATTACTCTGCTGCCTTTGTTCTTCCAGGTGGTAGAGGTTGTAGGTTTGGAAGGTGCCAAAGGAGCCTTGGCAAATTGCTAAAATGCATGTTGTAATTGGTTCACACTGTTGCTTCTTCTTTATGGAATGTGAGCATCATTGTGTGTTACTTATTGCCCAAAGTTGTTGTTGAACTGAGTGGTTTGACAGGCCATTACAGAGGGTAGCAGATGTCCGTCACTAAAAGGACAAAGTTTTTTTTTACAAAAAATGATGATATTTTCACAATGACCATAACTTAAACTAGCTTTCAATTCTAGGCTTCATAATTGAATTTAAATTCCACCAGCTGCCATGGTAGGATATAGTCCAAGCATTAGTCTGGGCTTCTGGATGACAAGTCCAGTGAGACAACCACTGTGCCACTGTCTCTCCACTAATGTATAATCACTGCACCAGTCCATTGGGTAGATATCTTGTTCCACAAGAGGTTACATGTTTAAGGTGGTGCATGGGTGGCAATCAAATGGGCTTTTTAGTCTTGGATGAAGCTCAGAGTGTTGGTGGAGCTGCACTCATCCAAGCAAATGAAAAGTATTTCATCACATTGCTAACTTATGCTTTGTAGATTCTGGACAGCCCTTCAGTAAACAGGAACTAAGTTACTTGCTGTAACCTTCCCGGCTTCTGGCTTGCTTTTTTTTTTAAATAAAAAATACGGTATTTATACAGCTGGTCCAGTTCAGTTTCAACAATAACCGAAAAGAATATTGATAGTGGGGGATTCAGCAATGGTAATGCCATTAAAAGATGAAAAGAAGAGATGATGAGATTTTCTCTTGTTGAAGATAGTCAACACCTGGCACTTTGGCAAACAACATTTGTGGTATCGGTCGTCAGCCCAATACTAAATGCTGTTCAGGTCTTGCTACATGTGGGTAGGAACAACTTCAGTACCTGAGGAATTGCAAGTGGCATCAAACAATGAGCAATCACCAGCGGCCATCCCCATTTCTGACTTTATTTGGCAGAGGAGGGTATTGATGAAGCAGCTGGAACTCCTGTAAAATTATCCGGGGGCTGTGATAATTGACCCTCAATAACCACAACTATCTTCCACTGTGCTTCAATGGAGAGTTCTCCTTCCGATTACCAGTTCTGCGAAGTTTGCTTAATGCCGCAGTTAGTCAAATGCCACTTTGTCGTCAAGGGCAATCATTCTTACATCAACTTAGAAACTCAACTCTTTTGCCACATTTGGACTAAGTTTGTGATGACAACTAGAGCCGAGGTCTGAGGAAGGGTCACTGGACCCGAAACGTTAACTCTTATTTCTCTTGACAGGTGCTGCCAGACCTGCTGAGCTTTTCCAGCAATTTCTCTTTTTGTTGCTAGAGCTGAGTGACCTTGGCAGAACCCAAACTGAAGACTGGTAAGCAGGTTATTTCTGAGCAAGTGGCACTTGAAAGCACTGTTGACGACCATTTCCAACACTTTGCTAATGATTGACAGTAGACTGAAAGGACCGCAATGGCCTGATTGGATTTGTCCATTTGCAAACAGAACATACCTTAACAATTTTCCACATTGTCAGTAGATGCCTGTGTTGTAGCTATACTGAAACACCTTGGTTAAGGGCACAGTTACTCAGCTGTGTAGATGTTCTCTGTATATCCTATGTTGGAGATCTGTGTTCACCTCCTCCGTCCTGTGGAGCAGCACAGGTAAAGGAGAAGGTTACTGCAGCTATTGTTCTTGTTGCTGTTGTTGGTGCTGCTCCTCATGTACCTCATCAGAGATAGAAGGTAGAACTGCACAAGTTGCTTCCACACTGTAACGATGGCTGAAAATGCAGATCAAAGTAAAATAAACTCCAAACAGCAAGAATGACCTTCAAAGTGTTAGACAGCACATCTGTAGCAGTGAAAACATACTCTCAGGGAAAAAAAAATCTTCAGAGCAAAGCTTTTCACTTTGGCAAGGAAGTAACATTCCTGGTTCAGTATTCAAAGGCTTTTCAGCTGGTCAATTTCACAGCCTTGTCAATTCCCATTGTGCTTGTGCTTTGTTGACCCTGATAGGTTTCAGACAGCTCAGGAAGCATATACACTGGCATTTAAAACCAGATTGCAGGATTAAATCTTATTTCAATTACCTCTTCATCCATATTTAGTTTTCAGATCCAATGCCCTACAGATTTCTCACACCCTGGTAAAATCCAGTATGATGGGATAACAATGATCTTCCATCAAAGCTCGCACTTTTATGCTCCCCACACACTGACATCTACTACCAACTAGGCCCCTCCCCCACTCCTTCCCACCACCATGATTTCTTACTCTTTTACATCTTAAACCTCTTGATCATTCCGAAGATTTTTGCAGTCAACGTTTTTGGTCTGGTGACCCTGAAATGTTAACTGTGATTTCTCTTCTCAGATGCTGCCAGACCTGTTGTGCTTTTGAGCAACTTCTGTTTTGGTTTCCGATTTACAGCATCAACAGTTCTTTTGGTTTTTATTATGAAAATTTTGTTCATTTGAGCAGGAGGCATGTTCTGGAGACTTCCACTGCCAACTCCATACAGAGAACTTGGGAAACAATCAGTTATTGATTTCATGTCTCCCTCAGGGAGTAATGACAGACTCTAAAAAAAAACTACAGTTCAGCAGGACCTATGAGGGAAACAATCGAGATCAGGTTCTCTCAGTTGAATGTTAGAACCAGTCAGATGTGACGACACTATGGCTTTAGGAGGTGTCTTTTGGCCTTCCTTTTTAAATAAAGAGAGATTGAGACAGACATGCAAGTGGTCTATTCCAAGCCAATAAAGTAAACAATTTGTGAGGCCTTGGTGTTTTTTTTTTAAAAAGAGTTGGAAACATAGAAGCAGCATAAAGGGGTAGGGTCAAGCTCCCACGGAACCAGGATTCTAGATTAACTTTCAGTAGAAACTGCAGTCTTGAAACTGGATGTGGAAGCTGTTATTCCTCTCTCTGTTGCAGCTAAAAGCTTGTGTTCTCTTCCTGCCACTGGAATTACATGTGAATCAATCTATTTTACCGAATTTGCCTTTGCCAAGGGAGCGTTTATGGAATGTTATTATATTGGAATAGTTCCTGTTTAGAATTTAAATAATCTCTTATTCTGTTAAGTTTTCCAACAGAATTATTTCCATTTCTTCTTTCTTTTGTTTGTATTTTATCTACAGAATAAGCATAAAGTGTGTTTTGCTTCAAACCCAGTAGTTTCACCAATCTAATTGTATCCGGAACATAACACTTTCACACTGCTTTTACAATTAAAATGTTGGCGTCTAGGCTATCTCCTTGTTATATCTGAAGGGAGTTTGGTCTGGTCCATAAGAAATTGGGGTATCTTTTTGGGGTCAAGATTTCAAACTCCAGGTTGGGTTTAGGATTATTAGATTCAAAGGCAATGAGTCATGAATGTTGGTGCTTTATTTGGGGGCGTTGCTTTTGATTAGTTTAAATAGGGTGTGTCTTGTATAGTAATGGCTCATCCAGTCACAAAGCGTTTTCTGGTTGTGGAAGAAGTCACTGGGGAGTTTTACAGAAAATGAGCAAGGCAAAGCTTTTGGAATTGCCAGACAAGCTGGAGTTGGGGCTGACTTTGTCTCTGCAAAGGAGTGGTAATTGCAACATCAGTTCGAAATTTACAATGCCAGAACTGAACTCGGAATCTTCGGAAATAGCTAAACTTCAATTGCAAATGGAGTAACGAGAATTAGAGGCAATGGCAAGGGAAAAGAGAAAAACTGAAAAGAGAAAAACGGAAAAGAGAAAAAAGAAAAACATCCCTGGCAGAAAAAGAAGAAAGAGAAGGGGAAATGAAACAATTTGAATTACGATTAAAAGCAGAAGAAAGGGAGAAAGAAAGAACTTCAAAAGTTAGAACTGAAAATTCAAAGTTGACAAAGTGGTGGAGCTAGAGGGGAAAGGTAGGAGTAGCAATGAGGACAGTGATGGAGAACAATCCCATTCTAGCCAAAGGCTCCGTGGGGATCTGCTTATTTATGTCCAAGCTCTGCCTAAATCCAACAAGAAGTACGTAGAATCCTTTTACATCCAAGAAAATGGCTAAACATATGAAATGGCCGTGACTATGTGGGCATTGTTGATTCAAACAAAGTTGGTAGGTAGTGCTGGTGAGGCATTTGCATCATTATCAAAGGAGTTATCGGGGCTTATCAGGAGGTGAAAAACGCTATTTTACATGCGTATGAATTAGTGCCAGAAGCCTACAGACAATGTTTTTGGAATCTAAGCAGGGAACCTGGTAAACGTACATGGAGTTTGAAAGGGTCAAACAAAGTAATTTTGGTCAGTGGGGGAAGGGCATTGAAAATAGATCAAACATATGACACACTTAGAGAGACAAATATTTTGGAGGAATTCAAAAGTTTCACTTCCTGAAGTAGTGAGGATTCATGTGGAAGAGCAGAGTTAAAACTGCGCGATTAGCAATGGAAATGGCAGACGATTAGGAGTTCATTCCTAAATCAAAGTTTAGCTACTGACATCAATTTCAGTCCATGACAGGTAGAAATTGAGGAAAACAGAATTCCTCAGATGGTAAGTGAAAAGGAGGTTGCATTATAGATAGTAAAGATAGCTTACCACAGGGTAAAAAGGAAACCAGTGAGGAGGGAAGAGAAGGGAAAACGCTCAGGTGTTTTCACGGCAATAAGATAGGGCACATGAAGTCACAGTGTTGGTGGTTTAGAAAAAGCACAAGGAAGACAGATGTGGGAAAACAAGATAAGCCAGTGGCTTTTGTTGAAGTGGTAAAGCAAAGCACAATCAAAGCTAAAAAGCTGCAAAAGAATATACAACATAGTCAGGGATTGGTTAGGAAGAAAGTGCCAGACCTCTTTAAAGAATTTACTTGTGTGAGCAAGGTTTACTTATGTATGCCAGGAAGAGCAGATAAAGAAATTAAAATTTTAAGAGATACTGGAGCAAGTCAATCTTTGATGGTGAAAGATAAGGAGATATGTAATTCAGAAGGAGAATTGCCAGGCAAGATGTTAATATGTGGAATTCTCGGTGACAAGAACAGTGATCCATTATATAAAGTGAAGTTTGGAGAGTCCAGTGAAAAATAGTGAAGTGGTGGTGGGAATAATAGAAAAATTCTTGGTTCCAGAAATGCAGTTTATCCTCGGTGAAGATATAGCTGGTGGGAATAATGCCTGTGGTTGAAAAGCCAGTGGAAAAATCAGACAACTGAGGTGTTACAGGAAGTATATCCTGGGAGTTTTCCTGACTGTGTGGTAACAAAAGGTCACAAAGCCACAGGTTGAAACTGACGGAGAAATCAAGGACTACAGATAAGGAAGTTGAAATTCATTTATCAGAAACTATGTTTGATCAAATGGTTGAGAAAAAAAAACAAGAACAGGTTGAGGACAAAGTGGATATTTTAGTTCAGAAAAATTAGTTGAATTGCAATACAATGAAAAACTAAAGCATTAAAAAGCATACACAGAAGAAGAACTTGAGCGTATCCCAGAATGTTACGATCTTGAAAATGAAGTCTTGATGAGGAAATGGAGCCCAACAAATATGCAGGGAGATGAAAAATGGTTAGAAGTTCATCAACATGTATTACCAGTGGGTTATAGAAAGGTGGTGTTGCAGATAGTGCATAATTACCAATAGGTGGTCATTAAGGAGTAAGGAAAACTCAAGTAAAATACAAGAACATTTTTATTGACCTGGACTGCACAGAGATGGGGTTGAAATTTGCCAGACATGTTAAACATATCAGATAATTGGAAAACCTTAGGCAGTGATAAAACTCAGCATCCATAATACTCATCCCACATTTGAGGAACCTTTTACAACAGTCTTAATTAATTGCATAAGACCCCTAACTAAAACAAAAAAAAATGGGAATCAGTATGTGTTGAACATAATGGATGTGTTTACTAGATTTCCAGAGGCCATTCCATTATGCAGTATCATTAGTAAAAAGATTTTAGAAGAGTTACTCTTTTTTTTAAACCAAGTACAGACTACCCACAGAAATAGAATCAGATCAAGGGTGAAATTTTACATCAAAATTATTCATGTAAGTTATGGATAGCTTTGGAATAGAACAATTCAAATCCGCTGCACACGATCCAGAATCACAGGGAGCATTAAAACAATGGTATCAAACTTTAAAAGCCATGTTGAGGGCTTATAGTCAAGATCATCCAGAGGATTGGGATAAAGGAATTCCATTTGTAGTCTTTGCAATTACAAATGCACCTAATGAATCAATTACATTCTGTCCATTGAATTAGTTTTTGGGCATGAGGTGAGAGGACCACAAAAATTTATTAAGGAGAGATTGGTGATTTACAGTTCAGAGTCTGGAAATTTTTGGGAGAGATTAAATAGAGCGGGCGAGTTGGCTAGACAGCATTTAAAAGTAGCACAGTATGTGATGAAACAGGATGCAGACAAGACAAGAAATCAAAAACATCGCAGTTTTGCTAGTGGAGATACTGTTCCTGTTACTACCAGTGGTAAGTGAACCTTTAAAGGCAAGGTTTAATTGGTCTTATCAAATCAAAAGGAAATTGAGTGAGGTGATTTATTTGATAAGAGCACCAGAGAGAAAGAAATCTCAGAGTGTGAGTCACGTGAATACGCTCAAAGTACATTTTGATAGGGAAGGAAAGCAAAGGGAGAACCAGAAGAACTGCGGGTGCCGTAAATCAGAAACAAAAACACAAGTTTCTGGAAAAGCTCAGCAGGTCTGGCAACATCTGTGAAAAGAAATCAGAGTTAATGTCACTGGACCCAAAACGTTAACTCTGATTTCTCAGCAATTTCTGGTTTTGTTAGTGAAAGCAAAAGGAGAATATGTTACTGGTTACAACACAGTGAGGAACTATGTTCAGACAATTCTGAATTGGACATTCCTCAAACTAAATTGGACAATAAGGAAGTTCTCAAAAATTGGGACAAATTATTGAGTTGAGTTACATTCAAGAGGAAAATTGAAATGACTTGAAAGAATTATTACAATCACAAGGAGATAGGTAGAAATAAGCTGCGAAGTATTAATCTAATTACGCATGATGTCAATAGGAAATGCTGCTCCACTTAAGTAACATCCTTATAGATGTAATCCTCTAAAGCTGGCACAGGTTCAGAAAGAGATTGGAAGCATGCTCAAAGACAACATATTCAAAGCAAGTTGCAGCGACTGGAGCTCACCCATAGTCATAGTACCAAAATCAGATGGTACCCAACAATTATGTTTGGCCTGTCGCAGCGTCAATGAAGTTACAAAATCTGACTCATACCCAATTCCATGTTTGAAAGACGGTGCTGAGAAGGTGGGACAAGCAACTTCATTTTGAAACTGGTCTTACAGGATACTGGCACGTACCTTTATCCAAAGGAGCGAAGGAAATTTCGGTTTTCATGACGCCAAATGGACTGTACCAGTTTAAGTCATGCCGTTTGGTATAAAGAATGTTCCAGCCACATTTCAATGACTAATCAATTAGGTCATTTTTGGATTACCCAGCTTTGTGATATACATTGACAAACTGGTGATTTTTACTCACACATGGAAGAAACATTTTGAGCTTCAACGGAATTGTTCAATCAACTTCAGGAGGCAGGCTTCATGATAAACCCAGCTAACAGTGAGCTCGCAAAAGACCAAGTCACATTCCTGTGCCAAGTCTTCGGACATGGATAGATGGCACCATGGGAATGTGAAAACAAAGGTTATTGGGGAGCTTCCTAAACCATTGATGAAGAGGAATTACCATGATTCCTGGAGCCGAGTGGATTTTGTCAGACATTTGTACTGAATTTCAGCAGTGTGATTGCTCCACTGACCGACCTATTACAGTGCAAAAAAGTTCAGTGGACAGAAAAGTGCAGAAGGTATTTGACAACCTGAATGCTGTGTTGACCACTGCTCTGGTGTTAGCAACACCTAAGTACACAAAGCCACTCAAGGTGGCTATCGATGCAAGTGATGTGGGTGTTGATACTGTATTCTTAGAAGATGACAAGAAGATAGAAAGACCAAAAAGCTGAATATTAATCAACAGAAATATTTCGCAATTAAGAAGGAGACCTTGGTGTTGGTGGTGCAACATTTCGACATTTATGTTGCAGTAATGTGTCTGAGATAATTGTATTTACTGATCAAAACCCCTTAAAGTTTTTGGAAAAAAATCAAGGATAAAAATCCAGACTATTTAGATAGAGCTTATTGTTGCAGCCATTCAATTTGAAAATTTTGCATGCGGCAGGCTGAGAAATGTAATTGCCGATGCCTTATCATGACTTTGAGTGAAGGCAGAGGTGTTTGGTGGCAGAAGAAATGGATTGAAATGGACTCTAGTATTGAACATTTGCATGCTTAGAGTCAGAGTCAATGTAATGTATATGTATTGCAGTGTACTAATATCATATGATGAAAGGTTTTTGAAAATGAAGCAATTTTTGTATATTGATAGGTATTTTTTTAAAGTGGGAGGTGTGATGACACCATTTTGTTCTATCTTCTTTTATGAAGAGGATCTGGGACAGAGGCACAGAGCAGCCTGTTCCAAACCAATAAAGTAAACAGCTTGTAGAGCCTTGGTTTTTATTTAAAAGGATGTAACAATAGAAGCAGCATGAAGGAGTGGGGTCAAGCTCCTACAGAGCTAGGATTTTATTTTAAATTTCAGTACTTGCTGGGGAATTGAAACTGGATGTGGAAGCTGTTCTTCCTCTCTTTGTTACAGCTGAAAGCTTGGGTTTTCTTCCTGCTACTAGAATTACATGTGAGACAATCTATTTTACTGAGTTTGCCTTTGCCAAGGGTGTGGTTATGGGATGTTACTATATTGTAATAGCTGTTGTTCAGAAGTTAAATAATCTGTTATTTTGTTAAGTTTTCCAATACAGCCAAGTTATTCCAATTCTTTGTTCTCTTGTTTGTATTTTATCCATAGAGTAAGAATAAAGTGTGTTTTTCTTCAAACCTGCTAGCTTGACCAATCAAATTGCATCTGGAACACAACACTTTATGCTTGCTTTTACAATTAAGAAAAAGTTTGGCTGTATGCTACCTCATTGTTATTTTTGAATGGGGTTTGGTCTAGTCCATGACACAGAATATTAACTAATCAGAAAAATTACACTTAACTTGCTGAAACTCTCATATTTAAAAGTATTAGATATTATTAAAAACAGTTGCAGTTGGGCAGCACGCTGGCTCAGTGGTTAGCACTGCTGCCTCACAGCACCAGGGACCCAGGTTCGATTCCAGCCTCGGGTGACTGTTCGTGTGGAGCTTACACATTTTCCCCGTGTCTGTGTGGGTGATGTGCAAGTTAGGTGGATTGGCCATGTTAAATTGCCCGTAGTGTTTAGGGTGGGAAATGTAGGAATAGGGTAGAGGGTGGATCTGGGTGGGATGCTCGTCAAAGGGTCGGTGTGGATTCAACAGGCCGAATGGCCTCCTTCCACACAGTAGAGATTCAATTATGGCAATTCCCAGATATAGGATAAACTCAAAAATTTAAAAACATAAAAATATAGAAGTAAGCCATATGGTTCCTTAAATCTACTTTACCATGACTTCACAATAAAGTTGACTGATCTGATCTTAACCTCAACTCGACTTTCCTGTCTGTTCCCTATGAAAGTTGACTCGCTACAGTTCAAGAATCTGTCAGTTTCCACCCTTAATACACTCAATGATCCAGCTTTCACAGCCCTTTTGGATACAGAATTCAGAAAATATAACAGTCCACAGAAGCAATTCTTCCTAACCACCATCTTAAATGATTGGCTTTTTCTGGAACTATGCCCCTAATTCTAGAACCCCGCTCCCTGCTCCAACTCCCACCATCGCCCCGGAGGGGGAACATTCTTCTTACCTGCTCAAGCCCCCACAGAAACTGAAAATTTCAATATGATCAGATCAATAAGATCTTTTTCATAATCCTCATTTTGATGACTATTTTTCTGAGTTAAGCATATCATTGCTTGATGGAGGCATCCAGCAGCAGCATAAAAAACAAACATTTTTAGAACCTCTTAACATAAACCTGCTGAATATGCGTCTCTAGAGACAAGTCAGCCAAGGCAACTATCCTGAGCCACAAAATTCACATATCACAGCCTTGTAAAAAATAAGATACTCTGATCATAAAATGGATATTGTTTCTGCTCTAGGCATTGGAATCCTGAAGGATGATATTAAGGTGGATGACTTCTAGTTGAATGATATAAAAATGATGTCCTAGAATAATAGATCATGTTAGCTAGAATTTCTCTTAACTGATTAGAAACCTTAACTTCCCTGAACTCTTGACCTGCTGACTACATCATGTCTTGGGGCATTAAGTTCTAAAGATCAGGAAAGCCTAGCTGATCGTTAGCTATAAACGGGGCACTACATTTAACCTCAAAGACCTTTAGGAATGGAACTCTCCGCAAGCTAACTATAAATCATTGCTCGTGGGCTCCAAGTGGAGTTAGAATTGAGTTGAGCTATGATATACTCCCTCTGGGAATATAAACTCAGATAAGGTCTTACCTTGGAATTTTTCTTTCATTTAAAATTTTCCCTGGCACAAGAACAGTGAATCTCACTTGCCATTTAAAATTTGTTCAAAATTAAGAAGCTAAATAATGGTCACAAGGATTAATAAATAATTAAGCCAAAAATACACTCTAGCTGATATATACAGTCTTAATGTAAATCTACTTCAAAATTTTCCATTCGGAATGGCCTCCTAAACCAACCGTAATATATGGCACTAACCAGATTAAAGTTTAGCCTCAACTGAAACTTCAGAATTTAATAGGAAATGAATAATCTTAAAATGTACATTTCATCTCAGTGAATTCACTTTGCAACATACTAAAGCAGAAACCTTGTGAAATCCGCAGCAGAAAATAGTTCATTACTCACAACAATGTTTACACAATTAAATCACTTCACTACATGCTACCTCTAATCAATACAGAGGGAGGTTCAGAGGTATTCTAGTTTAATTTTGTACCTTACTCAAGCCACAGAAGAGATAGGGTCCAATTGCACTGCTCCATCATCACCATTGAAGCATCAACATTTTAATCAATCTCCTTCCTTAGCTTTCACTAACAGTTCAAGCTGTCAAATGTGTTTGACATTTCCAATCACAAAGCGATCAGAATCATTGTTATTTTCCTAGAAACCACAATTATTTTCTGTGGGGAATAATTGCCTAAAATAGTAATCATTTAAATGTAAATTTATGAAACGACCAACAAATTCAAAACAGATGTTCAGCTTTTCAAAACCTTCCAATGGCAAGACTATCAGAGTCAAATTTAAAATTAGTTATACATATGGTTAGGAAAAAATACAGACTGCAAATCATATTCTAATTATGACCAACACCTAAAAATTTACATTATTTGGTCATTCCTTCAATACTGTTTATGGGCGTAAACTGTGTGCAAATTGTCTGCCCAATTTCCCACATTACAATGATGACTAATTTTTTAAAGAAGTAATTCACTGGCCGTAAAGCACTTTGTACATCTAAAGTTGTGAAGCATATGATATAAATGGAAGTCTATCTTTCTGTTGAATGTATTATCTTAAAAACAAGAACACTGCAAGTCAGGAGAAATGTATTTGTTTATATCAATAGATGGGATTTTTCTAGACCCTGAATGGCATAGACAATGGTGAGTCAATTAGCAAAATATGGCAAGGAAGGTAAAATGAACATCAAGAAAATAAAAAGTCAAATTTTGCATGCAAGGTTTTAACAACAAGATGAAGAATCTCACGAGTGAGTGGTGAGAGGTATATCTGCATGCACTGACATCATTACCTAAACCCACCTTATTTATATGCAGGTTGCTATGTTCCCAGGTGGAGGAGAAATGCTACATGGTACCAATTCCTAACATGAAAGTCAGAGCAGTTACCTGGTGACTCCAGCTTGCTCCTCCGGGCTTCCCTCTTGATCAGCCTTCCTGAAGGTGAATCTTACAGCCATAGAGACATATAGCACAGAAACAGACCCTTTGGTCCAACACTTCCTATTCATATACTCATCCAGATGCCTTTTAAATGTTGTAATTGTACCAGTCTCCACCACTTCCTCTGGCAGCTCATTCCATACATGCACCACCCTGTGTGAAAACATTCCCCCTTAGGTCCCTTTTAAATCTTTCCCCTCTCACCTTAAACCTATACCCTCTTGTTTTGGACACCCACCCCGAGGAAGAGACCTTGGCTATTCACCCTATCCATGCCCCTCATGATTTTATAAGCCTCTATAAGGTCACCCCTTAGCCTCCGATGCTCCAGGGAAAATAGCCCCAGCCTATTCAGCCTTTACATATAGCTCAAACCCTCCAACCCTGGCAACATCCTTGTAAACCTTTTCTGAACACTTTCAAATTTCGCAACATCCTTACAATAGCAGAGAGACCAGAACTGCATGCAGTATTTTGAAAGTGGCCTAACCAATGTCCTGTACAGCTGCAACATGACCTCCCAAAATATCTCAGGGTAACATCCATTGGCAGAAGCTGCCCACACGTCATCCATAGAAGTTGGCAATCGGACAAGCATTAGCCTCACTACGTCATTACGGCATATTCCTGGCTCATTTATAATAAATTTCATGACTTCAAGACTGCACTTTGGGGCTCAGTGACACATTAGATTGCATCATTGCTGCCAGGCCACTTTGCACACTGGGACAAGCACACACATCCTGTTGTATTGTACAAAACATCTTGGGACTCTTCACTTGCTTTCTTGGTGCTCCCTCACTTTGTACCTACTTGGATGCTCACAGCATCTCTACCTTGTCTTATCTTCCTTTTTTTGAACATTGCCACCTCATTCACAATTTACAGGGTCACAGTGCACCTGCCTTGCCTTGTCTTTTAGTGCAGACACAAAGCCAGGCAGCCTGTCTTGTTTGTCAGCAATGATCAATCAAGGGGTGGAAATGTTGCTGTACAGCTCCATGCTACATCAAATGTTACAACTCCACCATGTGACAGCAGGTTTTGCAGAAAACACACTGCACATGTTCCATCTAAATGGCCGTGTCTCAAAAGTCCGAGGGAAGCAGTGTTCAGTCAAGTCCAGGAGAACTGCTGTCAGTCAGGGGTTGTCATCGTAGTTAGTGGAGGTCACTGTCCTATCTCACTCCAGTGACTAGAACGTGATCAGTTGGCTGCTTGGGGCACTCAGGGTCAGCGATTTCATACCATTAAGCCTGGTGAATGGCCCATAGTCAGTCTTACAGGTCCAGTGTAATCAGTCTAGGAACTAGTGGTAAGGCTACACAGATCAGTCAAGGGTCTGGTCGCTCATTAGTTGAGGCGAGTGTAGGTCGCAGTCAATCCTTAGGAGGGGTGGTCCATGAATACTGAAGGAGCTTATCAGGAACCGTTGCTGTGTTGGGCAAGTTGAGGAATTCAGCTGTGGGGCTGGGATACAGAAGGGCCAATAATTGTGAAGAGTGAGAGATAACAGAGCATTGAAAGGCAGGTGATACTCCAGGAGAAATGGTCACCATCTGGCCAGCTTCATAAGGAAGAACAGTGTATTACAATGTATGGCATAATTAAGATTGAGGCCTGGGGCTCAGGGATAAGTGAGGAGATAAGGACTTAAATTTTAAAAAAAAGTGTTGTGTGAGAAAATGAGGATATAGAAACATAGAAGATAGGAGCAGGAATAGGTCATTCTGTCCTTCGTCCTGCTACATCATTCAAGAACTATATCTATATTTTTCTTGAAAACCTGAAACCTGATATTGTTGACAACAAGTGTAACCCATCTAGGTCTGGGAGGGCATCTAGATTAAAAGGGTGCACCTGCAATGAACTTTGTGAGGCACCACCCATGTTACTTTCCATCCTCATTTGAATAGCAAATGCGCAGTGGAAATGAAACTTGGCTGCCACCATACCCAGAGTGAGAGGTGCAAGTGCTTTTCTCTATGTGCGAGGGAACAGGCACTACTTGGGAGAGGTGCAGCCCAACAAGGGGCAACTGTACTAACCAGGTACATACAGTACAGGCTGAAGACATCTGCAATGTCAGAAATCTGCATGCAAACAGCATACAATGACCAACTATGTCGAAAATTATTACTGGGCACCAGCAATCGTGACCATTAGTCATTACAAATAAATTACACTCATCTGTGAAGCACAGGTAAGTCTCAGCTGACCTTAAAAAAAGTGAGTGTCCTCACAGGACAGAAATCACAAAGACAATCCAAAGCCCTATATGCTGTACAAGAACAAAGAGCAGATACCGTCTCACCTTGCACTAACAAGTACCTGACAATAGGCTCTTGAATGAAAGCTGTCATTCTTGGGTTGTGTTGAGGTTCAAGATGGGGCACAAGATTTCCTACAATCTCCTACTGTACTCTCCTACAAGACATGGCTTGTGCTGAATCTATCAGAATAAAGTCCACTATGTCAAAGGGCCATGTCTTGGCATTCCTTGGCTTTTCTTGTCAGAGTTATCCATATCCCACGGGAAAAGGACTATGTTGAACTATCCTTTGCGAGGGACATGGCTGCTGACTGCTCACATTACCATGGTACTACTTTCTTTTGATATTCTGCCCACAGCTTCATTGGAACCGTGACCAATAGATCCAGCTAGACCAGGGGTTATTGTTGCTGTGGCCACTGCACAATGAAGGCACAGAGAAACGGAGGAGGAACAAATGTGTCAATAAGCCCAGGAGCAGCAGTCCGCAGCCTCCATATGAAGGCTTCACAGCTGAAGGTCCAATCAGGATGTGGAGCGGGTAAAGAAAGCTCAGATTTCATTCCCTCGAGGTGAGAGTGAGGCACATTGCCAAGGCAGACTGCAGATGTCCCTGGGTGCTGTCACAGAACTGTGTCATTTGCTTCAGCAGGACCTATGTCCTGATGGGATAGGTGACATCCTGTCCACATGACCATCAAGGTGACAGGTGCACTAAATCTTTACGTAACCGGCTACTTCCAAGGAGCCACTGGGGACCTGTGTCAGATCTCTCAATCCTCAAGCCACAAATGTATCAAGGCTATTACCAATGCAATTCGGGAAGGATCATACTGCTTCATCCCGTACTCCCCATGATGTGGCCAGCGCTGCAGCCTGTGCAGTAGGCTTTGCCAATATTGCTGGCTTCCCTATGTGATAGGCATATTGAGGGCACCATACCATAACAAAGCTGCATTCTTCAATAGTGAAATGTCCCATTAGGCCAATGTACAAATCATCTGTGGTCATCGGTGCCACACCTTAGAAGTCTACACCAGTATATCCTGGGAGCTGTCACAATGCCTATATCCCCAAGAACTCTCAGGTACCTGCTTCATTTCAAGGCTTGAATTTTTTATAATGAGCGCTGAAGGGAGACCAGGGTTGCATACTGCAACTTTGACTCTATTATGCAACCCCATGCTTGATGCCGAACACAACATATATTGATTTGTTCAATGAGGTTGCAGGCTTGCTCGCCGAGCTGGTGTGATTGATCACAGATGTTTCGTCACCCTGCGAGGAAACATTGTCAGTGCATTTCTAGTGAAGCATTGGTGTTCTGTCTCGCTTATTATTTATATGCCTCACTTTGCCGGGGTGGTTAGTATTAATTCTGGTTCTGTTTTTCGGTGGTTTGTATATCAGGTCCAGTTCAATGCATTTGTTGATGGAGTTCCAGCTGGAATGCCAAAATGTTATCTCCGCAACAGACCACAACAAGATGACACGACACAATCAGACACATGAGTCACCATATCATACAGCAGAGACCTATCAGAGATGACCACAAGACTATTCAGACCCCTAGGTATTAGGGTAGCCCACAAACCAACAACCATCCTGCGGCAGCTACTGACGAATGTAAAAGGATCCCATACCCACAACCAACAAAACTAACGTAATATACAAAATACCATGCAAGGACTGAGAGAAACATTACATAGGCCAAATTGGAAGAAAACTGACAATATGGATACACAAACACCAGGTAGCCACCCACGAGACACAACCAATTCTCAAAGGCCTCAATACACATGGACAAAGAAGGACACAAATTCGACTGTGACAACACATCCATACTAGCACAAGCCAAACAGATATATGCCAGGGAATTCCTGGAGGCCTGGTATTCCAACTGGAACTCCATCAACAAATTCCTTGAACAGGACCCAATATACAAACCACTGAAAAACAGAACCAGAAGTGATGCCTAGCAACCCATCCCAGCAAACCGAGGCATATAAATAACAAGTGGGACAGAACACCAATGCTTCATCGGAGGTGCACTGACGATGTTACCTAGCAGGGTGACGAAACGTCTGCAGTCAAACACACTGGCTCAGCCAGCAAGTCGACAACTTCATCCACAGCCTGAGCTACAAATCTTCTCAAAAACTTTAAACATCTATGGGCGCAACACTGTCAAACTGGCCTGCAGAGGGGAAACAAATGTCATTCATCTGAGTGTGACCCGCAAACACCTCTACTTCCTGCATAAAAGCGTCAGAAAACAGATACTACCACAAAATTTAAAATATAAACCACCTATCAACAATCCACAGGCATGGTGGACAGCTGAACAGAATGGCTGCAGAATGATAAGGGTTACGATCAACGATGCCCACAACCCCCTCCACAAATACTAGCGGGAAATTGCACGCCAAAAAAACTCTGTACTCCAGGACAACCAACCAAGAATGGACAACCACACTGGAACACCACAACAACACGGATCAAGAACATCTCAGAGTCTGTAAGTGGTCGGTCTGAGAAGACCGTCCTAGCACGCGGACTGAATTATAACTAGAGAGATGCCAAACAAAAACTGATGTCCTGGCTGCACTGGAATCGACACGAAACAGCAACAGACTCACGGAGGAAATAGAACAGACCATCAGACAGACGACAGTCCCAACACTGAGCAGAAAAGGTAAGTGGAACACATTCAACATGGAAGAAAAGAAAGCCCTGGATAGACTCAAGAAAGACAGAAACATTGTAATCTTACCAGCGGACAAAGGACACATGACAGTAATCCTCATTACAGCCCAATACATCGAGAAAGCGAACACACTTCTAGCGGATACCAACACCAACCAACAGATGGTGATAGACCCAACACCACAGTTAGGGAACCAGAATACCATGACCCTGAAGAAATGACACAATTCAGGAGACAGCAGCAAGACAGATTACCAAAAAAAAAAGAATCCAGAGGAATCCAACATACCCCACTTCTATGGACTCCCTAAGGTACACAATCCAGGCTCCCCCTCAGACCCACTGTTTCACTACCAGGCAATGTAGACTAGCCAAAGAACTACAACAGAAACCGAAATACTTAGTTGACAACACTACTCACTCCACCAGCTCCTCTCAAGAATTCCTCAACCTCGTCAAGGACACCAGAATAGAAGAGAAGAGATAATGATATCCTTCGATGTACAGCACTGTTTACATCCATAAACATTGAGCTTGCCAAAGAGAAAATGCTACACTGCTGGACAAATCAGGAAGGCAGGCACCCCAAGACACCAACACCATCAACAAAGGGCAGCACCCTGAAACTGCTGGATCTGTGCCTCATAATCCACTTCACCTTCAACGACCGTATTTCAATCAAATCAACAGAACCCGAATAGGATCCCCAATATCAGGACTGATTGCAGAAGCGGTAATGCAAAAGTTAGAACACACAGCTCCCCACTGTACAACCCAAACTCTGGGTCCGCTATGCAGATAACACCTCCATGATTATCAAATGCACAAGACTAAAAGAAACCCACTAACACATAAACAACATCCTCACTGGAATAACATTCACAAAAGAAGAGAACAATAACCAACTACCCTTCCTAGACATAATGGTAGAACGCAAGAACAACGGGGAACTCCAGACTAGCATATACAGAAAGACCACACATACAGGTCAGATATTTAATTACACCAGCAACCACTCCAACCCCCATAAATGGAGCTGCATCAGAATATTATTCAAACAAGCCACAACACACTGCAGCAACCTGGATTTGCAGAAAGCAAAACAGGAGCACTTATACGGAGTTTTTTTTTTAGAAAGGAATGGATACCCAAAAACCACAATCTGCCATTACCTCCACAACCGACCACAACAAGAAGACAAAACACAGCCAGGCACACTAGTCACCCTACCGGACATCAGAGACATTTCAGAGACGACCACAAGACTATTCAGACCTCTAGGTATCAGGGTAGCCAACAAACCAACAACCATCCTGCGACAGCTACGGACGAACATAAAAAGGATCCCATACCCAAAACCGGCAAAACTGGCTTTATGTACAAAATACCATGCAAAGACTGTGAGAAACATTACATAGGCCAAACTGGAAGAAAACTGACAATAACGATACATGAACACCAACTAGCCACCACGAGACATGACCAATTCTCACTGGTCTCAATACGCACGGACAAGGAAGGACACAAATTCGACTGGGACAACACATCCACAATAGCACGAGCCAGAGACATGCTAGGAAATTCCTGGAGGCCTGGCAGTCCAACCGGAACTCCATCAACACACACATTGAACTGGACCCAATATACAAACCACTGAGAAACAGAACCGGAAGTGATGCCAACCACCTCAGCAAATCAAGGCAAATAAATAACAAGTGGGACGGAGACAGAACACCAATGCTTCACCAGAGGCGCACTGACAATGTTACCTAGCAGGGTGACGAAACGTTTACAACCAAACCCACCAGCTCGGCGAGCATGTCGACAACCTCATTCACAACCCGAGCTACAAATCTTCTCAAAAGCTTTAAGACTTGTTCAACGTTGATTCCATTTAACACATTGATAGTGCCACACAACATAATTTAGGGTATTCTCAACGTCAAGATGGGTTTCTGTTTCCGCAATGCCTGTGAGATAGTCATTCTTACCCAATAACGTCGCGGACAAATATATCTGCAGCAGGCAGATAGAGGTCAAGTATGTTTTGCCCTTTCGCTGGTTTCGCCACCAGCCACACAATCCCAGCCTAGTAGCTATGCCATTATGGTGTTGACAGCTCAGCCAGCAGTATTGCTGCCAAGCCAGTCTTGGTAATGGTCATTGAGATGTCCCACCCAAAGTACATGCTGCACCCTTGCCATCGTCAGTGCTTCCTCAAAGTGGCATTCAAAACGGAGTACTGATCCATCAGCTGAAGGGTACAGTATGTGGGAATCAGCAAGCACTTTTCTTGCCCATGTTTGATATGATGAGAATTCATAGAATCCAGAGTTAATGTCAATTCCCGGAGCAACTCCCTCCCAACCATACACCACTTCACCACTTCCTTTGGTGGGTCTGTCCTGTCAATGAGGCAGACACATGTAGGAAAACAGACAGTGGCATCAGGGACGCTGTCTGTCAAGTTACGATTCCATGAGTATGACTATGTCAGGCTGTTGCTCAACTAATTCGAGAAGCAGTTCTCCCGGTTTTGGCACTAGCCCTCAGCTAGGACTTTGCAGAGTCTGGGTCGACGCCCAGTTGTCCATCTAGTTTCATTCCTATTTTTGAGACATTCTTGCAGTTGATACAACTGAATGCCTTGGTTGTTCATTTCAGAGGACACTGCAGAGTCAAGTATATTGTCACATCTAGGTCAGACCAGGTAAGGATGGCAGTTTTCCTTCCTGAAAGGATATTCATGAATCAGAGGAGTTTTTGCTTTTACAACAAGTAACAATGGATTAATGGTTATCATTAGACTTTTAATTCCAGATAATTAGTGAATGCAAATTCCACCAACTGCTATGCTGAAATTTGAACCTGGGAGCTAAAAATATGATAGGGGTCTCTGAATTAGTAATCCAACAAAACGTCACTAGGTCGTTGCCTTTCTCCATATGCTTCTGTGAGAAAGATTAGTCATGCAATAGATTGATAGTCAGTGGGATAACTCTCCTAATTTTTGGAAAACCCTCCTGGATTAGTTATGAGGACTTTGCATGGTTGAGTGACCTGTGTATACCACTGCCACTTCCAGTGCCTTGGATGCAGCAATAGTTCCAAGATGTCCTCGATTCAAGAGATCAGGAAGTAGAACTGGTTTGTGTGGACATGAGGAATAGTAGTGAAAGAAATCACTAGTGGGTGTGGTCTATAGGCTAAAGTAACTACAATGCGGGACAAAGTATAAAAGAAGAAAAATTGGGTGCTTGTGCTAAAGGCATGGCAATAATTATGGGTGATCTTAATCGAAACATAAACTGGAAAAATCAGATTGGTAATTATAGCATGGATGAGAAGTTCATAGAATGTTTTTGAGAAAGCCTCTTAAAGCAGCATGGTCTAGAAGCAACCAAAGAAGAGGTTATATTAGATTTGGGATTATGTAATGGGACAGGATTAATTAGGTACCTCAGAAGAAAAGGCACCTTTAGGCTGTGGTGACCATAATTTGATTGGATTTTACATTCAGTTTGAAAGGGAGAAAAATGGGTCTGAGACTAATATGCTTATCTTGAGTAAGGGCAAATATTGGGTATGGAAGTTGAGCCAGCTGGAGTGAAGTGAAGTACGAGGCTAGGGGATAGATCAATAAAGAAGCAGTGACAGACATTTAAAAGAGATGTTTCAGAATGATCAGAATAAGTATATCTCTACTATAAAGCAAAATACCAAAGGGGTCTCACCATTCACTGTTAACTAAAGAAGGAGAATATCAAACTTAAGGAAAAACATATACTTGCACAAAGGTGAGCATTAAGTCAAATGACTAGTTAGAATATAAAGAAAAGATAGAAAATTATTAAAAGGTTAATCACGAGAAAGAAATTGGATAATAAGAGGACAGGAAGTTGGTGAGAAACATAAAAATGGATAACAAGAATTTCTACAGGTATCTAAAAACTGTAAGTAAAGTGAGTGTTGAACTTCTACAAAGTGAGAATAGAGAGCTACAGTAGTAGTAGATAATAAGAAAATGGTGGATAAAATGAACAAACATTTTGCTTCTGTCTTCACTATATAGGAATCAAAACATCCCAGTAATGGCTGTAAATTTGGAACATGCAGGAAGAAAGGAACTTGGTGAAATCACAATAAACCACAAAAGCATGACTCAGCAAACAGATTGAGCTGTGGGCTGACTAGTCTCTGGGTCCTGATGGACTTCACCATAGTCTTAAAAGAGATTGCTAATCAGGTGGTAGGTGCATCGGTGTTAATTTTCCTAAATTTTCTTTCTTCTGGAAATATTCCATCAGACAGGAAAGTAACAAATATAACTCTTCTACTTAACAGAGGGGACCAGAAGCCAAGAAACTATAGGCCAATTAGCTTAATCTTTGTTGTGGGGCTGGTATTAGAATTTCTCATAAAAGGAGGTTACAGTTGGCACTTAGAAAAACTCATGGCAATTGGGAAGAGTCAGCATGGGTCTGAGAAAGAGAAATCATGCTAATCGATTTATTCTGAATGAGTAACAGGTGCTATGGATAAAGGACAGTCCATTGATGTACCGTACTTGGGTTTCCAGAAGATAAGGTGTTACATAACAGGTTATCATGCAAAGTGGAAGCACATGGTGTAGGGGGCAACATAACAGGATACATGGAAGATTGATTAAAGTACCACCCCTTTTCAAGGGAAGGTGGCAGAAGATGGAAAATTATTAGATGATTAGCCTGACTTGGTTCGTTGGTAAGATTTGAGAGTACATGAGAAGTGCATCGTAAAATAGGGTTGAGCCAGCATGGTTCATCAAGGGGAGATCATGCCTGATAAATCTGTTAGAATTCTTTCTGGTATGGATAGAGGATTGGCTATGTGGCTGACAGCAGAGAGTGGGCATAAAGGGGTCTTTTTCAGGAAGGCAGCCAGTAACTAGTGGAGTTGTGCAGAAGTCAGTGCTGTGACCACAACTATTCACATTATCTTTAATGATCTGGAATGAGGAACTGAAGGAAAATGAAAATAGAAATTGCAAGAAAAACTCAGGTCAGGTGACATCCATGGAGTGAAAGAGTTAATGAAGGAACTAAGGACATTGTTGCCAAGTTTGCAGATGATACAAAGATACAGGGAGGGACAGGACAGGTTGAGGAAGCAGGGAGGCTGCAGAAGTATTTGGACAGGCTAGGAGAGTGGGCAAAGAAGAGGTAGATAGAATACAATATGGATGTGAGGTTATATATTTTGGTAGTAAAAACAGAGGCGTTGATGATTTTCTTTATGAACAAAGACTTTGGAAATCTGAAGCTCAAAGGGACTTAGGAGTTCTAGTTCAGGATTCTCTTAAAGTTAACATGCAGTTTCAGAGAAAAACCAAAAGAACTGCAGATGCTGTAAATCAGGAACAAAAACAAAGTTGCTGGAAAAGCTCAGCGGGTCTGGCAGCATCTGTGGAGGAGAAAACAGAGTTAACATTTCGGGTCCGGTGACCTTTCCTCAGAACTGATGGTGGCTGGGAAAACGTCAGTTTATATGCAGAAAATAGGAAAGTGTGTGGGGTAGGGAGTAAACGATAGGATAGAGCCCGAAGAGAGAGAAAGACAGTTGGACAGACAAAGGAGTTGCTAACGATCAGGCTGGGAGGGTGAGTAGTTGTTAATGGGGACTGTTAGTGACTAACAACGGGGGGTGTGTAGTGGCAGGCTATGTGGTAACAATGTGGTCCCCTCTACACTGGGGAATGAAGCGTAGACTGGGTGACCGCTTCACAGAACATCAATGCTCTGCTCTCAAGAAAGACCCTGTTACCACATAGCCTGCCACTACACACCCCCCGTTGTTAGTCACTAACAGTCCCCATTAACAACTATTCACCCTCCCAGCCTGATCGTTAGCAACTCCTTTGTCTGTCCAACTGTCTTTCTCTCTCTTCGGGCTCTATCCTATGGTTTACTCCCTACCCCACCCACTTCCCTATTTTCTGCATATAAACTGACGTTTTCCCAGCCACCATCAGTTCTGAGGAAGGGTCACCGGACCCGAAACGTTAACTCTGTTTTCTCCTCCACAGATGATGCCAGACCCGCTGAGCTTTTCCAGCAACTTTGTTTTTGTTCCTGATTTACAGCATCCGCAGTTCTTTTGGTTTTTATTCGGAACAAAAACAAAGTTGCTGGTAAAGCTCAGCAGGTCTAGCAGCATCTGTGACGGAAAAAAACAGAGTTAACGTTTCGGGTCCAGTGACCCCTCCTCAGAACTGATGGTGGCTGGGAAAATGTCAGTTTATATGAAAAAAGGGGAGGGGGAATGGGGTAGGGAGTAAACGATAGGATAGAGCCTAAAGAGAGACAGACAAAGAGGTGATAACGATCAGGCTGGGAGGGTGAATAGTTGTTAATGGGGACTATTAGTGACTAATAACAACAGATAGTATGTAATGGCAGGCTATGTGATAACAAGGCTTGGTGGGTTGGTGGATGGGGTGGGGTGGGACATGGGAGAGTTCAGACCCTAAAATTATTGAACTCTATATTGAGTCCGGAGGGCTACAGGGTCCTCAAGCGGAAAATGAGGTGTTGTTCTTCCAGCTTGCGCTGAGCTTTGCTAAAAACACTGCAGCAAGCCAGAGACAGATGCTGGCCAGGGAACAGGGAGGTGTGTTAAAGTGGCAGGCAACAGGTAGTTCAGGGTATTTCTTGAGAGCAGAGCATTGATGTTCTGCGAAGCGGTCACCCAGTCTACGCTTCATTCCCCAGTATAGAGGGGACCACATTGTGAGCAGCGAATGCAGTAGACTAGATTCTGGGAAGCGCAGGTGAAGTGTTGCTTCATCTGGAAGGTATGTTTAAGCCCTTGGATACTGGGGATGGAGGAGGTAAATGGACAGGTGTTGCACCTTCGCTGGTTACAGGGGAAGGTACCATAGGGCTGTGGAGTGGTGTTGGGGGGGACGAAAGTGTGGATCAGGGTGTCCGGAGGCAACGGTCCTTGCAGAAGGCAGACAAGGGAGGGGAGGGGAATGTGTCTGGTGGTGGCATCTTGCTGGAGCTGGCGGAAATGGCGTCTGATCTTCTGGATGTGGATGCTGGTGAAATGGTAGGTAAAGACAAGGGGAGCCCCATCGGTGTTGGGGGAGGGAGGAGAAGGGGTGAGGGCGGAAGTGCGGAAGATGAGTCAGACCTGGTTGAAGGCCCAGTCGACAACAGAGCTGGGGAATCCTCAGTTGAGGAAGACGGTGGACATTTCGCAGGCTCCCTTGTCGAAGTTCTGAGGAGGCATCACTGGACCCGAAACGTTAACTCTGTTTTTTCCTTTCACAGATGCTGCTAGACCTGCTGAGATTTTTCAGCAACTTTGTTTTTGATGCAGTTTCAGTTGGCAGTAAGAAATATACATGCAATGTTGCCATGTATGGTGAGAGGCTAGAATACAAGAGCAGGGACGTACTGCTGAGGCGGTATGAAAGTCTGGTCAAGTCGCATTTAGAATATTGAGAGCAGTTTTGGGCTCCATTTGCAAGGAAAGATTGCTGGCCTCGAAGAGGGTCCAGAGGAGGTTTACAAGAATGATTTCAGTGATGAAGAGCTTGTTATCTGAAGAGCAGTTGAGGACTCTGGGTCTGGACTCAATGGAGTTTAGAAGGATGAGTGCGGATTTGACTGAAGCTTACAGAATATGGAGATGCCTAGATAGAGTGGACATGAAGATGATGTTTCCACTGGTAGGAGAGACTAAGACCCAAAGTACAATCTCAGGAGTGAAGAGATGACCCATTAGAACTGAGATGAGGAGGTATTCCTTCTGTAATTAATCTGCGGATATCATCTCCTCAGTGGGCAGTGGAGCTCAAGTAACTGAGTGTATTAGAGAGCAAGAGCACGCGACAGATCGAGATATAGAAACGTCCTTAATTTGTAAGAGGATCTAGGGTTACAGGTAGAAGGCATGAGATTGGGATTGAGAAACATATCAGCCATGACTGTATGGCAGAGCAGATTCGATGAGCTGAATGCCTAATTCTGCTCTTATATCTTATCATTCCTGAAAAGAGAGTATGTGTCTTTTTCCGATTGGCAGAATGTAGCGAGTGGGGTCCTGCAGGTGTCCTTGCTGGGTCCTCAACGTTTTACAATTTATATCAATGACCTAGATGCAGGGAGTGAAAATATAGTCGCTGATTTTGCTGCGGACAGAAAAAGTAAATAGGGAAGTATGTTGTCAAGGGGACATCATAAGATTGCAGACAGATATATAAAGTTTGATTGACTGGTCAATAGTGTATATGGGGATAGGTTAGCCCAGTTGGCTGGACAGCTGGTTTGGATTACAGAGTTCCCACACTGGCTGAGGTTACTATGAAGGTCCTGCCTTCTCAACCACACCTCTCGCTTGAGGGATAGTGACCCAAAAGTTAAACCACCACCAGTTGTCTCTCAGTAATAAGAAAGCAGCCCAATGGGCCTCTGGGACTATAGTAACTGTCCTTAAGATTAGATATGTGGGAAAATATGACTGTTTACTTCAGCAGGAAGAGAAAAAACAGAAACAGAGAACAGTGAAGAATTTTGAAACGGAAAGAGAGCTAGGTGTTCTAGTATATAAGCCACACAATGTTAACATGCAAGTACAGAATGTAATTAAGGAGACTAATGGAAGGTGAGAGCAATTGAACACAAAAGAATGTTAAAATCAAGTTACACAGGCCATTAGTGAGACCACATCTTGAACAATGTGCACAGTTTTGGCTTCCTTATTAAAGAAGGATGTAAATACATTAGAGGTGGATCAGGGAGTTTTGTTAGATTGATACCCGGAACGAACAGGTTATCTTATAACAGAAAGCTTTTCCGGCCGAACTGTATTTAGGCTCGGGGACCGCTTTGCAGATCCGCTGTACCCGTTGTGGCCTCCTCTACATCGGGGAAACCAAGCGGAGGCTCGGGGACCGCTTTGCAGAACACCTACGCTCGGTTCGCAATAAACAACTGCACCTCCCAGTCGCGAACCATTTCAACTCTCCCTCCCATTCCTCAGACGACATGTCCATCCTGGGCCTCCTGCAGTGCCGCAACGATGCCACCCGAAGGTTGCAGGAACAGCAACTCATATTCCGCTTGGGAACCCTGCAGCCCAATGTTATCAACGTGGATTTCACAAGCTTCAAAATCTCCCCTCCCCCTACTGCATCCCAAAACCAGTCCAGCTCGTCCCTGCCTCCCTAACCTGTTCTTCCTCACACCAATCCCCTCCTCCCACCTCAAGCCGCACCCCCATCTCCTACCGACTAACCTCATCCCGCCCCCTTGACCTGTCCGTCCTCCCTGGACTGACCTATCCCCTCCCTAACTCCCCACCTACACTCACCTTTACTGGCTCCATCCCCGCCTCTTCGTCCTGTTTGTTTCCTCTCCACCTATCCTCTCCTCTATCCATCTTCTATCCGCCTCCCACTCTCTCCCTATTTATTTCAGAACCCCCTTCCCCTCCCCCATTTCTGATGAAGGGTCTAGGCCCGAAACGTCAGCCTTTCTGCTCCTATGATGCTGCTTGGCCTGCTGTGTTCATCCAGCTCTGCACCTTGTTGTCTCGTATTTCATTGCTGTTTAGAAGAGTGAGAGGTGACTTGATGAAAGTTTAAAAGATTCTAAATGACCTTGACAAGGAAAAAATGGAAATTATGCTTCCTGTTGTGGGCAAATTCAGAATTGGGCCCAGGGTTTTACAATAATGGGTAACTGTTTTGGGTCAACTATCTGTTTCCTGTCTACATAATGAGAACACCACCTTGAAAGGATCTCCATAACTCCTGCCTGTGTGTTTTTCCTCTAGAAGCCAAATTACTTTTTTTGCATTCTAATATCTGATAGATTTGTTCCACTTAAAATTAGTACACTGCCCTATTATAATATTTTCTAGTTATTTCTAACTAATTACTGAATGTATAGAACTTGTAGCATAGCCAGGAGAGAAAGAGCCCCTGCTGTGGAAAGGTTCAAATGTCATACTACATTGAAAGTAGTGACTGTTCATTGAAACTATGAGCACAATATTTCCCTCACTGGAGGCAGAAAGAAAGGTGGCAGGATGGGCAAATATGTGGATGACTAAACCCTAGATAGATACTCGCGGCTTCCTTCCAGCCTCAGCAATGAAGTATTGGGCAAAAAGGTCCATTTGGAACTACACCTCTAACACCCATCAATCCCCTCTCCCTGTAATTCCCACCCTAAGAGACACAGAAGAAAGACTTACCTTTTCACCAGAAGACCAAGCCTCCAGCGGCAATTTCCAAAACCAAGAAGTTACCAGTCTCTGATTGACTGACAGCTTCTGGTGAGTTCGGACAGTTCACAACTTACGATTCACCAAAAGACATGCCAAGAAGCTCTTAACAAGCTGATTCGAGTTCACTCTGGTGAGCTTTCTCATTCATAGAGACAGAGCCATGCCTCAACAGTTAGGCAATACACTGGAAAATTTCAGCCTGTCTCCCATAGACAATGTAAGATTCATACTTCTCTAAATAGGAAGTAACATCCAAACCATCCGGGTATCTCTAAGTGGGTATGGTACACCCATAATGCATCAACAAAAACACAAAGTAAGTTATAAATAGATCAAACTTAATTAACAGCAAGATACTGCTGCTGTAAATCTGAAGTAACACAGATAATGTTGGAAAAACTCATCAGGTCTTGCAGCATCTGTGGAGACACTGAGTTCATGTTTCAAGTCCAGTATGACCTTCTTTATTACTATGTCACACGATCATTATCTTGGTTTCTCTCTCCACAGAAGCTGCCAGACCTACTGAGTTTCTTCAGCATTTTGTATTTGTTTGAGGTCAAAGTTAAGCTTGTCATCCAAACCAATGTTAATCATTATTCAGCAGTCAATCTAGTCTAGACATGCATCAGATAAAAGTGAACTTACCTGATTCTGACAGCAGATTCAAGTCACAGGCACTATTACAATTCCATGATCATGACCTTCTGACGGGGAACATCTATTCAATATCTAAAATCACCAGCTGTTTTTTGCGTTAGCTTACAAAGTTCTCTATTCAATATGAAAGTTTTGGAAGTATTCCAAACTAAATTATAAAGCCTTATTTTGTTTTCCTGCAACCATCAGATTTTGATTTTTGCGTGCATGAGTCCTTAATGATGACTTTTAATAATGTCTGATACATAAAATGCCCAATTTCTAAGGGATCATAAAGCATAACTGCACAGTGTATTCAACCCCAATTCTAAGAACTGAAGCATGAAAGGCTCAGAACAAACATAATTCACAAATTTTCATGATTGACTTAGTTTCATCCCACTTTGTGGAAGGCCATTAGCAAGAAGTGAAGGTCACTCTTCTATTTTATTTCATCTAATTAACTGCCAATATCTTCCATGTAGTCGTCCAAGCTCCAAATAGCTCTTAAAGTAGCCCATTAAAAAACAACTAGCAATCAAGCCACATCTAAAGCCACTATCAGCTCCAATCGGAGGGTTCCAATTTCCTATTTCACAAAGGCAAAAAACTGAAGTACTACCTACACTTCAGATTGATTATTCAGTGACCCTTATCTACATCTTCACTCAGCAATTTGAATTTTAATCAAACTAAATGGAATAATTACCATTTCAAAGTGTATTTGATACATTGAAAAAAAACAGAAAAAAATCTTCACAGACAACACAAAAGAGAAAAATTGCTCCATAGCGAGTTAATTCAAATAAAATTTCATAAAATATAATTGCTAGAACCAGCTGCACAGTTATATGAGAAGGAGATTACTGTTGAGATAAATTAATTTTTTTAAATTTTAGCATAGACAGATTTACTAGCTCTTTTGTGTGACTGGCTTCATTGCTGAGAACATCATGCATGTGTAGATTAAAAGATGGAGGATTCATAGTCTAGTTGTGTTGTAGTTACAACTATATTAATTTATGGGCTTCAGGACAGGGTTGAAAATGAAAAAGAAAAATAGTCTGCCTCATTCATTGAATTTTTTAGCTTAAGCAAATTTATGCTTCAGTGAAAAAAAATGAAAGACTTAGTCTATTTATTACATATTCAATACTTCTATCAATAATTTAGTTTTAAATAATTCATACTCCCATATAAAATACTTTTTTTTAAAAAAAGAAAGATTACTACTCAATAAGATTTCTGTAGAGGCAAAGGCTGAATCTAATTTTAAAAAAGAAATGACTGCAACCAAAATACCAAATGAATAAAAACTCTCCAATCTTGGAGCATAAGGTCTTGACTGGACCAGTTGAATACCAAATGAAATGATGTCAACCATTTCCTAGAGGTTCTGCATGTCTGCTAATTTTCAGTTGGAAACCAGGAGTTTCAGGCCAAAATCAGTTACATTACAAAATCAGAAAAGGTCCGTGAAGTAATTACTCAAATTCGAATGTGTATCCAGATGTCATATTGTGTAAATTAAGATTCTATTTCTGAGCTTTACATCACTGCAAGAGTAAAACTTAACATCAATAGCCTTTCATTGGATGGTTACCATTTATTGTCTCTGTGCCATTACGTCATGACAAAAGAAACGCTTTTTTATTCCTTGGTTATTTTAGGAGTCTTTTCAGAATATACACAAGATTCTCGCACATTCTCATTAATCACCTTAAGAAATCATTATTATCCCTTGACAATTCAATTCCTCTAGGGATTGAAAAACTTATTGCAGCGTAAGTTTTGCAAGTCTGATAATAATAACTAAGTACTAAACTTTGAAAAGTTAAAAATAATAAGTCATTAACATTTATTTCAATGATTGCTTGAAAATACATTATTTGCTACTGTTAGAAGCAATGGTGGGCAGTCAGTTGCACATTTTGCCAGGGGGTTGTATGACTATTTTATGCCACCTGCACCAAAGGAAATATTTCAATAATATAAACTGAAGAAATTAAGTGGGTATGACACAAAATAGTTCAAGATATCTCTTATATGGTTTAAATTTTTGGTGATCATCTCTGCGTGTCATATGATACGGCAATGATTAATACCTCACCAAACTTGTACATATTATCGTACCAGTAGTTGCAACAGATAAAAAAATTAATACTTTGCAGTTCCATCTTATTGCATTAATTACACAAAAAGTTCAGCCAATTATCAGAATTCAAATTTTTGTTTGGCTTTTTTGGAAAAACTAAACTGCCAAGAGTCCTCTGACTCACTTAATCACTGGAGAACATTAGGACATTTATATAACACAGAAGATTTCACAACATTTTAATGCTTACATGAATTACAGCCAATTCATTTTGTTTTTAAATATATAATTGCACACCTAAATAATCATAAATATTTATTTTTCTCTTTTTAACACTGGTTAGGATTTGAATTTACAACACACAAGATGCAACAATAATAGCTAGATTGAATTGAGCAATAATTTATGCCTGTATCTTTAAGTTAAAATTAAAATTAAAGATAATGGATCCCTTTGCATGTGATCTCCCTCATTTTAATTGTTAAACTGGCTCCAGCAGTGGTAAGGAGAGTAATAAAATGGGTATACACACTGTAAGGGGCAGACTTTGAAGACCACGTACCCCGATGATTGCGTTTAGCTCAGCCATGGTCACTTGCTTGGCCCGCTCCACTGCCTGCACCACTTGCTGTTGGTGCTGAAAGTGAATTTCAGAAAGCAAATAATGTCAGTTTCATTTGCATTCTGTAGCATTAAGTCATTCTTAAACCTAAGAGTGAAAAACCTCATTGGTCAATGATGTATGTATTGTTCACAGAGCATATTGAACTGCTCAATCCAATCCTTTCTCTAAAGGTTTATTATGGCAGCAATGCAAAGCTTGAAATGGTTAAACATTTTAAACTGCAGAAGAGAACTAAATCAATTAGTTTACAATTATTAAACTGTCCTTGCATCTTAGATCTAAAAAACTGAATTCTTTAGAGAAAAAAATCCTATGTATTGACAACTATCTATGAAATGTATAACTATGTATTAATGGGTATAAATAAATTTTTATAAAACATTGTTTGAATTTAAATATATCCTGGAGCAATGATACCAGAATACTTGCAAACTTCTAACAAATACATTAGAATAATGCGCTCTTCAAAATCCTAAAAACCAAAGGACGGCACATGGATGATCCAGTGCATTATGGCACCCTCACAAAAGATATTCATTAGTTTTTACAATTTAAGAAAGAAACTAAAGTATAACAAGTGGAGCTCAAAAATAAACTTAAATGTTTATACCACTCCCAACAGCATTTAGCTGAAATGAAAGACACCAAATAGTTGTGGCACCCACTAAACATATATCATCTAGTACCCTCATCTTTAGCAGATTCATTAAGATCTACTGGCAAGATATAATAAAGAATCCAACCAGAAGATGAAAGAAGAATCTTTCAGAATGAAAGGAAACATTGTTATAATATTTAATTTACAAGTTAGATTATACATGTAATTCATTTAGTGCCTTGTGACCTGATTTTAGCTGTATAAGTGAATGGGCTTTGAGTGAGAAAAATTTGGGCCCTATTATCTCATCATATTCCATAAAGTAATTCACAACATATGGATCCAAATCTTCTAAGCAGTGACAATTCCACGTGGATTGTCACTGGACTCAAAAATTCCCCTAACTGCTACTGTTATTTCCAGGAATTTCTAATAGATAGTGTCTTAGAGTCTTACAGCACAGAAATGTATTCTTTGGTCCAAATCAACCATGCCAACCAAAGTTCCTAAATTAAACTAGTCCCATTTCCTTGCATTTGGCCCAGATCCTTCTAAACCTGAAATGCTCAACTACAGTGTCCCTTGGGAAACTTTGTTGGAGCAAAGTAAAGTTGAAGAAGACAGGAAACACCACCTTTTAGCGCCAACAACTGCCATAGAATGAGTTTAAAGTTTCACTCTTCAAATATTATTGAGAAAGCTATGAATGGATCAGTGGATGAAAGGAGAGTGGGTGAATTGGTGAAGGGTAAAAGAGTAAGTGGGTAAGTTGGTACAGTAGGTGAGGTAGGTAGTCACGGAGGGGGCAGGTGGATGGTTTATGGAACAGTTGGGATGGTAGTTAGGTGGTAGGGACCAGTGGTAGTTTGGTGGTCAGGGAGTAATCAGACGTAGTCAGATACGGCCAGGATGTCAGTCATTGAGGGTCAAATATGGACGTGCACTAGATTTTTATTTGTCTAACACTTTGTGGATAGTTATCCAGGTAAATATCATGGAACAGTCTGAAGTCTCCGACTCAATTCAGAGCCATAAACATTCATGCAGGACCCTGAGGAATTGCCCTTCGGAAATTAAACCTCCAAAGTAATTCCCATGTTGGTCCACGTGTCAGGATTTCCAATGTGTGTCTTCGGTCACATATCTGGTCTCGGAATGATCTGAAGACCACAAGATCTGATTCATAATACTTTTGTGATTTTATCTCTCTGGTACCAGGCAGCCACTTGAGTGTCAGCGGCTTCCTCACTAACACAGCAAGCTTAGTCAACACAATTCCTGCTGGGTTTTTTTGAGGGCAAACATTTTAATTTTAAGTAGTATTTTTTAAATTAGACACAAGATAGGTCATGAGTGCAATATTATGTGCAATAAAACCCATTAAATCTCTCTGTTCATATCTATACACAAATTTTGTGGGGTGACAGTGGTGTGATGGTACTGTTACTGGACTAGTAAACCAGAGGCCCAAGCCAATACTCTGGGGAAAATCAGTCCAAATCCCATCATGTGACCTGAAATTAATCATACAATCGTAGAATCTCTACAGTGCAGAAAGAGGTAATTTGGACCAGAGTCTGCACTGACTTTCCGAACAGCATCCCATGCAGACCCAGAACCCCTCATTTACCATGGTTAACCCATCTAGACTGCATATCACAGGGCAATTTAGAATGGCCAATCCACCTAACCTGCACATCTTTGGACCATGTCTTTGGACCATGGGAGGAAACTGCAGCATCCAGAGGAAACGCACAGAGGTATGGGGAGAACTCCATACAGTCACCCAAGGCTAAAATTGAACCCAGGTCTCTGGTGCCGTGAGGCAGCAGTGCTAACCACTGAGCCACAGTGTCATCAAAATGGTTTAAACTTAATTAATTAACCTGCAATTGAAAGTTCAACTCAGTAATAGACCATGAAGTTATTGAGGGCTTCAGTAGTCGTGACACAGTGGTAGTGCCTCTACCTCTGAACTGCAAAGTCTGGATTCAAGTCCTACCTGCTCTCAAGGTGTGTCATAACATGTCTGAACTGATTGATTAAAAGACATCTACATATAAACCTTGCACAATTATAAAAGTTATCAACATAATTTTAAGAAGGAAGCATGAAGAATATACATCTGCAAACTGTGCACATTTGATATATATTATAATAAACAGTCCCCTTTTATGCATAACATTGAAAGCAACAAGCAGCTTAAAATGAATTTTATTTTACATCTATATTGGTCTGAAAACACACACACACACACACACACACACACACACAATCCTTGAGTTCTCGTACATCCAAAACAGCGAATTCTTTAAGATGTATAATGCAAGTAAAAGGAAGAGACCTCTGTTTGGAAGTTTATTCCTTAGATATCATCTGTTCTGCATCAAGTAAACAAAATATCTGTGCACAGGAAGCCAAGTAACATCTACACTACCAGAATCACAAATATGTAATATTAACAACAGCTTACCTCCTGAGACAGGAAAGGAATGACTTGGGCACAAATGGCATTTAGTCTCTTGACAATCTCAGCCTGAAACAGAACAACAACGAGGTTCATTGTCATTAGTGCAATCACTATTACAATACACAAAGTAATAACTATATTTTCTTGTTGCAACAAACTGACCTACAGTACAATATCAGATTTAGCTGCTTACATAACATGGCTGCATAGCTGGCACTAATTAAAAATAAAGCAGAATAAAACTTTTTCCTCAATACAACATGTAGATTCATAAGGAGTGAGGAATCAGCAAAATTAAGTACAGTGAGAAAATACTTATTTACTGGTAAAATTTATGCATATGGTTTACATCAAATGTGATCGCTTTCATCCTTATTATACAATTTCTATTCCTTGTTCGGATCTGGACTGTAGCAGCTGAGAGTGGAGCAGGAGCAGTTACAACCGCAGTTTTCAAGAAGTAATTGGATAAGTACCCAAGAGGAAAAAAGTGCATGACCAAGGGGAAAACAGCAATGGAGCAGGACTAGCAGAGTCACTCTTACAGAGAGCCAGCAGAGATAAAATGAACCAAATGACTTCCAGCAGCATTGTCACTATTTTGTGATTCTATAAATAATTAAATTAAATCTGCATATCCACTGGATACATATTAGGGAGCACTTTTCTTCCGAGAGAGTTTGGAAACAGCAATCCAAATCTATTAACTATGGAGTTTTATTCTGTTTAGTTTTTCAGTCAAACAATACAAACAATTTTAATCCTGCCTTCCCAACCCAAACTCACTCTTCCATGATCCCAGTGATCATTTTAAGGGGCAAGACGACACTAGCTAAAAACTGTGAATGAATGGACTCAGTAATGTCACTGGAACCCTAATGCCTTTTAGCCAAACCACTGCTTGTTTTTTTTTCCTCAATATACTAACCATGTGTGACAAGCTGCTACCAGCCTAACTCCTCCAAAAGAACTAACGTCTTTTTTTTTTCTGAACTTATTAGGTTCCTCTGCAATTACATATAGCAAACAATTAGATTTTAAAATGGAATTCACAAGTTACAGAAAACTTAACTTCCATCATTAGGTCAGTAAAGTGCATGTGATTTTGATCAGTTGGCTGAACACAAACATTCTACACATTTGCATAAGATCAAAGGTCCATCTACTTTTTCGTTATAACTACAGCAGACAAGAAGCAAAGCCAGAAGGATAACATATCCTAAGTATCAGAATAGGCTTTTTCAAGCATTGGCAGAAAACGTCTCCCCAGATATGGAGAAACCCATATTCACAAAGTTTCACATCATGACACAAACAAAACTACTAATTCTTCAATAATACGCTTCAAATAGCTTCAAAACTTATTCATTGGCAAAACATAAGTACAAAACATTACACAAGTACCACAGCTACACAGGATTTTTCAAGTTCACAATTCAGGTACGCAATGTTGTAGTGAGTAAAATACAATAACGGCATCTCATTTTTCAAGCATGCACTATTAACTAAGCCAAAAAGTATCCGGGAGTGACATGAGGGTTGTAAGCTAATACTCTAGTTCAGGTGAATTAGTCTTTGAACTTTGCTTTCTGGGTTAGGCTATGATTAGAACCCCTTGATTATATCACTGCTTTGTAGTTGCTAAATCATAAATTACAGCCTGTGCTGATTCTTCAACAGGAGCCATTTACTCTAATCCCATTTTCCCAGCCTTTCCCTGTAATCTTTTTATGTTCGATTTGCGATGTCATTGCGAATAATTATCCAATCTCCTTTCAAATTACATGAAAATATTTCTCTCACATTCTTGTCCGGTCAGCTCAATTGGCTGGTGGCTGGCTTGTGACGCAGAATGATGCCAACAATGTGGGTTCAATTCCCACACCAGCTAAGGCTACCTTCAAGGACTCTCCTTCTCAAGCTCTCCTCTCACCTGAGGCGTGGTCACCGTCAGGTTAAACAACCACCAATCATCTCTCGCTAATGACAGAGCAGCCCTATGGTCTGGTAAGACTGTGGCAACTTTACCTTACTTCGAGTACACCAAATTCCAATAAATTGTCACATAAAATTTTTCTCACCATTCCTTTGCCATTCGGAATAACATTCTACACTTATGTGCTCCTCCATCACCACCCTTGGTTACTTGCTGTCGCACCAGTACAACAGGTAACAGAACAATGATAATATAGTCAGGAGAAAGCTATCTTGGGAGTCCTCAATATCAGTGCTGGATCCCATGAGTCTCATGGCATGGCATCAGGTCAAACAGGGCAAAGGAATTTCCTGTTAATTACAACCTACTGCACTTTTCAGGTGGTAAGCAAGTTCATTTCTTAAAATAGCTAGGGAGCTGCACTAAGAATACCAAGAATGCAGAATATACCCGAGGTTGGGGACTTCAATGCTCACTACCTAACATTAGCTTGGTAGCATGATTACTGATTGAGCTGGCTGAGTCCTGAAGTTATAAGTGGCAAATTAGCTCAGTGCCAGATTAGTGACAGTTGTCAAGAATACCAACATGAAAGGAGGAACCTCTTCAACCCTCCCTCCCTCCCTTACTTGGCATAGACCAATTCGTCCAGACAGTATGGGTAGAAGTGACCTCTGCTGGGTTCTTATGGACCGTGCCATCTTCACATTAAGGAATCTCTCCATGTTTTGTGACACTACAAACCAGCTAAATTAGACAGATTCATTACAGGACATTTGAAGCTCGTAAAGTCGTGAACCATTTCAACTCCCCCTCCCACTCCCTGGACGACATGTCCATCCTGGGCCTCCTCCAGTGTCATAACGATGCCACTCAAAAACTGGAGGAACAGCACCTCATATTCCACCTTGGAACCCTACAACCTAATGGTCTCAATGTGGACTTTACGAGCTTCAAAATCTCCCCACCGCCGACCGCATCCCAAGACCAGCCCCCATCTCGTCCCTGCCTCCTTGATCTGTTCGTCTTCTCTCCCACCTATCTGCTCCTCCCACCTCACTGACCAACTCCCACTCCCACTTCCTACCTAAACTCACCTACTAGCTTCATTCCCGCCTCCTTGACCTATCCGTCTTCTCTCCATCTAACTGCTCCACTATCCACCTTCTATCACCGCCTCCCCCCTCTCTATTTATTTCAGAGCCCCTCCCCCTCCCCCATTTCTGAAGAAGGGTCCAGACCCGAAACATCAGCTTTTCTGCTCCTCTGATGCTGCCTGGCCTGCTGTGTTCATCCAGCTCCACACCTTGTTATCTCAGAACTGACACATGCTTACATGAATAGAGGACAATTAAACTAACTCAAGGAAGTTGCTTCATGAACATCACTATCCTTAATAGCATTAGAGCCCAGCAGATGAATGCATAAGACAAGGCTAAAGTGTTGGCAACTATCATCATCCAGAAGTACTGATGCATAATCCATCTCAGCCTCCTCTCAAAGTCCTCAGCATGACAGAAGCCAGGCTTCAGTTAATTATATTCACACCACGTGATAGCATGGAACAACTGAGGTCACAGAATTGAGCAAAGGCTATGGGCCCCTTAATATTTTGGCTATTGTATTGAAGACTTGTGTTCCAGAATAAGTCACACCTCCATGTTGTTCCAGTACTGCTACAATGCTGAAATCTACCCAACAAGGTGAAAAATTGCCCAATAAAAGTAATTTCCATAAAAAAGCACAGCAAATCCAATCTAGCCACTTACTGACCCATCAGTCTATCCACAATCAAAGTGATAGAAGGTGTGGTCAACTCTGTAATCCAGTGACATTTATCAATTTCAGTTTAAAACCCGTCAGGACTATGCAGCTCTAGATCATATTACAACCCTGAACCAAGTGTGGCCATAAGAATTGAATTACAGAGGTGAGGTGAAAGTCAATGTCCTCGAAATCACGACATTATTTGATCAAATGTGGTATTAACCAGCCCGAGTAAATAAAATGTCAATGGGAATTAGAGGATAATTTGCTACCTTATCAATTAATTCTGGATCTGTTAAGACGATTAAGTGGTCAATTAACAGTCACTTGCCTCCCACACCATCATTCTGCAAGGAGCAAAAGGGAACGACTTACCTTCCCATCACTGGATTCCTTGTTTAGGCTTCAAATGACAGACTTTACAATCCAGAAGCTAACAGCCTCTGCTGGTTCGCAGCTTCTAGGAAGCGGAAACACCACTGCTGAGGCTTGTAATAGGGCCAGCACCTGGCCAAAGCACACCAGTCAACTCGTAACAAGCTGATTAGCACAGCCAGTCAAGTGTTCTCAGCAGTGGGATTGACAAGTTCTTTGACACCTAGCATGCCAGCCTCCACACCCCGATTTGATCTCAAAAAGGAAAAATTGTGACCTATATTTAGAGAAAATAATTTGTAGCAAACAGGAAGAAAGATATTACAGTAGGTGCCCTGGATTTTCAAAATACTTTCGGCAAGCTATCATACGGGAAATTATTGGGAGAACAGCACAGAATTATGGGTAGAGAGAGAATGTTAGATTACAGGTTAGTTAGAAGACAAAAGGAGACAAAAAAAGACTAGAAGTGAGAAAGGCTAATGAATGGGTTCAAGTTAGTCATGAATGTACACAGGATGCTGTTTTCTTCATTATGTGACCTCTGTGGAAGAGGTTAGGTTCATCAGCTTTTAAAAATTATGCTGGAAGTGACTAGGCCAAAACGGATAACACAATTATTTCTAGGTTCAACGAAGAAATTAGCTACTATAAAAGTAGAAACACATTGGTTAAGCTTAAGTAGTGTTCAATTGTTCTGCATTTGCTCATGAGAGTGTATTTACTGTTGATTCTCACTCTGCTTAATTGGTTAAATCTGGATGTGGACTTAAGGAAAAAATAACCAAAGCTGTGAAACAGCTAGAGGCCAGAGCTATAAGCACGGAGGAAACTTATTAAAAGAACTGTATAATTTGTGTAAACAAAGTACCTACACAAATGTAAGCAGGTATGTCAACACTGCATATCTCTAACATACTAAACATTAAATAGAAAATTAAAAGTACAATAGATATAATAGATACAACACTATAAAAACTCTGATAAGGTCACTGTTGGAATTCTATATCAAAAATCTGGTTCTGAAATACAGTGGAGACACAGCCATTAAAAATATAGTAATTTGTCTAGTATGATGAAACCTGGGGAAAAATTTGGTGTGCTTTTGTTCGAAATTTTAAAAGTATGGCACAGTTAGGGTTCTTTAAAGATTGTATTTAATCATGTAACTATGTCAAAAGGAATTCAGAATGGGCAGATGAATTTTCCCAGCTTTTGAGCAATGTTAGCAATAGAAAATCAGTTCGGAAGATATGGCAAGGTCAGAAAAGTGAGATTCTTGATGTCAAGAAAAAAATCTAGTTTTGCATCAAGATAAGTATCTTGCTAGTGAGTGGTGAGAGGTCTGTCAGCATGCATTAAGTCTCATTATTACTCTGATTTATATTCATTCTGCTATTGTTCCACACAGCAGAGAGAAACTAGTAACAGTTCCTAAAATGGAAGTCAGAGTAGATACCTGCGGTTACAGCTTGCCACATGCTCCTCCTGGGACTTCCATCTTGGTCAGCAGGAAACAACATCTCACAGCATACTCCGTGGGCAGCGACTGCCTGTACCACACATCGATGGAGGCTGGCATTTTACATGCACCAACCTCTTCACATCATCATGGTACATCTCTGCTCACTCAGAATACAGTTCTCAACTTCAATGCTATATTTTGGAGCGTACTGACATCTTTCTTTGTAATGCTGCTGGCTGGCTAGTTTGTGCTCAAGGACAGGGACCCATCTTGCACATTGAAACAAGTTACATCTCCGGGTTCTTCATATGCTTACTCAGTGTTCATTCACTTTGTGTCTATGTAGGTGCTCACAGTATCCTTACTTTTTTTTTAAATTCATTCATGGGACATGGACATCACTGGCTGGCCAGAGTGTATTGTCAGTTCCTTGTTGCCCTTGGAAAAAATGAGCTGTCTTCTTGAACTCCTGCAGTCCATGTGCCGTAGGTAGACCCACAATGTCTTTAGGGAGGGAATTCCAGGGTTTTGACTCAACGACAGTGAAGGACCTCCAACAACCACGACCACCTTCCTGCGTGCCATGTGTGACTCCAAATAGTGAAGAGTTTACCTTCTGATTTTCTCATTGATTGTAGTTTTGCAACGGCCTCTTGATGTCAAGGGCTCTCACCTTGCCTTGCCTTGTCTTTTTGTGCATTGTTGCTTCATTCAGAATTTACAGGCTGACATTACTTCTGTCTTGCCTTGCCTTATCGTGCAGGCACAAAGCCAGACAGCCTGACATGTTTGCCAGCAATGAACAGTTCAAGGGGACAGATATGTTGTTGCAAGGCATCATGCTTTGTTAAAGATGGGCAGCTGAAATCCCAGAAGGTGCCAGCTGTGTTAAATACTTCTGCTGCTGGTTAACACATAATAATGAATGACTAGTGCCAAAGAGGTGTGGTCTATATAAAATTAAGCGAGCAGTGTGAAATTGTGTGGGATAACTTGCTGGAGCTCGTGGAGAGAAACCCTCCATGAAACTGCCTGAAATTGATCTTTAGCAGATTTTTGCTAAAATTCAGACCAGGAGGCACAAACCTTTCTTTGTCACAGAAAGATAATGGTACGAGATTGTGGAATACATGAACTACAGTTATGACCGAAGCCAAATCCATGGCAACGTTGAAGAACACGTGAGATAGGTGGCTGAAAGAAAGTGGCAATAAGGAGAATTTGGTAAGAGTTTCATGAGCAATGTTTTTCATGTGAAGAATAAATACCAACAACTAATTTCTTGATCCAAAAAGCCTGTTTCTATCGTTGTAACTAATTTATGCAAAACTGAAATGATGTAGGAAATCAAAGGCTGTTCAGCAGCAAGTTAGTAAGGTGTACTTATTACAGAACACCAGCTGGTTGCCAGGGAAGGGCATGGGAAAAAGAAAGTACAACAGTAAACTATACCAGAAATAAATTCAGAAAGTTTACAAATTTTTAAAGAAGGAATTGGACAAATACTGAAACAAGAGGACTTAAGAGGTTTACAGACAAACATCAGGAACACAGGGCCAAGTGTAGCTGATCTTGCAAAGAAACCATAGTGGCGGCAGGCCAAAAGGCCTCCAGAACTGAAAATGTTCTTTTTCCATATTGCTGTTAATGTTAAATCTACTCAAATAGAAATCACAGGAGAAAATGGGTAGAGCTTGCTATTTACAACAGCTTTTTTAACCAGTACAAAAGCAGCTGTTTTTCTACTTGTATACCAGTCATTATTTTAGATCTGCACACATACAGAATTTTAATGAGCCGATAACACAGAGATAAACATTTGTATTGTCATACTTAAGAAGAATAGATCTGAAGTAGCCAAGTTTTTGAAAAGTCACAATCTGAAAGCTTAGACATTTGTCAATATGGCAAAAACACTATGGTAGTTATAACCACAAACAAAAGACAGTCATTTGATCATTTCAAGTTTTACCATATTTATTACATTGTTTAAACTGCTTCTCTGCCTCAACAGATGCTATATTAAATATGTTCCACATATTACACATGAAGAAGAGGAAAATTGGAGTAGGTGAGATGTTGCAAAAGCTTAAGAACACATAAATGCCATAAATGAAACACTAAGGACAGAGCTTTCTCACCTTGTGAATGACAGAGGGCAACAGCGAAACTGTTGGGAAAACACGGCAACAATGAAAAACTGAGATTCTCAATTCAAGAACACAAAGGCCAATTTTCCGCTTAAGGTTTCAATGTCTAAATGAGAACCTCGCTAGTGAGTGGCAAGGGGCCTGTATGCATGCTGTAACATCCCATTATTATCTAATCTTACCTCATTTATATGCGGGTTGCTACTTTTGCAAGTCCAGAGAGAAACTAGATGGGCCAATTCTTGACTTAAAAGTCAGTAACATGGCAGCTGCACCTCGCCAATATCTTCTCCGGGCATACAACTTGGCCAGCATTCCCCAGCTTCCCAGGGCACACTCAACAGCAAAATATTGCAGCTCTGAAAATCTGAAACAAACACAGAGACTGGTGGAGAAACCCTGCCTGGTCTGACAGCTTCACCTTCATTAGCTGAAGAAGGATCACACCAAGCTTGAAACAAACTCTGCTTCGGTCCACAGGTGTCAACAGATCTGTTCAGAATCTCCAACATTTTCTGTACATCCCAGCACGCAATCCATGGGCAGCAGCCCCCTGTAACCTCCATTCACAAAAGGTTGGTATCAGGAAATCACCAGCCTCAGCACACCATCATGACATATCTTGGGCAAATGTCTAATACAGTTCTGCTCTTCAGTACCGCAGTTTGGAGCTCACCAACACCTTAAATTGCAACACTACAGCTAGTCAGTTTTGGATACAGGAACAAGCACCCAGTTCATGCAGCATAATAGAGTGAATCTTAGTGTCTTAACCAGTTTTCTTAGCACTCACTCACTTTGTACTTACTTGGATGCTCACAGCAGCTTTACGTTGCCTTGCCATTTTACATAGACAGAAAGGCAGCTTATCATGTTTGTTAGCAATAAACAGTCAAGTGGGTGGACATGCTTGGATACAGCACTCTGCTACATCAATTTCACAGCTACAGCATGAGCCAGCAGCTGACAGGGCAAGCATACTGCATTTGCTCCAACTAAGTGGTCATGTCTGCAAGTGAAACTTAGTCAAATCAAGGAAAACTATGGTCAGTCAGAGGGCTGGTTTGTCCTCAGTCAGGAAAGAGTGTGGCATTCTGTGTGCATGACTAGGAAGAACAGACAGCAGGAAGAGTTAGGAGTTTGGAGGAATGAGATAGTTGAAAGTAATTGAGAGAAGATTCTACATGCAAAATTGAGAACATACAAGTGGCAGAGAATGGTGACTTCAACTCCCCAAATATTAATGGGGATACGATAAAAGTGAAAGTCACAAAGGGCACAAAATACGTTTTTTTAAGCCAGTATGTAACAAGCTCAATGATACAGGACGCAAGTAGATTTAGTCTGAGAAAATGAGGCTGGATAGGTGGACGAAGTAGAAATGGGTGCCAATTTTGGAGATAGTGATCACAGTACAGTTAGATTTAGCACCAATATGGAAAGGAGCAAAATTAGTACAGGATTAAAAGCAACACAATAGCTCAGTGGTTAGCACTGTTGCCTCAAAGTGCCGGGGACCCAGGTTCGATTCTATCCTCGGGCGACAGTCTGTGTGGAGTTTGCGCGTTCCTCCCCTGTGTGCGTGGGTTTCCTCTGGGTGCTCCAGTTTCCTCCCACAGTCCAAAGATGTGCAGGCTTAGGTGGATTAGCCATAGGAAATCTAGGGTTACAGGATAGAGTGGGGGGGGGGGGGGGGGGGGGGGGGGGGGGGTGGGGGGGATCTGGGTGGGATGCTCTTCAGAGGATCGATGAAGACCCGATGGGCTGAATAGCCTGCTCCACACTGTAGGGATACTATTCTATTCTACATTGGAGAAAATCAAACCCTGCAAAGCTAAGAGATGACGAGGCAAAAGAAGTCTTGTTACAGTTACCTGTCAGAAAGTAACTGGCAAATCAGTAGGAGATATTCTAAAGCACACAATTCCACAGGCAATGTAGACATGTCTCCACAAAGGAAAATGGGTGATACTGTCAATTAAGAGCCTTTTGGCTATCTGGAAGCATACATAAGACAAGAAAACAGACAATTCAGTAGAAAGTCTCAAAATGTAATACTTTAAGAAGTTTGGAGGAGCATAGACATTACAGGGGTCAGATGAAAAAGAAAATTAGAAAAGTAAAGGGAAGATTTTTTTTTAAAATCAGGCCAGTAATATGAAGGAAAATTCCAAAATGCTTCAACAATATGTTAAGAAGAAAATGACTAAGTAAAGGGTTGGGCCTGTCAGAATGTACATGGTTACTTGTGTGTGGATGATGATATGAGCAGGGTACTTAGTGACTGTTATGACTCTATCTTCACAAGGAAAAGGGGTGAAGCAGACAGTCCCATTAAAGAGAAGCTAAAATATTAAATAAAATAAGTTTAAGGAGAAGATACGTACTGGAGGGACTGACTTCTTAGAAAGTGGATAAGACATCAGAGTCAGATGAATTGTATCCCAGGCTATCAAAGGAAGCCAGGGAGGAGGCAAAAACAAAGGACATTCTGAGGATGTTTCAAATCCTCACTAAATACAGGTGAGATACTGAAGTATTAGAGATCTGCAAATGTTGTACCCCTGTTCAAAAAAAGTATACTCGAGATAGACCAAATAATAATAGGCCACTCAATCTGACCTTTGCAGTGGTTTAATTATAACAATAAATCCTACCTCAATATTGATTCTTAGTGGATTTGTCAGGGATAGTCAGCATAGTTATTTTATGGAAATCTGGACTACAAATAGACGCCACCTCATGCCCCTTGAGAAATATCATCAACATTGTTTGAGACAGATTCTCTGCATCAGCTAGGAGATCAGGTGTACTAACAGCTTAAAGGATGCTGATGTTAACAGCCCCAGCATAGAGTACATGGTCATCCGAAACCAAATCCGCTCAACCAGCCACATGCTGGGATGCTGAGCTCAGACTATCAAAAGCAAATCTACTTCACCAAGCTTGGCGAAGCCAATCAAACTAGGGGAGAACAAAGGAAATGTTTCAAAGACTTCCTGAAGGCTTCCCTCAAGAAATACTACATGGATGTTAACACAAGGGAGATCCTTGTTCAGAAGAAGCCGACTTGTAGGAAACTTCTGTAAGAAGGGACAGAATTCTTTAAGAACACCCGCAGCAAGAGAAAGTATGGAAAAGGAACCGGGGAAAGGAGTGGCAATGATATCAAGGCCAAGGCTCAATTACACGTCCTGGAAGTACCTACCAAATCAGCTGAAAGAACTGAAATGATGGATGTCCAGGTGACTATAGTTTTGGACTTCTATCTGGAAATTCTCTTCTCTTCCCACCACCATAACTCACTTAACCAGGTCTTCGTGGCCCAAGTAAATGTTGGGACCGATGTGCTCCCTCTTTACTTGAAGAATTTTAAAATAAATTACATCTAACCGGCAAGCCACAAGTTCTTGTTTTACAGAAGCAAGTCTCATTAGTCTCTCAGTTGATTTCTTCTTGAACCGTTAAGTGCTGATGACAAATGTTGGGGGGGAAACAGCTTAGAATTACTGAGCCTAACGGTGTGGGTGATCCGAATTAATGCACACTGTTAACATTCCAAGATCATTGAACTAACCTAAGTAAATTAACATATTTACTGATGTCAATTCAACCCTCACAATCTTCCGTTCAGTGAGTCCTACTTGCATACTTTTGATTTTAGTTTTCTCAAACTGGTATTTTTAAACAAATCTGATGTTGTGACTTCTATTTTAATAAACAAATGACAATGTTAGATATTAACCGATGAAGCTGAAAGAACTTTCATTTTCTGTTTTAATAATGTATGATGTACCGTTGCTGAAGATATTAAATCATAATAGCAAGAGAGCTGTTTCATGTCTTTTATGCTACAGTACACACAGTCTGTGCCTTACATGACCTACAGTAAGATGATCCAAGTTTTTTCAGGCATCCTCATGTCCTGGGGGAGTGGTGTTAGCTATGGCAGCACCAGTCATCTATATCTATACAACAAAACTGCTCCTGCATTGGAACAATAATGAGTATTTATCTTATTAATTAGCACAATGGGAATGTGCACCGTCAAATGAATAGCCACAGTTGAACATTGTCATACAGTTAGAGATCTGTCATAAATATTCAAAACTATTGCCGGAAGCAGGAAAACTTTCCTGATTATTATCATGAAAAAATACCAGTTATTTGAAGATCAAATAAGTCAGGAAAAGACAATATTTGTGTATCTCTTGTGCAGTGCCTCTCAAATTTTCCTGCCACGTGAGTTACAGTTCATTCTTGCACTATTTAAAGGTCTTTAATTGACTACCTGAAATACACTACCTCCTGGTTAATGAGATAGTAGGAACTGCAGATGCTGGAGAAATTTCTGAAGAAGGGTCTAGGCCCGAAACGTCAGCTTTCCTGCTCCTCTGATGCTGCTTGGCCTGCTGTGTTCATCCAGCTCTACACCTTGTTACCTCCTGGTTAATCTTGTCTTTTGCAATTACAATTCATTCAACACTATCAATCCTGTTTTAATTCTTTTATTTTGACCAATCTGATCATAATATCTCAAATTTTCCTTTCACCATTACGCCTGTGTAATCCTTTAAACACAAAGAATAAATCAAGTGTTACAATCCTAATCTAGTTGGAAACATCTGACAGATTGTGGAAATACAAGTATGGCTTCAGTCTTCATTAGGTAACATTGAAATCAATCAAAAATCCAATAATAAACTCTTGATATCTCAGTGACTACTGGAAACCACACAGCCCGGCCTTGTACTTTATTCTCCACCTTTTTAACTGATCTCGGCTAAGGTACCAGTTGGGGCACAAAAACTGGCCTCAGTGTCTTGGTGGTATGACAATAAACAAATAGACCACCTCAGTTCCTAATCCTGCCTCCTGTCAAATAAAAACATCTGAATGATGATGTGGGCAGAACAGACATGGGCTCTATTGTGATACCCTCTGCTTCAGAATGGAAAAAGGATCAGGAGCTTGCTAGGCCTGAAGGAAACACTCCTGTTCCTTCTGGCTCACACGTAGTGATGCTGTAAATGAAAACGAGGGGCAGAGCCAATTCTGAGGAAACACAGCTTATTTAAATTAAAGATTAATATTCTGTTAACATGGAGGCACCGAGCTTAAAAGACTTTACTGGCCAACCCACCTTGAGAGCCAATTAATTACGCTTCCCCATTAAAGCTGGAAATGGGAAAAACAGGGCAGGAACTGAGTTTATATTTAAAATTTCTCACCGTTATCCCAACGTACTGATCTTTAACAATTAAAATTCCATCCTCCATATTGGACAGTTTGCTGTCTCACTTTACACAATAGATGCTTATTTACATGTCATTATTATCGGATTATTAATAACCATAAAACTTGTCCAAAAAATTAGTACATTACAGAAGAAGTTGAAAAGGTATACAAGTAAGACCTAGGAATCAAGAAAATGCAGTAAAGGAACTGATCTCTAACATGCAGCCATCCCAGAAACAGCAACACTGTGATGATAGAAACTTAGCTTTCACTTGAAAAGAGAGCAAAAATTATATTTTTTTAGTGTCACTAATTGTCAGAAGACAAAGACTAGAAAGTTAAGAAAATTAGATGATGCATTCTCTGTTTAAAAAGAAAGTTACCACAGCAACCCTAGCATTCTACGGTCACCATGTAATGTGCCCTCTTTTGTCCTCAGGGAAAGGCAGATAGTGAAGCATCATTTATTTACAGACCCTTTCACAGAGCTTGGGTTATCAGACAATAATACTGTCAAATACACACTCCTAATGGTCTACTTTTGAAATGGAGTCTAACATAATGGCAAACAGCCCAAAATCCTTTCCAACCCAGCTATTAAAGGATGTAGGTTATTGCTATTGTCACCATTGATATTTGTCATTGTAATGTAATTAGAGGCCTAAAATGATGCATTACTGCCCGTGGCACGATTTTATTAAAACCTTTTCTTCTGTTCACTGAACTGCAACCTGGTGTCTGATGAGTAACAGACAGCTTAAGGGTGAACAGCAGATTCATCAAAGATTTATTTTTCACTTTGAAGTGTAGGCCACATAGGAAAAATGAAAAAGCAAGAGAAAATGCTGCACCACCTGAATTTCATTTGGTCACTTGAAATTCTGACTGCATCCGATGAATGTTGCGTTGGCAACAGATTCCAAGCCTGCAAATCACACGGTTAATCATAGCCCTTAATCTGCCATCCATCAGTGAATCCAACCATGTTGCCAGAGCTGTAACTTCCAATCAGATTTATAGGTCACGTGGGTCACACATCCCTGAACAACTACATTCATTGATAGCTTGGGCGATTTGAAAAGAACTGATTTCTTACATGCTGCCTATCATGGGTGAGGGGTGGAAATGGAAGAGTGACGAGGAAACAAAGATTACTAAATGCAATAAAGGCACTTGAACTCTTCCAAAAAGTTCCTCCCATGGATGCTTCCTTATCATCTATTTTGTTTCCAAGCAAAACATAAAAAGCCCATTGACGCATTTTTTTCAGCTGACAAAACACTACTCTTTATTTTGAAAAATGCATTTCCCAAATCGGCTATTGAACTCTGAAGCCCTTTTTTAATTCATTGAAAGACTCAAGTGAAAGCTTCATTACATTCCAGAAGGATAAACATTCCAAGTTAAAAGTACATCCAAAGTTTAGAATTACATTGTTTAAATTAACAGAAACCACACACAACAGCATCACTGCTTCTGGAACCATTAAGTTTTCTAAATAACTGCATGCAGTTCTGTAATCACATAAAAATCACTATAGTAACCCTTCCAATGAAAAGAATTTATTGCCAAAAAGGTGGTGTGAACCTAGGTTAGTGTGCATGTGCATGTTGGCAGTGAATGCATATGCTGATTTGTTCTATAAATTAAATCGGTATTAATAAAAAGCAAATTCCACCTTAAAGCTGACAAGCGACTGTTTGCCAAGCTTAAATTAACATGACAGTATGTTGAACACTACCAACTGAAATATATAGATTATATGTGTAATGTGACAGTGAAAAGGCATTGTATTTCCATCAAGCAACATTGTTTAAGTCATGACCTGAACAATTTGACAATTGGAACAAAAAAGAATCTGTATGGATGTGTTAAGACACACCACCCCCACGCGGTCTCACGACAGACCTCTATAACTAACACTCCAGCTCCCCACTTCCTTGCACCATACTACTCTGGCACCCTCCACACCTGGCAACCTACCCATTCACCATACGTTCACCACCCTTAACTCCTCAATTATCTCACATATGTTTTCACAGCAAACTTTCAAAGTGTCCACTGGACATGTGAACTTCAGAAAACGATATTCAGTGCTGTAAGATGGGGCACGACTTCAGCGAAGATTTTCTCTGCTGTTGGATTCAAGGCCTCGAAACAAGAATCTCCAGCACTGAAGTCATTAGAACATAACGAGTATTTTTTAACCTGATCATCAGAAACAGGTTTTCCAACAGTGTTTGGAATTTGTGGTCCAAATCTCGTGCTATAATCAACTTAGATCAATATACTGCTCTCATCTGAGTCAGTAAGTTATATGCAGCTTCAAGTACAATGATAAAATCAGCACACCAAGTAATCTAGGCTTTCAATTCTGCACAGTGTACAGGAAGTGCTGCTTGTTGCAGTGAACCTTCTTTGGTTGAGAAGTTAAACTAAGCTCTTGTCTGTCTGCTCACAATAGGTTTCATCGTAGATAGGTTAAAAAAAATCACATGGCACTATTTGACATGAGGTAAGTACCCCAAACAATTTATTTTATTGCTCAAGTGATACAATCAAAAACACAGATTGCCTGGTACCTCAGTGCCGCTGTGCATTTTAAAATAATTTACCAATTAGATGTTATTTGAATAGGAAGTCTATTACTAATAGAATGAAAAGATTTGAATTTCTGAGCTTCGTCCATGTTTTCATTGCTATGCTGTAAAAAAGGACCCCTGTCAGAAATAAGTATCATCATTTATAAAGTATAGTCCAAGACCTCAGTATGTCCTAAAATATTTCACAGCAAATTAATTACTTTATTATTTAAAATAGAATCATTGTTTACTATGCAGAAACATGGTCAACAATTCTCGTACAGCAAGATCTCAGAAATACCAGCAAGATAAATGATCTTGTTGATGGTTTTAAATGATTTATGTAAAGAAATGTTCTATTCTTTGAATCTTGTCAGACAATATCCTAACTTATCTGCCTTTTCAGGTGAATTTATCTATTTAAAAGTTTCAAAAACAGAAGCTGCTGGAAAAGCTTAGCAGTTCTGAGGAAGGGTCACCGAACGCGAAACGTTAACTTTGAATTTTTCTTCACAGATGCTGCCAGACCTGCTGAACTTTTCCAACAACTTCTGTTTTTGTTCCTGGTTTACAGCATTTGCGGTTCTTTCGGATTTTATTTAAAAGTTTCATCTAGTACAGTAATCCTTAAGTACTGTTAAAAAGTGTCAGCCTTCTTTTTTGTTTGTATTCCTTAAATAGTATAATTATTCCAGTTTTTAGGGGTTCTCTATTCAATTCCTACCATTGATCAGCTAATACTATTCCAACACATAACTATTTTCCATACAAGAAAGAAGTGTTGCAACAAAAGTTTAATTATATCAAACTAGTATTTTTTTTTAATATACACTCAAGTTGCGTCCCAAATTTAATTAATTAGATGTGTAGGGATCGTGCGATTATTTTTTCTCTGAGCAAAGTGGTGGGAAGAGAAAAAAAAGAATTTCACAACATGTAACATTGATGTTCCACCACAATATCCAAAAACAGAGTTTCGACTGTACTGTAAACAGCTTGGTGCTGATACCCCTATGACTCTATCAAAGCATTTGTTTTGCAAGATACCTTGGACATAAAATATCAACCACAAAAGCACCTGGCTATCTGCACATGGAAATTTCTGCATGGAACTTGGCCTGAAGGGACATAAAACAGAAGAACTTGGGGAAGTCGGGATATTTTTAAGTCTTTTTTCACTGCCACCACAGTGACATCATCAATTTGCCCATGGAGCTAAAAGCTGGCACTGGCTCTACTCACACGCCATGTGGTGCCAATTGCAGCCTAGGAACCATCACTGCTCAATTTGGGGCTTTGCTCTCTTGCCTGTGGCTTCACTCAGCAGCCAATCTCCTGCTCCTTTGTTGCCCCACTCTCAGCTCCCCTCTCCCATTTGGCCCTTCCATCAGCAACCTGCACCCCCATCCCTCCTCCCAATTCACCACCTCAGCATCTATTTGCATGTCCTCAATTGCTCCACTTCCTTCCGCTCACTGCCTCCTTCCCTCGCTATTTCGCCTGGTGAACAGTGAAGCAATACAGCGGTAAGCAGGAGGGAGGCACTAAGTGGTCAGGAATAGGGTGGACAAGTCCTTGGAGTGGGGAAAATTGGGATCCCAGGATTTACATTTATTTGCAACATTTGAAAAACACTAATTTTTTATTGCTCCTATACTTTTACACAGACATCTCACTGTGGGGTCACTGGCAGTGATTTCACAGCGTCTGTGATTCCTTTTAACTGAGTGCAGCCAGGCAGTTGTGAGGACAACAAACACAGCCTTATTTTTACATTTATTATACATCCAGTTTTTTTTTCATTTATCAATAAAATAATTCAGCAATGTAAAGTATTTTGAATTACAGCATATAATATTTAATTGCATCTTCTGAGGAGAAAGGTCTCACAGAACCTAACTACAGCTTTTACATTGGTTTCAATGGGAAAATATGATTTACTTAAAGTCGTGACTTGCAGGAATGAAATTATAATATTAGAACAGTTTGGGATTCAGTAAATATCTGGACTTTCATCGAAGCATTCAAACTTTGGTCAGATTATAAATACACACTAATGATTAGGAGGCAATTCAAATCATATCAAACCTCAAAATAAAATCTCAAACCTGCCTCCAATGTGCCTAGTTCAGAGGTTTAATCAACTTGGGATCAGGGGCAGATAGCCAGTTCACTTCCAGGAGCCATTTGATTACTTAGAAGTTATAATGACACTGACATTTAATTTCACCAAAAGGCAGTGGAAGTAAATATTTTTAAAACAAAGATAGATAGATTCTTGATTACCAAAGGGACAAAAGATTATGTAGGATATGCAGGAATGTACAGTTGAGGTTAAAATCAGATCAGCCATGACCTTATTGAATTGTGAAGGGCCGAGTAGCCTACTCTTGTTCGTATATTTGAGACCACCCAGCATGCTCCCCCCACTTCCAGTAAAAATTGCAGGCTCCTTTATCTATGGTGGCAGCCAGCTTGGGAATCCTGTTGCCTGACTGGAAGGCAAATCTGGCAATCTAGCTAGGAGTCTTGTCTCTTAAATAAAAAGTTTTATGCTTTGGAGTTAAACTTCCACAGAATGTCCTTTATTGAGGCTCTTTCCCCCAGCTCCTTTACAAAGCTCTCAGGTGTCATTATGAAGGCGAATGTTCTTTATATTTGGTATAATGTCATATTTTTGTTTGTCTTACCGTTTCAACTCCTGTGCTAAATCAAATACGATGAAGTAAAGACACCAGCTCTCATAACAACAGGGGAGTGGTTTGTAAAGAGATGACATTAATAATTACCACAAGTTGTATTTAAATAACGCCTTTAAAGTGAAAAAGAAGTTCAGACAATTCAAAGAAGGGAATGGATATTAATGCCCAATTTTTTTGCAGAAGGGTGGAATTTCTTCATCATTACATAATATCATAAATGTGGAACTACCCTTTCAACAGTGGAAAAATTGTCTGCAATAGAATTAAAAAGGAACATTGCTCACTGTTTCACTGTTGACATAAACTTCAGGATTATTATTACTGGATTAGTGTGATATGATTTATGTCACAACCTTTCTTTTTCACCATGTGATACCCCTCAGCTCACATTTTGATTTTCAGCTCCAAATGTGCAAAAAGCCTTTGGAGTGGGACTATGAATTTCAATGCTTGTTTTTATAAGATGTTAAAGGAATTTAAAGTTAGTGAGTCTGATACGATCATGAAGTATGGCTTTTTTTTTCTGTAAATAGTGAATTCTTCAATAGACACTTAAGAACTTTATTGTATCTGATCTTAACATGAGTCCTGGGATCTGCCCATAGTGAACAGTGGCTTAATGGCAAGGTAGCTGCAATGGCAAAAGTTGATGGTTGGAGGGCATGAGCTGACATGAGTTTGCCTAACTTGGCATAGAAGCCATAAAGTGCCATCTGGGAGCCTACAGAACATAGGTAGGCACGAATGGTATGACGAGCCATGGGGGATAGGTTCAAGTGCATGAAGTGCCATGGAGGGTAGAATGGGTAATGGGGCAATGGAGTGTGTGGGGTTGCATGGATGTGATGTGAGGGCTGAAGGAGTGCAAGGGTTATTTCCTGTTTTGTTGCATTTTTCCACATCTTTGACAAAGTACCAGTGCCACCTTCGATGAGCTCAGTCTCTGCACCCAGCAATTGCTGCCCCTGCTTTCATTCCAGAATCACCAGAATGCCCCTATCCCCCACCCAGGAACTTATTAAGTCGGAGATAGATAGGTTCTTGATTGTCAAGGGGATCAAGGGTTATCGGGAGAAAGCAGGAGAATGGGGTTGAGAAACTTGTTAACCATGATTGAATGATGAAGCAGACTCAATGGGCTGAATGGCCTAATTTCTGCTCCTATGTCTGATGAAACCAGAATTCCAACTTCTTGGCACTTTTCACCCTGGTTTGGTTAGTGGAACTAAGAACAAACATTTAAAAATAAAAATTCAATTTTATTAAAGTTTTTATGACAGCATTGGGAGAATTGTTAACTTACAATTTTTGTGAATTTTAATGCTGGGTGGAGTCAGTAACAATTTGCTCTGGTGCCTAGCTAATTGTCCTGAAATGACATTATTCAAACTACACAACAGATGAATTTCATGCATGAGCAATTGATGTAAAGCATTCCTTGATTTTGTGGGTCCTAACACCTGCAGTTGGATGGATATCTCTGTCTATCAAAAGAACTGTGGATGCTGGAAGTCAGAAACAAAAACAGAAATTGCTGGAAAAACTCAGCTGGTCTGGTAACATCTGCGGAGAGAAAGCAGAGTTAATGTTTCAAGTCCAATCACAGGTTTTCCAGCAATTTTAGTTTTTACTTCTGCCTGCCTGTGGTCACACTAAAAATGGGAGATGCTGGTGCTGTATACATTTGCAGTAACTGACAGGTCAGCAAGAACTAACCCCTGAAGAATTTTGCAACCATATTGGTAACTTGCTATGTTTACCTTTCAGGATTGCAATCTTCATCTTAGTGCTGGTCATATGAAGTTAAGAGGAAATGCGTTGTCACCTATTCTAAAATATTTAAAAAGCAGATCTCAACATCAGTTCAGATTTTCCATGGAGTGGCAATCTCACTTCCTTTTCACTAAAAGGAGATCGCTCCACATTTCTGACAGGAGATTTTGATCAGGGCTCCTTCAGAAATGCAGCCCGGCACTTCCATTCTGACAGTTCTCTCCTGGTGCAGAACTGTCAGATAAGGCAAACCACATCACTGCACCCCCCCACCACCACCCCGCCCCCCCGACACCCTTTCACAGAAGTCAGCTGCTATATCCTGAAAGCTAAAGATCCAGAGTTGCAGACAGCCACTTGGACAGTTACTGTCAAATAATAAGCAAATAAAGTTTGAGGTTAGAGTGCTAGGGGGCAAGGTGCCAGGTGAGTAGGGTGTCGGGTGCCAGATAAGTACAGTACCAGCTGTGAAGATGATAAGGTATCAGGGTGTAGGATGCCAGGTCGGTAGGGTGCCAAGACAGTGTGGGGCGGGGGAGTACTCAGGTACCTGTGTGCAATGTAGCAAAGAGGCCAGGTAGGTAATTCAGGCAAGGTGGAAGAATTTGGGTCTGGGCTTCAAGGGAGCATGGGTTTCAGGTCCCAAGGAGGATGGGATAGGGATGCAGGGGAAGGGAGGTCAGACAAAGCAAGGCTCTTCTCTGGAGTGGAGGAAGGTGAAAGAGAGTCCATAGCGGGTGAGGAGCATACTGGTTCTAGAGTACGGTAAGAGGGGAGGTCAGTTCTGGAGCAAAGGAAGTGTGGATCGGGCACAGAGAATGAAAGTAGATTATGGTGGGAATGAAAAGATCTGGAGCAGGGGAACAGACGTCAGATCCAGGGTGGGAGGGTGGGTATCAGCTCTGGTGTGGACTGGTACAGTAAGTGTTGGGGGGGGTGAGGGGTGTATGGTTGTGACTGGAGCAGGAAAAGGGGGGTTTTATGAAGGAGAAGGTGTTTGCGGCACAGGTGAAGGAGGATGGAGTCCAGAGCGGTGAAGGGGGTTCAGTAGAAGAGGGAAAGAGATTGCAGGGTGAAGGTTCCACAGTAAGAGGACTGACTAAGGAGTGAATGAAGCCACAAGTGGAAGGTCAGCAATAATAGGGTGGGTTTAGTAGTACCACAGGCCACTCCAAAATGGCAATGAGTCATACAGTCCATCATCATACTGGCAAGGAACAACTCAAAACAGCCTAGTGACTGGAAATGAGATTACAGGCCTCATTAACTGAATGGTCTTGAAACAAAACAACATAAAAATAGGGCAATATTACATGTGGATTTAGTGTACTGGAATGTCCAGAAGTGACTACAGGCCAAAAACAACAACGTATGCAGGAAGGGAGTTTAATTACTGGATTATTAAAAAGAGATGGAATGGCTTGTCGTAAAATCATAAAGATTCTCCTTAGCCTTTTATTCTATTTCTACCATTTCAACACTGTATTTAGTAGTGTCTTTAATTTCGTTAACTACTCTAAGGCATAGTGCAAAAGTATTAAGCAGAAAAAAAATGAAACCCAGCCAAAGGAGGAGATATCAGGACAAGCTTTTAAAAGCTTGATCAAATGAACATGTTTCGGTTCTCAGAGGGCCGTTGAAGGTTAGAGATGAAGCAGTGGAGATATTTAAATAGGTGCACGCAAATTTGAAACTGTGACAATGAAGAATCAAGAACCCAACACAGATCAATAAGCGAATGATTGAAGGCTTGGAATATAATCAGCAGAGTTTGGTTACTAAAGTTATGAACAAGTAATAGGACAGAGAGTATGGAAGGGGTCAGGAATCTAACTTCAGACACAGCAGATAAGGAGACAAGTATGAGAAGGGGCAGTCAATACAGGACCGTGTGTTGTACTTAAATGCGTGCAGTATATGAAACAAGGTAAATAAATTTGTAGTGCAGATTGAAATTGGCAGGTACAATGTTGTGGTTATCACAGAGACGTGGCTGCAAGGGGATCAGGGCTGGAAACTAAATATTCAAGGATACACGTCCTATCAAAAGAACAGGCAGATAGGCAGAGGGGCGGAATTGTCTTGTTCGTAAGAAATTAAACTAAGTCAATAGTAAGAAGTGATATGGACTTGGAAGGTATAGAATCTGGGTGCGTAGAGTTGTGCAACTGCAAAGATAAAAGACCCTGTTGGGCGTTATGTATGGGCCTCTAGCAGTGGTCAGGATGTGAGGTAAAGACAATAATCAAGAGGTAGAAAAGGCATGTAAGGAAGACACTATGACAATAATTATGGTGGACTTCAATTTGCAGGAGAACTAGGAAAATCAGGTTGGTGGTGGATTTCAAGAAAGGAATTTGTGGAATGTCCATGAGTTTCTTTTTGGAGCAGCTTGTGGTAGAGCCCAACAGGGTACAGGCAATTCTGGATTTGGTGATGTGTAATGAGGTAGACCTGACTAGGGATCTTAAGGTGAAGGAACGCCTTGGGGAACATGATGATAAGATGATAGAATTCACCCTGCAGTTTGAGAAGGAGAAGCTAGAATCAGATGTATTAGGAATACAATTGGGTAAAGGTAACTACAAAGACATGAGGGAGGAACTGGCCAGAGTGGATTGAAAGGGGAGCCTAGCAGAGAAGATGGTGGAGCAGCAATGGCAGGAATTTTTGGGAGTAATTCGGGACGCCCAGCAGTAATGCATCCCAAGGAAGCAGAGCATTTTAAGGTGAGGATGAGGCAATCATGACTGAAATGGAAGTCAAGGACCGCATAAGAGCAGAAGAAAACCATTCCAATGTGCTGAAGATTAGTGGGAAGCTACAAGATTGGGAAACCTTTATAAGCCAGTAGAGGACAAATAAAAATGCAATACAGGGAGAGAAGATGAAATACAAGAGGAAGTTAACTAGTAATAAAGAAGTGTATTTTAGACATCTAAAAAGGTAAGAAAGAGGCAAGTGTGGACATTGGACACTGAAAAATGAGGCCAGCGAAGTAGTAATGGGAATCAAAGAAATGTCAGATGAACTGAATAGGTACTTTGCATCAGTTTTCTCAGTGGAAAACACAAGCAGCAGACCAGAACGTCAAGAAGTCAGGGAGCAGAGGTGAGTGCAGTGGCCATCACTAAGGAGGTGCTGGGGAAGCTGTAACAATCTGAAGGTGGATAAATCACCAAGACCAGGTGAACTACACCCCAGCGTGCTGACAGAGATAGCTGAGGAGATTGTAGAGATATTGATGGTGATCTTTCAAGAACCACTGGAGTCAGGGATAGTGCCAGAGGACTGGAAAATAGTTAATGCAACACCTCAGTTTAAAAATGGAGGGAGGCAGAAGAGAGGAAGCTAGAGGCCAGTTAGCTTGACCTCGGAAATTGGCAAGATTTTAGAGTTCTTTATTAAGGATGAGATAGCGGAGTACTTGAAAGTGCATGATAAAATACAGCTGAGTCAGCATGATTTCATCAAGTGAAAAGCATGCCCTACAAATCTGTTAAAATTCTTTGAGGAGGTAACTAGCAAGTTAGACACTGTAAGTGATCTATTTGGATTTCCAGAAAGCCCTTGACAAGTTGCTGCAGAGGAGGCTGCTAAATAAGATAAGAGTCCATGATGTTAGGGCAAGTCCTGGCACGAATACAGAATTGGCTGATTGACTGAAGGCAAAGAGTGGAGATAAAGAGTTCCTTTTCAGGATGGTAGCTGGTCACTTGTGGAGTTCGGCAGGGTAAGTTTTGGGACAACTATTCATGTTATACATTAACAAGCGGGACGAAGCAACTGAGGGTATTGTTGCTAAGTTTGCAAAAGACAAAGAGAGGTGGAGGGCAGGTAATGTTGAGGAAATGGGGAGGCTGCAAAAGGACTTGGACAGGTTAGGAGAATGGGCAAAGAAGTGGCAGATAGAATACAATTTGGGAAAGTATGAGGTTATGTACTTTGGTATGAAGGATTGAGGTGTAGACTATTTTCTAAACAGGAAAAAGCTTCAGAAATCTGATGGGACTTGGGAGACCGAGTTAACTTTAAGAGAATCCTGAACACATAAGTTCAGTTGGGGTTAGGAAGATAAATGCAACGTTAGCATTGATCTCAAGGGGCTAGAACACAAGAGCAGGGAGGCACTGCTGAGGTTGTGTAAGTCTCTTGTCAGACCATATTTGGAATGTTGTAAGCAGTTTTGGGCCCATATCTAAGGAAGGATGTGTTGGCATTAGAGGCAGTCCAGAGAAGGTTTACAAGAATGATCCCAGAGATGAAAGGCTCATCATTTGAGCTGTGGTTGAGGACTCTGGGTCTGTACTCGATGGAGTTGAAAAAGAGGAGGAGGTATCTCATTGAAACTTACAGAATACTTGCAGGCCAGGATAGAGTTGATGTGGAGAAGATGTTTCCACTAGTAGGAGAGACAAGGACCTGAGGACACAGCCTCACAGTGAAGGGACAACATTTTAGAACTGAGAGGAGGAAGAGTTTCTTCAGTGGTTAAACTGTGGAACTCACTGCTGCAGTAGGGCTATATAGACCAAGTCATTGGGTGTATTTAAGACAGAGATAGGTAGGTTCTTTATCAGTAAGGGGATTAAGGGATATGGTGAAAAGGCCAGAGAATGAGGTTGAGGAACATATCACCCATGATCGAATGGCGGAAGCAAACCCGAAGGGCCGAATGGTCTAATTCTGTTCCTGTATGTTACAGTCTTATGGCATGAACCCATGTTTATGAAAGGATGAAAGTGGGAGGCTGATAAAGAGAACATTGGAAAACTATAGAAATAATGAACTTTCCCTTGCACTTGAACTGAATCTGGAGCGAGGGTGGTGCTGGTTATGAAGATGGTAGCATTGTAAATGGTGGTGGTTCTGAGAGAGTTTATGATGAAGTTGCATTAAGCTCCACCCAATCTGATGGGTGGAGAAGAAACAGTCTACCACAACGTCCCGATGGGGTTAGAAATGCCACCTCTGGTACCCGATGGTCATTGTCACTTCACCTAACTAGCCAGTGGAACGTAAACATATTACTATCATGTAATTTATTACATCATGTTGCGTTTCCTCTCGTAAAGATTTATTCTCAATCACTACAAATGTGATAGGTTCTTGAGCTCAATTACGCCATGCAGCTCCTGTTTAATGGGGTGGATGAGTCCTCAGACCTGCGTTCAAGAATTGCCTCTCTTTTATTTGGACCACATCAAGATTTGGGACAAGATCAGCTCACAACTGAGTTCTCTCTCCTCAACAGAATGGTGCTGTCATAAGAAAGTTGCTACTGAGGAACAGGTTCGCTCATCAACAAGGTTTTAGGTAGATGGCAGAGCAGCGAGCTCTGGATGCTGGGCAGTCCAGACTTAGGGATATGTTGGGTGGCAGAGGAGTAAGCTGGGCAATGCTGGTGCAATTGACTTATAGGACATCAGTCACAGGCCAGTACACGGCCTGAGCCATCCAGAGTGTCCTGACTGTTGTTCTTGTCTGTGGAATACACAGTGACTCAAGACAGCTCAGGCACGCACTGAGCACCTGGACGAACTGACACCATGTCTGTCCAGAAATTGACATTGGCTCAGACACCAAAGAAATCTCCCCTCAGGATCCAGTGCCTCACAATTCAAGCTCTCTCACAGAAATTCCCTTTATGCCTTTCAAAACAACAGTCGCTCATACACATTATCCATTTCCTAAACTTTGCCCGATGCTGGGATACACCTTGGTGTAACATCCTACCTCTCAGTGACAGAAGATCCTTCATAAGGGGATCTACCTCTTTCCACTGGTGACTTGAGATGGAGAGCTGTACACAGCAGTCCCATGCAATAAAAGGTTCAGTAGGTTCACTGGATGTTGTGCAGTTTTGGTGGCCTGGAGGAAACTATCTTTCACATTATATTGATTGCTTCCATTGATAGCCCCTGTTTATTATCTTAAAAGGGGCAGCTTTAAATTATCTGACTGCTGTTCAGCCCCACACTCCTAATCTATGCTGTGTATCTGCACCCACCCCACAGAGGGTGGATGGCTCAGAGTACATCACAAGCCCCTTCTGGGACTGGCCAAAATGGTCATCAACAAGTCTAGGCAGCGTAGTATATCACTGCCTGTTCCTCTTGCCTGGTTACAGCATGCCTGGTGTCCATGGAGAGGGAGTATGCAGTGTCCACCAGCACAGTGGAGACCTTTAGGAACCTGTTGGCACTGTTGGGACTTGGATGCATCATCACCGCTGGTAACAATACTTTGATTTAACTTTGATAAGTTTCCAATACAGTTTTCATTGACCATTTGATTTTTGTTTTGTCACAATGCCAAAGCAGGAACTGTCTAACTTAAGGTTTTATTTAAAAAGAGTAAAAAGAAGGACTCCTGGCAGCACTTTACCACAACCACAAGCCACTAGTAGTTGATACCACAATGTATGGCAGCACATATAGTGGTTACAAGACTATTGGTTTGCAAAACCAGGATAGTTCGATGAAACTTAGAAATATATGACTTCTTGGAACAAAAATAAGCTGCCTTCATTGTTTGGCAGATAAACCCAAGGTTGCAAGTCAAGAAGGCAACATTCCAACAGCTCAAGGCTGAAACCCAAAGACAAATTCAGAAAATAAAGGACAAGTAGAGGGAGGAGAAAACTTGAGAGATCCAATGATATTCTGACCATGATGACATGCAAAATTTTTTTGAAGCCACCTATAGACAATGCCCCATATAAATCAAGGTCAAATCAACAAAAGTATTGAAGGTCTTTTCTTGATAATTACGATGGCACTCATCAATGCTGCAAATAACGTTTTGAACACCTCCTGAACTGTGAATCTGCATGGCAGCTGATATTCACCAGGCTATCCCCTAGTACCCTGGGGTATTATCCACGGGTATACCAATGGGACACCTGCAACAAGCATTCAAACTGACAGAAAAGAACAAAGCTTGTTGCATATCTCCCATTGATCCACTAATGGATTCTACCACAGGGTACGGGTTTGATAGAAAAATTCTGTCCATATCACTATGTCTCAGACTATGCACATTCTCCCCCTCTCCCACACAAACATAGTCTCTCCTTCTCCTACTTGCATGCATCCTCCCTCCCAAGTCTGGCTTTGGAAGACTGCTCCATTGTCTTGACTTCTTCCTTCAGGGGCCTGGTACCTGCAGGAGAATGAGGGAGCCTCTACTTACCCACAACCACTACTTGCTCCTTGACTGGGGCCTCTTACACTGCATCCCCAGAAACATGGGGACTTTCTGTGACCCACACCCACCTAGTAGACATCCTACACAGAAGTTGCTGGAAAAGCTCAGCAGGTCTGACAGCATCTGTAAAGACAAAATCAGAGTTAACGTTTCAGGTCCAGTGTCCCTTCCTCAGAGTGCTAACCCCTGAGCCACCATGCCACCCTACACAGTTGTTGCTCTAGGTTCCCAGCTAGCCTAGCAGCAACGAACACTGAAGTGAAATGGCTTCTCATTGGAGAATGTCCACTTGTACTTCCTGAGCTTGAAAGCACAGTGGCAGGCAAGATCATAGAATCCCTACACTGCAGAAGCAGACCATTTGGCCCATCGACTCCACACTGAACCTTCGAAAAGCACCCTATCCAGACCCACCCCATCCCTGTAACCCTGCATTTCCTATGGCTAATCCACCTGGCCTGCACATCCTTGGACACTATGGGCAATTTAGCATGGCCAATCCACCTAACCTGCACATCTTTGGACTGTGGAAGGAAACCGGAGCACCCAGAGGAAACCCACGCAGACATGTGGGGAATGTGCAAACTCCACACAGACAGTCGCCCGAGGCTGGAATCGAACCCAGGTCCCTGGCACTGTGAGGCAGCAGTGCTAACCACTGAGCCACCGTGCTGCCCCAAGGTACTTTGTCCAAGCTTCTTCAATGTTGTTGGAGTACTCCATCACACTCCTGACTTGCGCCTTGTAGACGGTGGACAGGTCTCAAGGAGTCAGGAGGTGAGTTACTCACGCAAGATTCCATGCTATTGACCTTGTAGCCACAGTACTTACATGGGGATAATTCTTCAATTTCTAGTCAATGGTCACCCCCAGAGTGATGGTGTTGTGGGTTTCAGTGAGGCAGTGCCATTGAATGTCAAGTAGAGATGGTTAGATTCTCTCGTTGTTATTTGCAATTCCAAGATAGCTCACCTCAAAGATCAACTGGCTGCCAGTGCAAGTGTTAAATACCAGCTAGATGGAAAACCATTTAACCTCAGTTGCCTTTGTGCCAAAAGCAAACTGACTACCTTAGACATATATGATCTACAGTTGGCTGATGACTGCAGAGTCACTATCCACTCTGTACCAGATTTGCAGGCCATTCTCAAGCTCTAATTCTGCACACAAAAGACTCAGCCTGTCCTTGAACGTTGCCAAATATTCCACTTCCCATATATGTTGAAGAAGAAACTCTGGGATATATTGAGTACTTATCATACCTTGGAAGCCACTTTTCTAAAAAGGCCACCATTGACGAGGAGACCTAGCACAGGCTTATCTGCATCAACTCCACTTCTACAAATGTTGGACAATGAGTGCTTGATGGCAATGACCCTTGCAAGTAAACAAAAGTCCTGGTGTACAATGCAGTCACCACCAACAACAGTATTGAGACAGGTTCAATGTGTTGTTAGTGTATGTGGACATTGCTGGCTAGGCCAGCATTCACTGTCCATAATTGCCCAGAGGGCAGTTAAGAGTCAACCATAATTCTGTGGGTCTGGAGTCACATGTAGTCCATACCAGGTAAGGACAGTAGATTTTCTTTCATAAAGAACATTAGTGAACCAGTGTCAGTCACACATAAGAAAATTAGAGAAAGTCCATCAGCAGTACCCTGCCACATCCTCTGGATTTAATGAGAAGGCTGTCAATCAAATGAGTGTCCTTCTTGAATCCAGCCCTACAAGCAGAACTCCTGCAAAATCAATTTCAATGGCCTAGACACTGTTTGCATTACTGAAAAGTGTCTCCCAATCCAGGTCCTTTCTCTTTATTGTCAAATAGCCAACCTTCCAGGAAAGAACAAAGACTTCAAAAGATACTCTGAACTCTGCCTGAAGCATGGCAGTGTTGACAATAATGACTCAAGAGTAATTGCAAGCTATCACTCAAAATAGTGAAAACTTGTCCATTAAACTGCATTATGTTTCAAGTCCAAATAACTTAATGATAAGGCAGAGCTGAAGCAGAGAAGGAAAGAAACGGAAGCAAATCCTGCCTTTCAAATTTCACCACTGCAAGGGACATCCAGCCTGGGTCAGGAGCTCAAAGATCAAAAATTAAAGGTTAAATTGTCAGCCAAAATTTAGCCTGTTGAGTCACATGAAGACCCATGGTAAAACCTTGCTACACAATGATATCACTGTCGAATAAAAGGACAGGCAATAACGACAGTGAGGACCGGAAGAAGTGGTATTGTGGATGTTAAAAAGTAGGAGGTTGGAAGTTCAGCAGGTCAGGCAGGGTGACGAGATAGTGAATATTCTAATTCAGCATGGACAACAGACACAAGTGGGGACTGAAAATCGATGGAAACACAAAAATAATTGAATTAGGGAACAGAGACAGAGACAATGTTTTTTGCCTTTCCCAAGTCTAAGCACATGGGCTGTAGTGGGTCAAGAAGGAAGTTCACCACCTTCAAGGGCATTAAACACTGGTCCAGCCAGTGACAACCACATCCCACGCGAGACATTTTTAAAAAAAAACCTGGAGGAAACTGCAGCTCATTCAGGAATGATCACCAGATACTCAGAGCCAATGGAAGAGTCAAGACAAATCATGGTGAGTACAACCATGTGTTACATGGATGAACAATTCCAAAACTAAATGGTGTGCAAGTGGTAAGGAAAGCCATCACGAACATGAATTAGCTGCAATTGTGTAAGGATTGAATTCAGGTAATGATAATCCAACACACCTGGACAAAGGTGAAGAGGCACTGGATAAAGATAGTGTGGTTCACCAAATCACGGATACATATAACATTTTCATAGGTAAAGTAGGTAAATAGGTTAAGTAAGTAAATCAGTTTTTTTTCTAAGATATTTTGAGAGTTGATGAGTTTACATAATCCACGGATCCAGCTGACATTTAGACATTTATCCAGATCAACCCTAACTCAGTTGACCTAAGATTTATGACCCTAGACTTCCTCCTTCTAAGTTTCAAGTAGGAAATCTTTGTGTTCTGCATATTAGAATGAATTTAAAATTTTTGTGTGAATGGAAAACAGCAGCTCACACTTCACACAATTCCCTCGGTTAAATACTATGACAGAATCTTACTGTTCTTTGGTGTAGTACAAGTTGCATCAGGTTTAGGGGGATGAAAGTCATCATGAGGAAGGGCGACTTTTCTTGCTATATCTTACCAAAGTTTCCACTTCAATTCCCGTTGCCAACTCAATGGCGAGTATCACATTATATCTCTATCCCATCCATCAATGCTATAAGAATTTGCCACTCCCCAGACAGTAAGTTCTGCACTTCCTGCAGCCATGCTATCTTCAAGAGCCCATGGTGCACCTGAGTGAGAGTTGTATCCGGCATCTGCCCCACTCATTACTGGTGACAAGATAGAGATGGCTGACAAGGGCAAGTTGGCACCAAGGTTCTCCGCCTGGAGGTCCTGGTTGATGGGGTGTTGCACAGGAGGGCTGCCCTCTGCCTGAGGACAGGCAGAAGAAGCTGTACAACCACACAATGTCTACCTGGTCAAAGATCACCACCCAGGCCAGTGCCCTGCCCACAACCTTCTCTGTGTCGCCAGGCTAAGTGCCATATTCTGCTCTCTGCTACCTCAGACTCAATCTCTCTCTACTAATGGACTGTCCTCCAACCAAGGCTTCTACTCTGACACATCCCTCTGCTGCACGCGACATCTTCCCTCACTCGCTTCCCTAATCTCCCATCAACCCAGATCACTAACTCTACAGCCCCTCTGCGTTGCCTCCTCACTCCCTCAGAACACAACACCTTGCACCACATGGATCAGCTCGGGCAGCCATGTCCCCCACTTGCACATAAGCCTTTATGTTGCTACAGGAGCAAACATCCCACAACAGGGCTGACAGAAAATGAACTGTGGATGGGGGAATCTGGGTGTCAGAGTCCTTTTGCTCATAAGAAGAGGATACTCAGCCTGGCTTGAGAGGACCAGGACAGGTCTTGCAGGGATGCAGAGACAACTATATCCTGTCAAATGAGTAAGTCCCACTTGTCACAGCAGTGTCCGCTGGCATTCACCACATGGTCATTGTGTTGCATCAGGCACCTGCTTCTAACATCGGTTGCGACTCCCTCTGCCTTTTCGTCTTATAGCTGCAGCAAATCCCCCTGGAAGAGATCTCCATGCTCTCAGGAGAACAGCTGCTCACGGTGAGGAAGAGCTATCAGCAAGGCTGCCCGGTGGGCTACCCAGCATGAGTGCCACTGAAATGATGGTGGACTTGATCGGTGAAGTGAGTGTGGGATGAGAAGCTGCTGAGGACCTCATACCCACAGATGTACGGGTGGGTGAAGGAGAACTGCCAGAGACCAGGTACCTGTACAGCCCAGGACAGAAGAAGACCCTGTGGGCCTGTCTATGAGGGATTCATGGGCACGTTCAGAGTCAGGTAAGACCAGCACACAGGCGCTCAGTATGCTGTGGCTCTCCTCAATGAGAAGCTGGAGCGATATGGCCAGCCCAGTGACTGTCTGTCTCCATTGACAGGTTGGAGGATGTGATGGACAGATATGCCCAGCACCCTGGAGACAGGCTGGAATGCCACACATACCTCCACACCATCACCCTGGTCGTCAGAGCCAAAGCCAGGCCGAGGCTAGAAGAACAAAAACAAAGTTGCTGGAAAAGCTCAGCAGGTCTGGCAGCATCTGTGGAGGAGAAAACAGAGTTAACATTTCGGGTCCAGTGACCCTCCCTGAGGAAGGATCACCGGACCTGAAACATTTACTCTGTTTTCTCCTCCACAGATGCTGCCAGACCTGCTGAGCTTTTCCAGCAACTTTGTTTTTGTTCCTGATTTACAGTATCTGCAGTTCTTTTGGTTTTTAATTGAGGCTAGAAGAAGTTCTCCATCCTAACACGGGGATGGGGCAGTGCCACGAGGAGCCATACAGGGCCCTCAGCCGCATATACTCAGGAAACTGCAGAGATGGTCGGGCCCTCCACCTTCACCCTGCCTGGCCCCATCCGATCCTTGAAACTTCACACTCAGCATGTCTAACCCATCCAGACAAAAGTGAATCACCCAACCAAATCTTCAAGGCCAACTATCTCCATGATGGAATAGGTTCTCCCCACCCATCAAAGCAACAGGGGAGCTCAGTGAGGTGCAGCAGCAAGGAGAGGCAAAGACAGACTTTCAGAGAGCACCTGGGCCCACGCTGACACTTAGGTATATACTTTGAGTTTGTGATAAAGGTCTGTTTTTCATGGTTCATGTAGTTTCTGTGTCTCTGTGTGGGGATTGGATACTTTGTTCAGCCACTTAGTATCAGTCCTTGATCCCCAAGGATGCACTATGGTTGGGGAGATATACAATGACGACCAATGACATCACATGGGAGCAGGGGGAGAAGTGTCCGTGCATGGTGAAGTTACCAAACAGCGTAAACAGCAAGTGATAGAAAAAGCTAAGTGATCTCACAACCAACAGATCAGATCTAACTCTACAGTCCTGTCACATCCAATTGCAAATGGTGATGGACAATTAAACAATTCATTGAAGGAAGTAGCTCCACAAATATGCCCATCCTCAAGATTGAGGAGTCTTATCACATCAGTACAAAAGATAAGGCAGAAGCATTTGAAGCAGTCTTCAGCCAGAAGTGCCAACTGGATGATCCATCTTGGCTTCCTCCTGTAGTCCCCAGCATCATAGATGCCCATCCTCAGCCAATTCAATTCACTAAGTGATATCAAGACACTAAACACTGCAAAGCTTTTTTTGTTTAATTCACTTGTGGAATATGGGCATCCTGGCTAGCCAGCATTTATCGCCCATCCCTATTGCCCTTGAGCACATGGTGGTGAACTGCCTTCGTGAACTACTGTCTTCAGGAATGAATTACAGAACTTTTGACACAGCAATAATGAAAGAACAACAATATAGTTCTGAAGAAGAGTCACAGATCCTAAAACATTAACTCTGCTTTCTCTTCACAGATGCTGCCAGATCTGCTGGGCTTTTTGAGCAATTTCTGTTTTGGTTTCAGATCTAGACAATATCCAGGCTTGAGTCTGACCAGTGCCTTGACATTAACATCCTGGGGGCTACCACTGATCAGAAACTCAAGTGGACTCACTACTTCACTGCCTGCAGGAGCTGGGAAGGCTGCGGCAGGTAACTCACCTCCTGGCTCCCTAGGGCCCATCCACCAGCTAGAAGGCACAAGTCAGGAGTGTAATGGAACACTCCCCACTTGCCTGTAAGTGTGCAGCTTGGACAACACTCAGGAGGCTTGACACCATCAGGGCAAAGCAGCCCACTTGAATGGCACAACATCCAGAAGCATCCACTCCCTCCATCACTGATGCTTAGTAGCAGTAGTGTGTACTATCTGCAGGAATTGCTGCAGAAATTCACCAGGGATCCTTGGACAGCAACTTCCAAGTCCACGACCACTCCTGTCTAGGAAACTGGGGTGGGATGTGGAAGCAGCAGATGCATGGGGATACTGCTGCCAGCAAGTTCCCCTCCAAGCCACTCACCGCCATCCTGACTTGGAAATGTATCATCGCTCCTTCACTGTCACTGAGTCAAAATCCTGCAGTTACCACCCTAAAGGCAATGTGTGTCAACCCACAGCAGGTAGACTGCAGTGGTTCAAGAAGGCAGCTCACCTTCACATGCTTAAGGCAATCAAGGATGGGCAATAAATGCTAGCCAGTCAGTGGCACCCACAACCGAAAAAAAAGAACATCAATTGGATACTCATCATTCTCTCGTGAGAATCCCACCATGCTGCTTGAGCAAAGGTGGGGAGGGTATTATGAGAAGATGAGCAATGTTGAGACAAACATCTCACCTGATTCTACCACACATTTCAACAATGCCCACACTGTTCAGTTGCTATTAAAATTCCCCCTCTGTGTCTTGTCTGGATACAGAAACAAAATATACAACGAGCTCAATCCAGACACATGGGAATCACCACAAAGTTTTATTTCTCATATCTAAATTATTGTTTCTATTTACTCATGTGAAATGCCACTTTGTTCAGGCTGGAAAAGTATTGTTCATGCCCACAGGTCACAAAAGAGATACAATAAGCAAGAAACTTTTTAAGTTTCACACAATATGGACAATTGTGTTATATCTCTGTATCTTGCAGAAAGCCAATGGACTGTGCCAGCAGCTGCAAGAACAGTCTTTTTCCAGAGAATCAGATACATAATACAACTTTTATAAAAAGAAATGAAACTAAATGAAAAATTTGCAACACTGCACCAGGAACCGTGCCAGTGGTAGAATATACTCATCCCTACACAAAGTTTTCTTTCTCAGTTATGTTCAAAGAGGCGGCCAGGCACTTCTCCATAGAGAAAAGGCAGTAATCCTGAGGCAGTCTTTCATTCCTGACAGCCAGATTCACAGAACACATGGCTTATCATGCACATAGCCTCCAAATCACAGTATGGCATAGAATGAGGGAATCATTTGCTCAAATCACAAAAACAGACACATTTCAAGCAAACTTATTTTCACATATTTATTTTCAGCTCTTCAGAAAATACACTAAATACAAGCCTATATTTGAAAAAAGTTGTTTTAAATTTTCTTTCAAATGTGAGTAAAAGACTTGTCAGAAAATCTGAAACCTCAAAGCTAATTCATTCATTTCTAAAGAAACAAAGAAAACCAGTGGAAATAATTGTTCTTCCATTTTCAATTACTCCCTTAACCTGCCATCCCGCCAACCTCAGCAGGAGAAGGGGTGTGGTTCGGGTTCCATCAGTGGTAGTGAGAAATGGTTCCAGAGTGGGGAAGGGGGGTGTGAGTGCATGGTGAGGTGGGGGGGAATAAAGGTTTTGGATCCTAGCTGTAGGGATGGCATGTCTGGTTAATGTATGGGAAGGTGTCGTTGCGGCTGTGAGAGTTCAATATGGGGCCAGTTAAACATTTACTCAGGAGTGACATGGTATACTTTTTATATAATACTTACTACTTTTCCTGAGTAACTATTTGCTTAATTTAAAAACTTAATTTTAGTGGAAACCTCTGAATTGTCTGATTTAAAAATTGAGACTCATGGTGGGTTCCAGATGTGGAAGAATTACCCAGCGGAATCTTCAGTCTCCTGGGCAAAAGTCTGCACTTGGTACAATGGGGTTTGCTCAGGGGTCACAGGCTCAGCTCCCATTTACGCTGGAATAACTGTGACCAAGGGAAAATCCAGGCAGTTAAGTCAGTAAACAGCCAATTAAAAAGTACAGATTTTTAAAATTTCATTCTTAATATTATATTTCTACAACAATTTAGATTTAGTCTTTTGCAAACAACAATATCTCAACATGACAATGCGAAGAACTAGAATTAGAGAACTTTGAGTCTTCATTGTATGTATAGTCAGTAAGTTGATTAGAAACGGAAGAAGTAACAACCATCAGTACTCTCTCCACAGACACTAAATTGGATAAAAGCAGATGCAGGAATTACACTGAGATTAAACCACACCCAGTTTTCTAATATAGGCAGCAGTAATTTGTAGCCACCTCAATTCACAGGGTCAAAGATAGCCATGCCAAACAACAAAAGAGTCAAGCCCCAAAATCTTGAAATCCATGCTCAAAGAAAATCAATGACTTCATTCAAGTGATTAAGCTCAGTGAATGAATTTTCAAATGGCACAACTCTCCAACAAGCCTTTCATAATATTCAATACATCACAATACACCCTTTTCCTCACTTACCAATAATTTCTAGCGATCGCAGCTCACATTTCTCAACTTGTAACTTTACAGCACTGTCAGACACCTAGCACTGCTGCAAAATTTACATACACATCTCATCACTTGCCCACACTGTCAACCATTAAACCATGATGGGCACATCACCAAACTACATTGCACCACATTCATTAACACACCTTCCTCTTTCAGGACCTTGTACTACAACTGCATGTTCCTGCCCCATTTGAGGGGACAGGGCTCACCATCACTGCAATGGCCATGGCACGCAGTGAAGTTATAAACTGAAGAAGCTGGAATGTTCCAACCACTGCCCTAATCCCACTCCTAACTTTCCCCTCATATGATTTAAAAACTGTAGATGATGTAAGAATGCATCTCATGCTTTACATCACCTTTGCACCACAATCCTTTGCCATTTCAGATGCCAAAAAAATGGCAACTTGGCCAAACAGCGACAGAAATGAAGGAAGACAATGATGGAGAAGAAACACTGTCACTCTCAGCAACAAGATCAGTTACTCATAAGTGTAATTTAGAGGATAGTTTAATGGTGGTATCAGCATGTGTCATGACATTAGGTGTGAGACAAGAGCAGTTCAGATACCAGTTTGTTGGACGGTGAAGTTACAGTTCTGCTGCAGGGGACTCTGATAATAACCCCGCTGGGGGTGGCCTACAGGAAAGGCTAAAGATTACGCTCCATAAAATGCTTAATAGATTTCCAGACCCTTTAGAAAGCAAATGTCTAATATGATGGAGCACAGAGCAGTCCAACCATGCTGCACAGAGCTTGCAACCCATCCTCTCCAGCATGGGAATATGGACATTTCCATGAGAATGCAGAGATGCATTCATGATACAGCATCCCTGTCTCAGCTTCCATAACAACAAAGGCAGATGTTTAAATGCTAAATGAAACCTCAAACAGAAGTCAAGTCATTAAGGGTGGCATGGTGGCTGGCACTGCTGCCTCACAGTGCCAGGGACCCAGGTTCAATTACAGCCTCAGGTGACTGTCTGTGTGGAGTTTGTACATTCTCCCCATGTCTGGGTTTTTCCTTCCACAGTCCAAAGATGTGCAGGTTAGCTGGACTGGCCATGCTAAATAGTGTCCAGGGATGTGTGGGTTAGGTGGATTAGCCATGGGAAATGCAGGGTTATGGGGAGGAGCGGGGGGGTGGGGTGGGGTGGTGGGGTCGGGGTGGTGGTTTGGTGGGGAATGCTGAGCCTGAGTGGGGTGCTCTTCGGGGGGACTTGTTAGGCCAAATGGCCTGCTTCCATACAGGGGATTCTATAATTCCAATTTACTGCCATGCAAGTTCTAATTGATGGAAATCATAGCAGTGGATACTAGTGTTTAAGATTGCAGCAGTCCACAATCTATCCTTCAATTTTTTAGGATTGGTGAGACACTGCTCCATAGCAGTGACAGAGGCATCATGAAGCATGTGTACAGGAGCCATTCTCAGGCTGACAGCATTCATCCTCCCTCTGCATTGCTACTATGTCAATGTCTTTGATGTTGCCCAACAACCAGACAACCTTAACAGTCTAAAGCCAGGCCTTCGAGGGTGTTATGACCAGACCATGAGCAACGTTTCCCAATTTGTTATGGCTCCATGTCAGAAACACCAAACTATTAAACCATCAAGCAAGGAGGGATGAAATGCCTCCACTGCTTTACTAAGCGACCGCCTAGTTGGTTGCAACAAGATTAATTTTAAAAGGATAAATTCCCTTGTGGAAATCTTTCTCCCAGACCAAAATTAACTGTGTTTTAAAAAGAGCCAGTTTATGCAGATTTTAAATTTACCATCAACAGTGTCTCTATTAATTACTACATGTGAGAAGAAATTCAAATGCGACACACGAACATACAGAGAGGAGTCTAAAAACACAAAAGATTTTTTAAGAAGTTGCACAGGTCAGTCTCTGAATTGTTTGTTAATAGCAGGTGAGACAACATTGAAACCATTAGTGGGTTCACCAGTAACACTGACAATGGCAGCTGAGCCATCACTTTCACAATCCTTAGTTTTGTTGAACGGTTGCAATTCTGATTTCTTTTCACTGTGATTAAGTTTAAAATTAGAGACAGTCATTTTATTGTCCCGTTTCTTTTTGTCTGGTTTGCAGCACTTGGAGTGAGAGATGGTTTTCTTTTACCTGCAAAATATTGGTGTCTAAGGGATAGTTCTTCAACTGTGACTTTCTCAGCACACTACACTTGAACACAGGTCTATACGTACAAGAATGTTCAGATCCGCCAGCACATTCCAGCAGAGTTGAAACTGGCTTTTTAATCTTGACATTGTATATTCTTCAAAGGGAAAACACAAAATATGTCTGTAGTTTGGAACATAATTTGTAGAGGGTGGCTTGCTGTTGAATAGAGGTTACCAGCTCTTCATTATCTTTGTAGTCATAAGAGATCACATTCCAGTCTGTTTTTGTCTTGCCTCTTCCCTACTTAGAAAAATTATTGTTTGAAGTTTTGTTCACATCATAAGTGTAATGTTCTGTGGGGCTTTATCCAGACAACTACTTCATTTACATCTGCTACCATTTTTGGTTGTATCAGCCCTCTTTATAGAAAACACATTTTAAAAATAACTAATTAAAGATGTCTACAGTATTTCAAGGATCTAACTCGTGATCATTACAAGGGTCAGACAAAAGCAAAATACTGGGAATGCTGGAAGTCTGAACTGAAAAAGAAAATGCTGAAAATATTTAGCCAGTCTGATAATATCTATAGATAGAGAAGCTGCTTTTATATTTCAACTTTGAGAACTTTCATCAGAACATTTCCTGGATGGAGAACAGAAGCCATGACCTCAAGCAGTTAAAAGTGTGACAGCTGTGAAATCCAGCCATGGCTTCCTGGCCCTGTGGAGGCAGGCTCATCCCTGACTTTCCAATTCATTCGGAATTGTGAATGAAATGCTTAGCACTCTGGTTTGCAACTGAACATAATTCATATGTTCATTAGGTATGAAAAATGTCCATTCCTTACATGTGCATCTTTCAGCTATTTGAAAAGACTCCTGTAGATTATTATTTTCTTGTAAATATCACATTGCTTGATTTTGTGAATGTTTCGATGAACAATAATGTTGAGTAACAGATTGCTTTACACTAAGTTGCAGTGACAGTATGTGCATGCTCCAAAACAATAATTTTAACTACACTGCCCCACAAAGTTAGCCAAAATATTTATGGTAGTCATTTCATCGTAATTGGATTAATATAATTAGGCACTTTCTGATGCTTTTAAAACATAAACTTCAATTTTATGACTGTTTAATCTCTGAAAATGCAACAAGTTTCAGATTTGTATTATGGCAGATTTACAAGTTTAATATATACATTGTATTATATGAAAGAAACACTGATAAAGTTGGCAGTAGATGCAGTAATGAGTAAGATGCATCAATCAAACCAAAATTTAAGACACTCCTCAGTTGAATGTAAAATTAAAAAGGCAGGAGAGCTCATAGTTATCCATCAACCAATGGTTACTAATCTTGAAGATTAGTTACGTATTTAAAGGCTTTTGCTGTTCACAAAAAGATTGTTACTTTCACCTAAATTACAAATTTCACTTTGCTTTAAAATTAATTTGTTCATTTGAAAATACTTTGAAACATTAAGATCTAAAAGGTACAATACCAGAGTCATGTCTGTGTTGTCTTTATATTTTATATACATATGTATATATATTTATCTTACACTCCCACAAAAACACTATTCCATAATGTGATATTTTGATACCAATTTGATGTAGAGAAATGTCTCTATAAAGTGGCAACAGGTACAGTGGTATTTTGAGACTCATTTTCAAAACGTAGAACTGGAATGAAGATGGGAGAGGGGAAAACGAACATATTTTACCTTCAGAAGATAGAAGAAGCAGCAAAGAATGCAGCATGGGAAAAAGTGGAATTCAGTCACAGGGAAAGTGATCGTGTATGCAGCAAAATTAAAGAAGTAAAACATCAAAAAGCACCCTGTAGCCAGGAAAGTGGTGAAGGGCTCCTTCTCAGCTTAGGTGCCATAATGGTGAGTGATACAAAGGGAATGAAAGGTGGAATGCAGAATATAGAAGCACAAGGATGCCCAAGGGGAAAACAGGGAGCCGGAAAGGGGCGGGACTCATGGCAACAGGCAAACCTAGAAGATTCAATGTAATGAGGTAGTAACAGACAAGAACAAATGAAATAAAACACCATATGGTGAAGGCAGTGCAATGCATGAAATAGTAGTGTAAATCCGAAATCATGTCAAGCTAGTCACAATCTGAAGTGACAAGTGGCAGCTTTCTGTCTCACAAGATGAGTTTTTTACGTCATAGTGGTCCACGCCTGGTTAAATATCACTCATGGGTCTCAGTAATCGTCCTGCTGTAGGCTCTGCTGCATTTACAACCAAGAGAGAAAGACCGTTAAGAAAAGGTGCACAATACACTGGCCTCAGTTTTAATGGACCTCTTTTTGGCCAGCCGAGCTGTTCATTTCCTCCTTGCTTTTATAACATCCTTCCAAAAAGTCAGGAATGAGAGGTCCTGTCTGCCAGTTGTAACTATCAAAATCCACTACTTTCACATTTGATTTGCAAGTATCCTTAGAGGGGTTATGACGCAAAGGATGTCATGAGCCAGTAACACATTCACCACTCAGAATTCCTTTGGATATACTGTTGACATCCATCCAACAAACATTGGTGACTCAGCACAGACATTGTTGATTTAGCAATGTGTGTATCCTGGTGAGATTAGCACAGTCTGGACTTCCACGTTGGTGACTTTGCCCTCCCAAGATACATCCGATGATACATTCATGCAAAGGTGAAAAATTTCTACGGTTTTCTCCTGGCTAATAGATGCTGTCCAGATCTCAACACTGGAGTGAGGTGCATTGAGAATGCAGACTTGGTAGAATCACAGTTTGATGTTCTCAGTTTCTTCTACAGTTTGTACGTAACTGCAGCTTTTGTGATGCGAATGTTGATTCCAGCACCATGTGAAAGCTTTCCAGTGATTGTGGAGCCTAGATGTGTGAAGCTACAAAAAAGACCTTTAGCGTTACACTGCTGATGCAGATAAATGCTAGTATGATAACATCTTGAACCGTGAAACCAGTGTTTCTAGATGCTGATTGTCAAACCAAATTCTCTCCATGTGTGACAGAGTCCATTCACTTTCTGCTGCTGGTGTTTTTCAGAACCTGGATTTCTGCCCTTGGCAAGTGAGTCAGTAGTTTTGCCAAGTCCTCCACTGTGGATTTGATATAGCCTATCTCTCGTGTTATAGCTGAATCTATGATGTCTGGAGTCTCCTCAATGAAAGAGTTCTTCCTGCTGTGTTTTGCCTGAATAAAGTTCAAGGTAATCTTCCACTCATCTCTCTCAACTAGTTGTTGCAGTTGGTGATGGCCTTCCATGACTTTGTTTTCAAGCCACCATTTTCATTGCTGATGGATCTGTTGCCTTTTAATATCATCATTCATGTCCCTATATTCCCTGTGTTGAAGGACAGCTGGATGTCTGTCAGAGTTGCAACCAGTAGTAGTAACCAGCAGACCAGATGACTATGACAGTGGCATAGTTGTACAACTGGAGGATGTTACACTATTAAGGGTAATGTAAGCCTTTGAAAACATACAAATCAAGAATTAGATTATCAAATTGGAAGTGTTGGAAGACCAGAATCAATATAGGCGAGCAGCAGGAACAATAGGCGAGTCAGAATTGGAATGAGATCAAATAGAAGCAGCAGGGTTTGGTGCACTCAACTTTAAACAGGGTAAAAGATGGACGGCCAGCAGGGAAAACACTGGAAGACTCAAGCCCGGAGACGACATATTTGTGAATGAACTGATGTAAAGATGAAGGCGGAAAATGCTATGATGACAGAAAGTGTTGTGCAGGTGGAAATAGCCAATGTTTTCTACGGCAAGTATTTTACTGCACTGAAGTGTCTGCCTGGATTAAATATTAAAATGGCTGGACTGTAGTTTGAATCCACAAACTCTTGATTGAGAAGCAACAGTATTTATATCAAACCAATGCTGTCAATGAAAGAGAAAAATGAAAAGAAAAAAAGAGAGGCTGGAGAGAGGACTAAGTAAAGGGAGAAAAAGATGGTTAGAAAAAGGGATTACAATTAGAGCATGACAAGTTCACATAGAGGAAATTTCCATTACAAATATGGGCATAGGAATTTATATTTGAAAGAGAATGATGAGAGATTCTTTTTCTTAAAATGAGGTCAGCATTATGTCTGCACACCTAGACTCTTAACTTCCTTGACACTTTGAGGCAACATTTAATCTTGATTATATAAGAGCACAGAAGATTGACAATTATTTGCCAAAATCAATGCCAATAGTTGCATGTAACTGAAAAAAAAAATCTGGATGTGAATACAGGTGGTATGGTTAAGTATATTTTCAGATGACACCAAAATTGGTGGTGTAATTGGACAACGAAGAAGGTTACCTCAGAGTACAAACGGATGATCAAATGGGCAAATGACCAAGGAGTGGCAGATGGAGTCTAATTTAGATAAATGAGGTAAAGGCAAATCAGGGCAAGATTTAGGCACTTAATGGTAAGGTCTTGGGGCTGCAGGTTCACAGTTCATTCAAAGTGGAGTCACAGGTTGACAGGGTAATGAAGAAGGCATTTGGTACGCTTGCCTTCATTGGTCAGCGTATTGAGTATAGGAGTTGGGACGTCATTTTGCGGCTAGAAGGACATTGGTTAGGCCACTTTTGGAATACTGCATTCAATTCTGGTCTGCCTGCTATTGGAGTGATGTTATGAAATTGGAAAACGTTCAGAAAAGATTTACAATGGTATTGCCAGGGTTGGAGGATTTGAGGTATAGGAAGAGGCTGAATAGGCTGGGGCTATTTTCTCTGGAGCATCGGAGGTGAAGGGGTGAACTTATAGAGGTTTATAAGGTCATGAGGGACATGGATAGGGTAAATAGCTAAGGTCATTTTCCCAGGATAGGGAAATCCAAAACTAGACGGCTAGGTTTAAGGTGAGAGGGGAAAAATTTAAAAAGGGACCTAAGAGGCAACTTTTTCCATGCAGAGGGTGGTGCATGAATGGAATAAGCTGCCAGAGGAAGTGGCGGAGGCTGATACAATTTGAACATTTAAAAGGCATCCAGATGGGTGCACGAATAGGAAGGGGTTAGTGGGATTTAGGCCAAATGCTGGCGAATGGGACTAGATTAATTTAGGATCAGGTCAGTATGGGTGAGTTGGACCGAAGGGTCTGTTTCCATGTTGTACATCTCTATGACTCTTCAGGTAACTTATGCCAATCAGTTATCAAACATTCTCTCAAAATAAATCTACATTAAAATGTTTCAATTCAACAGTTGCTGAGAAATAGCTCAACGTATAAAAAACCCTAATGTTCTGAGTTACCATTTGGAATTTAAAGCCCTATAATTATAGATATATGATCATTCATGATGTTCAAAAAAAAATAGAAGCCACACACTAGACTAGAACTGCATGAAAGGCTGGACAGTCTGAGTTGTGAAAAATAAATCACATTGTAGATCTCAACTCATCCTGGAAAAATTACTACCAACTCCACAAGCACTTGTTTGTTTTTTTTAATAAATACTTCCCTTCCCTCCCTCACTACGTTTTATGAGCACTTTTACATAGTTAAAGAAGTTGCAACCATACATCAAACACCTAACAGCTCCAAACTTTCTCTGTTTAACTTCTAGTCACAGTTGTTCAACTATAAATCAGCCTTTTACATAAACATTTCAGTCTAGTCTATTTTAATGTGTTATCTCTAATATGTTTCACAACGATTTCCCCTCATGGTAGAAAGATGTCTGTAATCAAAATTTATTAGTCCTCACATGGCTTTAAAAAGTTTAGAAGGTTAGAAGCGCCTTGGACACATATGCTTACTATACAGTAATGACTGACACATATCAGACATTGTATGACGTTGTTATATGGTTATGGATGATACTTCTACAACGTTGTATTAACTTTTTTTGAAACGTGCACTTGGAGGTATACCTATTTAATGATGTACTGCACCACCAATTATGTGAAATTATTCTCACTCAAGCAAATAACTGTCATTAACTGTCTCAGGCTTCTGGCACCCATGATTAATGAGGCTTCTGCATTTGTAGAACATTTCTTCCCATTCCCAAGCAACACAAAACTCTTTCCTTCTGCTATCCACAGTGTATATTATTCCACAAAGTTCAAAAGCCCCATGAACTTCCATGCCAAAAATATTTATTTAAAATTTATATGTGATACGATCAAAATAACATAAATCTAAAATTCACACAAAATATTTCATGAAATAATGACATAGGACACTGAGAAAAAGCATAAGTAAGTGAAAAGGAGTCGGAAAACAGCATTCAGTGCTATGAGTTCCATCGGCTCTGACAAAATTGCGAGACAGTTAAAACACAATTCTGTTAGCAGTGTTCAGCAAGTTTGATTCTTTTTCATACTGGGGCAGCAATCAGTAGATTCTCAGAACCATAGTTTTCAAAAGTAAAAAGCAAATACATATTCTTTAGACTACATTTCTACTCATAATCATTCAAGTTATCCCTGTAGCCTAAAGGAAAATAACAGTATTTAATTGACCCAACACGCACATACTTGGGTACATGTTTCCAGGAGAGATGTAATTATTGTCATAATTAGTCAAAGTACAATGTAAAATACACCACATGTGTGTCTACAGAAGACCAAAGCTGATGAGTATCGCACAATTATAGCTAATTGGATTTTTGGAAACCAGATTACATCTAAGCAGATCTTTACATTGTCACTATACAAACTTCACAGTTCAGCCAAATGACAAAAGCTACAAGATAAGATATATCATTTGCACAGTGTAGTTTGGAGGATTTATCCTCATGTGATCTGACATGACCTAATAACGCACCCACATTTTTGTCATACTGTACCATGTTGTAACAGATCTTTATATCACAGAATTTGATTCCCAAGTCAGTAGTACAATATCAGTGTAATAGCAAAGTGTCATAATCTGTAAACTTGAAGAAATATTGCATTGGACAATCAACTTACAGTACATCACAAAAAGCCTTCACTGAAAAAGGAGAACTCACTTTAGCTTCTGTGTCACAGGCTGTGGGTTGAAGACCAGCTCCAGGATGTGAGCTCAAGTGCAGTGTGGATGGAGATTATACTATCAAAAGGTGCTGTCTTTCAAATGTCAATACACTAAGGCTCCAGGTTGAACTCATCCCAGCACACAGCCAAATATTATTAGATGGGCTTTAAACATGGAAGGTAGGACCTGATTTCCATTGATGTGAGAAAGACGACAGGTCACAAAGTCACACCCAATGATGTCAATGTCAGCTGCTCCGTTGCAGAACTGGGCATCTTAGAATCCCCCTCGTCCTCACGTACCACCCCACCAACCTCCGGATCCAACGCATCATCCTCCGACACTTCCGCCATCTGCAATCCGACCCCACCACCAAAGACATCTTTCCCTCCCC